>NW_022196904.1:138040069-138068148 GCF_008632895.1 Mastomys coucha
GTGTGGTGTGTGTGTGTGTGTGTGGTGTGTGTGTGTGTGTGTGTGGTGTGTGTGTGTGTGGTTATGAGTACTGGTGGACTCATCTATGTGAGGGTGAATGGAGTCCAGCAGTTGATGCCTGGATATCTTCTGTTACTCTCCACCTTTATTTCTAGCTGATCATCACTGACATTTCAACCAGCATGACTAGCCGACAAGACCCCGGGGTCCTCCTCCCCCACCCGTACCCCCACCCCCAGCACTGGGGTTATAGGCTCATGCTGTTATCTTAGACATTTACTGGTGCTAGGGATCCAAACTCAGGTCCTCACAAATGTCCTAA
The DNA here is from genome assembly GCF_008632895.1 of Mastomys coucha. NCBI lineage: Eukaryota > Metazoa > Chordata > Mammalia > Rodentia > Muridae > Mastomys > Mastomys coucha. The sequence goes on from NW_022196904.1 coordinate 138,040,392, forward strand.
ACAGTAAGCATCTTACCCTTTCCCAGCCCCTATTAATGTTTAATTTTAACAGTCAAATACAGCAGGGATTTGGGGTACAGCTGAGTGGTAGAGCACATGCCTAGCATGGCCTAACCCCATACCTAGTACTGGGTATGAAAAGCAAAGGCAGGTTAAAAGACCAGACAGCAGTACACAGTTACATAGCTCATGTACAGAATAAGCATCCCAAGGATCCTAATGGTTGCAAAGAGTGGAGCCTTGTTAGCTGCAGAATAAATATAAAGATCAGGCCTAGGGGCTGGAGAGATGGATCAGCTGTTAAGAGCACTGAATGATCTTCCGAAGGTCCTGAGTTCAAATCCCAGCAACCACATGGTGGCTCACAATCATCCGTAATGAGATCTGATGCCCTCTTCTGGGGTGTCTGAAGACAGCAACAGTGTACTTACATATAATAAACAAATATTAAAAAAAAAAAAAGATCAGGCCTAGTGGTACATGCCTTTATAATCCAGCATGCAAGAAGTAGAGGCAGGTGGATCTCTGTGAGTTTGAGGTCAACCTGGTCCACATAATGAATTCCAGGTCAGCTGGGCTAAATGGTGAGACCATGCCTCAAATAGATATATAGATATATTCACATAAAAGTGTGTACTTATGCCAGGCATGGTGATGTGCACCTTTAATCCCAGCACTCGAAGCACAGGCAGGTGGATTTCTGTGATTTCAAGGGTCAGCCTGGTCTACAAAGCGAGTTCTGGGACAGTCATGGGCTATAACACAGAGAAAGTCTGTCTCAAAAAAATAAAGTGTGTACTTACATATATAAATCAACATACACACATATTCATATACATGTATAAACAACTATAGGAGAAAATTCAACACACCTTGACCATCCTTAATCTGAATCCCAAAACACTCTAAAATCCAAAATTTTCAGCGCATATATAATAGCCATAAGTGGAAACTTCCACATTATAAAAGTATTTCATGCAAAAAGTGCTTCGGACTGCTGTGAAGAGCACCCACCAATGGTATCATCCAACGCTGGGCATGCACGCTACAGCACTGCCAGGAAAGGAATGCCCACCAGGGCGACACTGGCATGAAAGCTACAGGAGCAGCCAACGCGTTCCACCTTGACAAGAGCCTTCTCCACAGGAGGCAACTTGTGTCTGATCCTGTGGATCTGGGGAAAAGCCCATGGCTCCCGAGGTCACAGGAGCTGGGAAAGAGTTGGCTCCAGTTCTGCTAAGTGCACGTGACAAATTGTCTTTTCAATGTTTATGTTTAGTGCTGCTCAGGCTTGGTCAGGAAAGCTTCTCTCTGCTGCGGGCAGCAGTTCCTGCAGAGACTCATAACCAGTCAGAGAGCGGAGACTAAGTGACTGCGGAGGGAGGGCTCAGTCCTAAATTAAGACAGCATAAAATAAATATATAAATAAATAAAAACAGCTGTAGCAATCTCACCTCCAAAGAACACTGCAGAGAGTGGGGGGGAACACAGAAGCCAGACTTGGGTTCTGTTCATTCCCAAAATACCTCATTGTTATATACAAATATCCTGTAAGTGCAAAATCCAAGCCACTTCTTGTCCAGGCATTTCTGATCTGGGATACAGAGCTATATGTACAACAAAATGCAATTAAAATCTTTATATTCAATAGAAATACATCTAGATTTTATTTTTCGGCATGTACACATGCTGTTCTGGTGAGTCTTGTGTCAACTTGACACACAAACTAGAGTTATCTGAAAGGAGGGAACTGAGAAAATGCTGAAGGCAATTTCTTAATACTTAATTACCACTAAATTAAATACTTAATCACTATTGATGGGGAAGGGCCAGCCCTTGGTAGGTGGTCTTATTCCTAGGCAGGTGGTCCAAGGCAGGATTTCACAAGAAAGCAGGCTGAGCAAGCCATGACAGCAAGGCAGTAGGCAGCACTCCTCCGTTGGCCTCTGCATCAGCTCCTGTCTCTAGGTTCCTACCCTGTTTGAGTTCCTGTCCTGGCTTCCTTCAATGATGAACAGTGATATGAAGTATAAATTGAATAAACCCATTCCTCCCCAGGTTGCTTTGGTCATTGTCCCAACCCCTCAGATGGTTGAACGGGGACTGGGAGATCACCTGGAAGAGAATGTGGGGACAAGAGATGCAAAGATCGGACAGCAAGTCAAGAAGTCTGATCAAGCTGACAAATTTTTATTTTTCCCACCCCAGTTATATACTCATAGAAGCAGGATAGGGGGTGAGGGGAGGGAGTAGGGTCGCTTTGTCTCCTGGGGAGTGCAGGTGTTCTCAAGACCAGGACATTGGCTAGGTAAAAATCAGCAGGGGGAACAGAACAGAACAGGTTGCTTGGAACTTGTCCATAAGATCTGTAGTTGTTTGTTCCCAACTGGGCTGGTACTTTCCCACAGGGGCCAAGACTTTGTGCCAGTAAGCACTTATGGCTGACAAAGCAATGAAAGTTCAAACAAGGTTGCTCCCAACAGGTCATGGTGTTTCATCACAGCAATAGTAACCCTGAGACACATGTGTTGTATGTGTATGCATGACCACATCTGAGGGAGAAAATGTGTGTGAACAGGTCCACATGCACATGTGTATGATTGCCTGTGGGGGACCAAGTTCATGTCAGATGTCTTCCTTCATCAAACTCTACTTCATAATGAGACAAGATTTATTGAACCCAGAGCCACGGATTCAAGTAGTCTAGATTCCCAGTTTGCTTTGAGGACCCCCTGTCTCCTCCTGAGTGTTGGGACCACATGTGGCCACCACAATTGCTCAGCATTTAGCTGGTTTGGGAGGCAGGATCTAAGCACCACTTCTCATACCTGAAGGACAAGTGCTTAATCCACTGACCCAGCTCCCCAGTCAGATCTAGAATAGAAAAAGTCTTTGAGTATGCACAGAACATCTTTTCATATTTGACCATAAAGCAAACCAGTGACTATCTACTGGCCTCAGACTTGTGGCAATCCTCCTGTCTTAGCTTCCCTTGCAATGAATTAGGAGCTTGTGCTGCCGTTCCTGCTGTGTGTGTGTGTGTGTGTGTGTGTGTGTGTGTGTGTGTGTGTGTGTTTGTGAAAGAGAGAGAGAGAGAGAGAGAGAGAGAGAGAGAGAGAGAGAGAGAGAGAAGAAGAGAAGAAAAGGAGCATGCTTATGGGTACACATTTGTATGCAGGTACACAAGTGTGTGAAGGTCAGAGGTTAACCTCATGTGTCCTTCCTCAGTTCACTTGTTTTTGGCCTCATGTGTCCTTCCTCAGTTCACTTGTTTTTGGAGGCAGGGCCTCCTACTTGGACCCAGGGCTCCCCAAGGAGCTTTGGCTCCTTTAATAAATTTAGAGAGAAACAGACTTCACACAATTGCTTGCTGTGGGGTGGAGACTTTGTACGTACAAGGCAAAGCAACCTGGCAGACATTCCCAGACTACCTGAGTAGGAGTGAAATCTCATAAAGTCAGCGACATTTTACACCGCTTGCTCCAGACAGACTCTCTTATAAGCATTGCCTGTCAATAAAAAGCTGCTAGCCAATGAGCTGAGGCAGGAAATAGGAGGTGGGACACTGGAAGGAAGAGAGAGGATTCCGGGAAATAGTAAGAGATTAGAGAGTCTCGCTGAGAGCTGGGAGAGAGAACCAAGAAGGGGAGCCTCAGAAGGATGACTGTAAACCCAGCAGGTATATGAACTCAGGGAGACGCTGAGGAGACTCCAAGAAAGAAGCAGGCCTGTACTAAGAGAGGGTTAAATAAGTCACGAGCTAGTCAGGGAATAGGCCAAAGCTTATGGCCAGCACACTTAATAATAAATAATTAGTCTCAGAGTCATCATTTCGGAACTGGGAAAAGAAAAGCCAGATTTTAAAAACTGTTGTTACTGTTGCAGAGGTAACATTCTGTAAAGTTACCCCAACACCACGCCACGGTTGGGGGCCTAAGATCAACCCGTCAACAGACATCTTCTTTTATGTCTGTTTCTGTTTTAAAACTCCACATTTGAAATTTGCATTGACTCATTGACACTAAACTTCAGACAACAGCCATGTTATTCATGTCTGGATGAAGCCAGGAGGCAGAGCTTTGTGTCCTAGGGACGACACAGCAGGATAAGCCGAGTTCAAATGGGGGTCATTTTAAACAATAAAGTCACCGAGGCGCGCGCGCGCGCACACACACACAAACACACAACCTGGAGGAGATTCCAGAGATGGTTCCGTGGGTAAGGTTGTTGCTTCCAATGCATGAACACTGGAAATTGGATCCCCAGGCAGAAGACAGGGAATCCCTGAAGCAATCTAGCTAGGTAGAATTGACAAACTCAGGGTTCAGTGAGAGACCCTGCTGACTCTGAGGTTGACTGCTATTCTTCACATATCCATGCATGCACATATCACACACACACACACACACACACACACACACAGAGAGGCAGAGAGAGAGGGAGATGAGAGAGAGAGAGACAGAGACAGAGACAGAGACAGAGACAGAGACAAAGAGAGAGACAGAGAGAGACAGAGAGAGACATACGCAAGCGCTCTCCGGACCTCGCTCACTCAGGAGCAGGCTCACCTCAGCTTGGGCAAAGCTGGGCTGAGACAATACTAGCTCGATTCTTTTCTCTGGGCAAAGCTTTCCTTCAGACAGGTGACCTTCAATCCCAGGTCTCATGCTTCGATTTTCTCTCTAATGAGAAAAGCAATAAAAAGTAGACCAAAGTTCACCCCTGGCACCTGTGCTATGCACGTTCAAGAGCAAAAGCATGGGTGCGGATCCCCAGGCGCTTGGGGGTCACTGGGGGTCACCGGGCCCTAGTGCAGGGCAGAGAGGACTCACCACCCGGGGCCTTCATCACACCTTCATTGCTATTGGAGGTGGAGGGTGGATGAACACAGAGCTTTGTCCATGCGTCTCCCAGTCCCTCCCTCCTGGAACTGTTCTTTGTCAATTCCTCAAAGCAAGACCAAATACAAACTCCATTGCAATATGGAGACACAGAACCCCGTCTCCAGAGTGTCATGTCTTTTGTGAGCCTAGCTTGAGGGGGCCCTCACCGCCACACTGTTCAAGGGGGCCCTTAGCCCTCACATTAGCTTTCTTAGGAAGAACTGTGGAGAATCTTGGTAACTAGAAGCTTCTCTGTTAAAGCCAGATTGAAACCAAAACCACACAGCGCAAGGGGCTCCTGAGGCCCCGCCCCTCCCTGAGGACGCATTGGCGGCTAATGGTTGGGGGAAGGGTCATTTTCTCTAGTGTTTCAGCCACTGGGAGGTTGTCCATGGTCCGGTAAGTGACCTCCCACCCTCGCTTCTGTGATGAGACCCAGTGGGCCACATAAAAACCAAGTTAAATTTCAATCATCTCAAAGGATCCAGGGAGCTAAATCCACATGTGAAGTTGTTTCCACAGAAGCTGACAAGGACTCAACCCCCAGAACCTACACAAGGCTGAGCAAGTGCAGCAGCTCAAGCACTCAGAGGGGAGATGGGAGGTGGGAACAGGTGCGGTCCTGGAGTGCACAGTAACCAATCGTAGTAGCTTGGCAGGGGCAGCTTCCTCAGCAAGGACGAAGGAGAAAACCTACTCCTGAAAATGATCCTCCGACCTCCATAGACATAGTGTGTCCCGTGTGCACGAAAACACACACAAACACACAAACACACACGCAAGCACATACACACAAACACACACACAAACACACACAAACATATACACACAAACACACACCTGAACACACAGAGAATAAAAACATTTAAAACATAATCTAAAAGTCATTTTTTGTAAAGACTTATTTATTTTATGCATATGAATACACACTGTAGCTGTACAGATAGTTGTGAGCCTTCATCTGGTTGTTGGGAATTGACTTTTTTTTTTTAGGACCTTTGCTTGCTCCGGTCGGCCTGCTCGCTCTGGTCCCTGCTCACTCAGTCCCTGCTCGCTCAGTCCCTGCTTGCTCTGGCCCAAAGATTTATCCATTATTATAAATAAATACACCGTAGCTGTCTTCAGACACACCAGAAGAGGGCGTCAGATCTCATTACGGGTCTTTGTGAGCCACCATGTTGTTCCTGGGATTTGAACTCAGGACCTTCGGAAGAGCAGTCGGTGCCCTTACCCGCTGATCCGTCTCACCAGTTCTAAAAGTCATTTTTTAGTTGAAATAGAACAATAACAGCAAGTCAGCATCAGGTACTACTAAGACAGAAGGGCAGCTCTCCTCCCCTGGGGGACAAAGGTTAAATACTGCCAAGTGTCATAAAAGATTATCAAGTGCTGTTAATTCTTTTTTATTGTTTTAATTTTATTTTATATGTATGGATGTTTTGTCTGCAGGTATGTCTGTGCACCATGTACGTGTACAGTTCCTGTTGAGGCCAGAAGAGGGCACTGGATCCCTGAAACCAGAGTTAGAGGTAGTTGTGAGCCTTTATATGGATGCTGGGCATTGAACTTGGGTTCACCAGTTAACCTATCTGAGCCATCTCTCCAGCCCGGGAACTGTTAACTCTATATGGGGGCCTCAGTAAGATCCTTACTGTAAGCACCCATTTTGAAGGACTAAACTCTAGAGAGTGGCCTGTGTATCAGGTCCTCACTGATGCCTAGCAGCCCTGATGTGGGAACGGCGAGCCTAGAAGCCCTTATATTGGCAACTGGCAGACACTCCTGTGCTGTGGGCCCGTTTTGGATGCCTACTCTGAGGCCACTCCAGCAGCTCTGTCGAATAAACACATCTGCAGCTGCTGAAGACACACTCCAGCTGGCCTGCCCTAGCCCAGGCAGACAGTCCTCCAAGCCAGACAAGACTCTGAACAAGTGAACTTTGACGGACCCAGACAAGTGAACTCTGACTGACCCTGCTGTCATTTTCACCCACGGAGGAGCCATTCACCCGATGGCTCTGCTGAAGGCTTGTGATTGGTGTGGGACACAATCCTTCCTTTGCATGAGGAACTGAATTGTGATTGGTGTAAATGTAGTCCTTCATCTGCATGAGGATCTGTTCTTTAAGGCCCAAATGTGTGTCTAGATTCCCCACAGTTCCCATCCAGGGAGAACAAAGGGCCCCCACAGCTGCTGGGTGAGCATGAGCCGTGGATCTGGATGAGGTGATTTTGAGTGAATTTCCTCATCCTTTTGCTCCTCTGTGTTCTCCATGTTTCCTCTGAGGAATCCATAATTATGGAAATAATCAGCGCTATGGGAGCGGAGGAGATGACACAGTCAGTAGAGTGCTTGCCTTGCAATGTCAAGGACCTGAGTTTGAATCCCAGAACACATATAAAACAACTGGGCATGATGGAGAGAGCTTTAATGCCAACGCCAGAGTCCTAGTTAGCCAGGTCAGCCTACATGGTGACCTGCAGGCCAGTGAGGGACCCTGTCCCATCACCAAAGTGGATGCCTCCTAAAGAAAAACAAACCCAGGGTGGGTTTCTGGCATCCACACACATGTGCACACATGCACAAGCCTCTTAATACATAAACATGTTCACACATGGGGGAGGGGATGAGAACTAAAGGCAAAACAAGCAACAATCAACAACAAACAAACAAACAAAAAACCAGAAACCCCTTAAGGTTTAACAGTGTAACCGCTGTAACTGTCCTTTCTTGTGCTGATGGAGCAGCTGGTTGTTGCTCCAGTTCTTTCTGCATTTCCCAGGTGAAAGCATAGAGCTTCCAGAGTTGAGTTCACCCTAAAACTGCCAACAGGCAGGTAGGGGAGCCACAATTCCTGCAAGGCCTTGGGGACACAGCCTCGCCTCTGTGAACTCACACTCTCCTGTCCCATGATGCAGCACCGGGGAGATGCATAGTGTGTGTGTGGGGGGGGGGGCGGGGGGGTGTCACAGAGTCCCAGTCTGGGCTCACTGTGTCCTAAGACTGAGAATCCAGACAAGATTTTATACATTGTTTTTTCATACACACAGCAAATCCTGTCACTCCAGCTCCAGGGGATCTGACGCCCTCTTCTGGCCTCTCTCGGCACTGCATTCAAGGTCACATGCCCACACCCAGACACACACACACATACACACACACACACACACACACACACACACACACACACACACACACTCATGACTAAAAATAAAATTAAATTTTTTCTTTGTTTTTTTGAGGCAGGTTTTCTCTGTGTAGGTCTGGTGTCTTGGAAATTCACTCTGTAGTCCAGGCTGGCCTCAGACTCACAGAGATCCACCTGCCTCTGCCTCCTGAGCACTGAGTCTAAAGGCATGTGCTACCATGCCTAGCAAAATAAAGTATTTTTAAAGAAGGATGTGCAGCACTTAGGATAAAGCTAATGAAACACATTAAGATGACCTGTACGCTGACCACTGTGGAAGCGCCTCTAGCGGAAATTAAAGGGAGCTTAAACCCAGCAACATGCCATGCTCTGAGCAACCTCCTAACTAGTCTACCAAAGATGGGCTTAGGCGTAGCGCAACCCTCAGTCAAGAGCCTGGAAGACTTTTATGTAAAAGTACATAAACTAATTCTCAGAGTTTTTCAGAGGAGGCTGGAGGATGGCTCAGTGGTTAAGAGCATTTTCTGTTGTTGCAGAGAACCCAAGTTTGGTTCCCAGCATGCAGTGTGGTAAATCACAGCCACCTGTGACTCAGTGGCAGAGGATCCAGCACTGCCTCTGGCATCTGTGAGATGACGACCACATGCACACACATAAATAAGAATAAAACAATTTTTTAAAAAGTTTTATGGAAACACAAAGGTCCTATAATTAACAAAAGACATTTTGAATAAAAGAAAGAATGGATTTGGAAAACGTATAACATCTAAGTTTTATACACACCTACATTTTGATGATGCTTACCCTACACTGCAGTGATTGACAGATGACACAAACGTGAGGCTGGACTTGTCCACAGAGCAGAACAGGGAATCCAGACATAGACCTGTGTAGAGAGGCTTGGGTGGGGCTGGGAGAAGGCACTGGAATAATTCCATATGGAGAAGAGAGTATTCCATGAAGTAACTGGGCAGCTCTAGAGCTATGTGTTCCAAAAGAAAAAAAGATAAAGGATGAGAGGAGGAGGGAAAGAGGGAGGGAAGGGAACTGAACACAGGTGTTCACAGAGGGAAGACATGTGCAGGCAGAGACACGCACAGGAGTCGGGGCTGCATGCAGAAGCCGCAGGGATTTCAGGAACATGTCTACAAACCAAGGTACCAAAGGACCCAAGCAGTGACACGAAGCTGGTGGTGTCTTGCTGACACTGCAGTTTCTTCCTCTTCTGGCCTCTGAGGCAGAAAGCACACACATGACAGTTATTTCAAGCCACCATTCCTACAGTTGTCACAGCTGCCCTGGGATTGAATGCATCTGCTACACACAGTGCAGAGTTGTGGACTCCAGTCCCAACGGCGACATCTACGTCCCACACCTAAGCCTCAGGGAACGTTACGAAAGAGGAGCTGGAAAGACTGTTAGAGCCAGAGGTCAGGGAATCTGCTGGGAGACCGCGTCTCCTGATAATGTCAGAAGGTACTGACATCAGTCCACAAAGTCTCACCAACATGTCTGCCCAAACATGAACTGAACAAGGATGACACCAACAGACATGCCAAAGTAGATGGAGGGGAGACCATGAGGCCACAACCTCGCCAAAGAACTATAAGCAAATGAACACTCCAAAGATGAGCAAGTTGGTTACTTTATACCAAAGCATCGGCCCTGAAAACGTACACACAAGTAACATTACAGAGACTGAGTAGGTTATGGTTGGAAATGTGTGTGTGTGGGTACACGCACACACACATGGATATATGTGTATACATATACATATATGTATATATGTATACATATACATGTATGCAGTTAACAATTAATGAAGAAAAGAGGCTGTGAATCTGAAGACATCAAGGAGGGGTATATGGGAGGATGTTGGAGGAGGAAAAGAAGAAATGTAATTGTATTATAGTCTCAAAAAATTATTTAAAGTAAAAAAAAAGTGATGATACCAAAAATAAATAAATACATGGGAGATGCCAAAGGACACTGTCTGCCGCTGCTGCTTCCAGCTGGCTTGCTGAGCTCTCCTTTTCAACCACCCAGGTGCTGCTGTCCCCACCCTGCAGAGACCCTGGTTCGTCTGTGTCTGCTTAGCTTAGTTAAACCTGGCATGATGTGCCAAGCGTAGAGCCAGCCCTTGGTGAGGCTCCTCTACACAGCCAAGTGCCCCCAGGCTCCAGCCAGCCGCCTGTGTGCCGGATAGTGACCCCAGGGCTCTCTCCTCTCCCACAGTCCTCTTCATGCTCGGATTGAGTTCATTGATTGTTCAAACCTAAGATCTCCAGGCTTAAACGAGAGCCCTTGGAATCTAATTAAAATCTCGCCAGCCACAAAGCTAGTATCCTCCTGGGAGATGTCCCCCTCAGCATTTCTAAGCCTGAGCCCGCCTCTCCGGGCTCCGTGGTCAATGAGGTTCAGCTTTTTCCCCTTCAGTGGCGCTGTGGAGTCACGTGAGCTCCAGGTCTCCTCCACCCGAGGCGATCAGCCTGCTCAGCCTGTTGGGAGCCTCTTGCAACTAGACTCTGCGCCAAGGTCTCCCCGTGAACCACTGAAGCCAGCCCTGCAGCTAGCAGGCATCACAGGCAGGCTGCTCATTAGAACCCTGGCAGCAGCTGGGCTCTGGGTTAGGCCCAAACTCCAGGTCTGAGGGCTGTCTTCTTTCAATCAAATTGTTAGTGCCCAGAGCAAACAGAAACGAATCCAAATCTCCCAGTCAAATTAGAGGTTCCGATTTCCCCTTTTAAATCTGTATTGACTGTTTCCTTTAGTGATATCTGTGACGCGGAATCAATATCTACTTCTTTGTTTTGTTTTGTTTTTTCTGAAAGTTGATAGTGACTCTGTGTGTGTGTGCGTGTGTGTGTGTGTGTGTGTGTGTGTATGTGTGTGTGTGTGATATATGATGTGTATGATGTGTGTGGTAAGTATGGTTTGTGTATGTGTGATATATGTGTCCATGTTATGTAGGATATGTGTATATGTGTGTGGTGTGTGTAGTGCGTAGTATGTGTATGGTATGTAGAATATGTGTGTATGTGGTATGTGTGTAGTGTGTGATGTGTGTATGTGTGTGTTTGTATGTATGTGCGTGGTGTATGTGATGTGGTGTGTAGGATATGTGTATTTGTGGTATGTGTGTAGTGTGTGGGGTGTGTATGTATGGTGTGTATGGTGCGTGTGTGTGTGCATGTATAGTGTGTGGAATGTGTGTGTATGTGGGATGTGTGCTGTGTGTGTATATGTGTTTGTGTGTGGTGACAGAGATCTAACCCAGGACCCTGTGCATGCTAAGAAGACATTCTTCCCAGCCCGTACATCTCTTGTTCACAGCCCAGTCAACTCAGCCAGCCTGTTTTCACAGATAGACTCATGCATACACTGAGGGGGAGTCCTGGCTTCCAGACAGCTCTGGGCTCTCAGAGAACCACTTCCCACCCTCCGTGGTCCTTGTGGAAGCTCATGAATGAGTTGCTACAGTGAAAGATCTAGAGTCATTCCCTGAGACCACTTTGGAAAACTCACCAGAGTCTATCAACCAAACACTTCCCCGAAGCAAATGTTATTCCATTCTCCATAAGGAAGTTGGGCGTCCTCAGCTTCTGGTACCCAAGGAGGTCATTGAGCCAATCATTCAAAGGGGGGCTACAGCGGAGGGAGTGTCACCCAGTACAGAGGCTATCCCTGGCAGGTGTCTATCAGCAGGAAGCACGGGGTTGGGGACGGCAGGGTGGGGAAGGGTAGCACAGGTTCTGACCCAGCAATAAAGCTCACAAAGAGCTACCACGGTAAGGCAAGTTGCAAGGCCCCAGAAAACTGATGGACAGTTTCTCAACTTCTGCTTGGTGCCAGCAAGATTCACTAAGAAGGTTGGTGTGGGCCAGCGAGATGGCTCAGCAGGAAAAGGTGCTTGCCACCAAGCCTGCCGACCTGAGTTTGATCCCCAGGACCCACGTGGTGGAAGGAGAGAACTGACTATCACAAGTTGTCCTCTGACCCCCCATGTGTTAAGAAATAGATTGTCATGACCCATTTTCAGTGTGAGTGCACTAAGAGGTCCTCAGAGTTACAGAAGAGCAGGAGGTGCTGCCCCCTACCCCGCTCCCAGCTCCAGCTTGTCTTAGAACCCTGAAAGGTGAAAAGTTACAGGCCTTTGACTCCACGACTGAGCTCACGGAGTCAAAGAAAAAAAAGGAGTGGCCTAATCCCCAAATTACTTATTAGAAAAGGATCTGCACCCTAAACTGATGGGATAGGGGCTTGGGAAAGGGGCAAGTGCCAGACTTTGTGTGAGAAGAGGGAGGGCAGGGATTTCTCACTGCTGGGGGACTCATAAAACCACAACAGCCAACCAACCACAACGCCAACTAATTCTGCCTTTTTCCTGTGCTGGCGTCCCTTTCTGCAGAACTGTATATTAAAGGGCTGGAGAGGTGGCTCAGCAGTTAAGAGCACTTGGTTCTGTTCCGAGCACCCAGGTGGAGAACTCACCACCATTAGTAACTCCAGTGCCAGGGGATCTGATGCCCTCTTCTGGCCTCTTGAGGCACTGCATGCATAGGATGCACAGATGTGGGCAAAACACCCAAACACATAAAGCAAAATAATGAAATAAAATCTTAAAACTACTTTGTTTTCTCTAGTCTCAAACTTGTTATTATCTTATTTCTAACAATGTGCATGAACACACTAGGAGAATAAATAAATTAATTAATAAAACAAAATAACATGAAGAGGAGTGCAGGTAGACATGCCTTTGGAAGGAAACAGACACTGTGGTGGGCAGGGTTCTGTAAGAGGGAGTAGAGCAGAGAGAGATCACTGTGTAATAAGAGGGGCTGTATTGGACTGGCTTACACAAGTGGGGCCAGGGAGCCCAGCACTGGCTGTTCACACACTGAGAGCTAGAGGACAGGTTCCCTGTCCATGGAAGCCAGCCTCCTTAGTTGTCTCAGTTCAGCGCTGGAGAGTGACTCATGACAGTCCTGCTGAAGGGCCGTGAAACTGGTGTCACACTGGGTGCAGTGGCAGGTACTGTCAGCTAGACTCTAGGGGTTTCTGCCGTTCGTCCTTATGCCTGTTTCTCCGTCTAGGTTGCTTGCCCCTTTGAAGGGCTTTCTCCCCTGACATGTAGGCGTGTTCACGAGCCCTAGACATCTTCATGAGTCCACGGTGGCATCTGACACCAGCCCTCAGTGCCCACTCCACATCACACACAAAACCCCAGGCCAGTCCCTACATAGATACTGTAAGCTATATTACAGGAAAATGTCCTACTAATCTTAGGGCAAACCTGCTGTTGTGATGTACACCTTTAACCCCAGCACTTGGGAGGCAGAGGCAGGAGGGTCGGGAGTTCAAAGCTGTCCTACATAAAACATGTGGATAATGGCCATGGTGGGCGACGGTCATCCAGAAGAGGCAAGACGGTTTTATCCCAGTACTCAGGATCACATGCAAAGCAATCCACACCCCAAAATGACTGCTGAAGTTCCAACCACCCACTCTGCATTCTAAGTAACAAAGGGAAAAAAGAGAAAAATGCCCTGTCCTAAACCCTACCCACCACCCCACCACCTTCTTCACCTACCAGAGGTTAGCACTAGTCCCGGGACGAAACCCTGTTCCAGGGAGGCTGTGTAAAGTGTGTTTTCACTGGGAACATGCTTAGGATCTGTTACTAATCGAGAAAATGAATCCTGGATATGGCCCCATATGTAACACACCCACTAAACACCAGCCCATGTCTGGAAGACAATATAGAAATGAGAACCTTTGGCAGAAAGCATTCGACATGACATACAGACAAGACAGCAGTATATACTATCCTCACATCATGCATCTGCTTGTGTTTAAAATGTAGCATGTGTATGTACATTCACAGATGGGTGTATATAAACACTTGCGTGTGTGTTTTGCATATACATATGCATATATGTATGTAAGTATGTGTATGCACATCATATGTGTAAATATGTGCATGTGTGTAAGTGTGTATATGAGTATATAGCAGTACACACACACACACACATAGAGAGAGAGAGAGGGAGAAGGAAAGGGAGAGGGAGAGAAAGAGAGAGAAAGAGAGAGAGAGAGAGAGAGAGAGAGAGAGAGAGGCTGGGGGTAGAGAAAAGCTCTCCCTACACATTCCAAGCTGACTTCAGACTCTCAATTCTCCTGCCTCAGTTTCCCTAGTACTGGGATGACCAGAGTGCCCCACACACCTGGTCTTAGGAGCAAGTTCAGAGCTATTAGAAATCTCCAATAATTGACACAATTCACGAGCTTGAGTTATACTGTGCGGAAATGTTGGCCAATGCACAGGCAAGGCATGCCGTGTTCAGATGCTTATGGAAATGTATGAACGGACAGTTTGGGTGATCAGAGGATTGTCCAGAAGCAGGGAAGGAGCCTGCCTTGGAGCTGTGTGGGTGCAGCACGGCAGCGAAACTAGAAAGCCACGTTGGTTTTTATTTTCATTTTAACCCCACTCATTTGGAGATAAGAAGTCTACCTTAAATAGCTTGCAATCATAAAGGAACCTGCAAATAAGTGACAAAATATTTAGAGCCACACGTCTACCTAAGCATCACTTTCCAAAACCAGTGGGATGCAGTTCAAGTGCATGGGGATGCACTTCTAAATTTACACCCTTAACTCTATTATATTAAGAAAAAGAAAGAAAAAATGAAGAAGGCAGGAAATGGGCTGCAGCATTCAACCCAAGAACCTGGAGAAATATTAAAGACAAAGAAATAATACTAAAGGAAATCTTTTTAACAAGAAGAGTTAATAACTGGAGAGATGGTTCAATGGTTACCCACATTGGCTGCACTTTCAGAGGGCCTGAATTAGATTTCAAGTCATCTGTGTTGGATAACTCACGGCCAGCTGTAACCCCAGGTCCAGGGGATCTAGTGGCTTCTGGCCTCCGCAGGCACCGAATTCATGTTGCAGACACACACATACACACACATAAAAAGAAATAAATACTTTACAAAAGAATTATTAATTTAAAATTTTAAGGAGGTATTTGGTATGGGGTGGACTTTTTCCACACGGGAATGCCTGATGACCTGCAGGGATAGGAGTGGTTGCCCAGGTTGGACAGGGGAACCAAGCTTACAGTCCCGCTGGCTGCCCATCCCCTCCCTGGCTGTTTTTTCCTGGTCCCATGCAAGAGGGTGTCCTTTGTTGTTCTCCGCTACAAAGTAAACCAAGTATGGTGGCGCTGTCTCTAAAGGACACCAGTGGGTATCGGTCCCCTGCCCTGGGCACACGTCTGGAAGTCAGAGGACTTACAGGCGTTGTTAGGCATTGGTTCTCTCCTTCCACTATGGGGGTTCCAGGGACTAAACTTAAGCCATCGGGCTTAGAAGCAAGTGCCTTCACCTACTGTGGAGGACATTCTTGGTTGTCACCTTAACTACACCTGGAATTTACCAAAACCCAAGTGGCAGAGTACATCCATGAAGGATTTCTTTTTTCTTAATTAAAACATTGAAGTGGATGGACCTTGAGTTGGAAAGATCCGTCTTTAACCTGGGCAACACCTTCTGCTGGCAGCTCATATAAAGGTCATATAAAGGTCATGGAAGAAGGAAACTTGATCTCTCTCTGCTTGCTCTTGTTCTCACTGGCCAAGTTCATTCCTACACTGGCATGAGAGCCTCCTTCTTCAGGATTCTGCTGTATACTGAAGACCAGCTGAGACAGCCAGCCTCAAAGACTGGACAACTATTGTATTCCTGACCCTTCCATTGGTAGATAGCCATTGTTGGACTAGCTGGACCACAACCTGTATACCACTAAAGATAAATAGATAGACAGATAGATAAATAGATATAGATAGATAGATAGATAGATAGATAGATAGATAGATAGATAGATAGATGGAAAGACAGAGAGAGACAAAGAGAGAGGAGAGACAGACAGAGACACACAGAGAGAGACAGAGACAGCGTGACAGAGACAGAGAGACTGAGAAAGTGTGTTTAGTCTTTAAGTTCTGTGCCTCCAGAGAACCCTGACTAATACGCCTCTAACCTGTCTCTCCCACTCATTGTCTTAATTCTTAAATGATACACAGATTCTGTAAAAGAGAAGATAGCATGTATCGGGCTCCCTGAAGCCCTCCAACAATCAAGTGCCTGATCTTTAAAGACTAAGATAAAGAAACTTCCAGCAAGTCAACTTAAAGCAAAAAGCAAAGGCATAAGCAGTGGGAATAGGACAGCAGGCCCACAGTCATGCCAAATCCATCAGACAAGATGGTGTGGGAACTTCTGGTGGTGAAGGTTAAACCTTAGAACGGCACAGGTTTTAAAATAACATAAAAGGCAGATTCACTTATTTTAGGAGGGAGGCATCACTGGCTTGCCAGCTGGATGGGGCCTGTACATGGAAATAAAGTTACAAACAACTCCACTTTTAAACATAGACTCAAGATCTTAAGTAAAATATGAAGGAAATAAATTCAGTGAGGTGCACTTTCAAAATATGTACATCAGAAGTAGGCCGAGATTAGCCCAGACCTGCAAGCACCAAGTTTAGAAAAGTATTTAGGAAGAGTAAGAGGAACACTTGGGAGACTGAGGCAGGAGGATCTTGAGTTTGAGGCCAGAATATATATATTCTGAGAAAGGGGGCGGGCATAGAAATATCTCAGTGGATGAAGAAAACATGTAATAAGGTTTATGTTTGTGGGGACTGATGAGATACTCAGCAGCTAAAAGCACTGGCTGTTCTTCCAGAGGACCTGGGCTAACTTCCCAGCATCCTCATGGTGCCTCATAGCCATCTGTAACTCCAGGTCCTGGAGATCCGATGCCCTCTTCTGGCCTCTGAGGGTACCAGGTGTGCATGTGCTACACTCACACATAAAATTAAACCATTTAAAAATTTTTAAATGTAATGTTTGTTTATGAACTGAAAATAGAACAGGGTTCCTTGAGTTTAGTAAAAATACTAAAAACCCATGACAAGGCTGGGAGTGTGGCTCAGTGGTAAAGTACTTACATGAAATTGTGAGTCCAGTACATATTGTCCAAGAACAAATAAAAACAAAACAAAACAAAACAAAAGGGCTGGAGAGATGGCTCAGTGGTTAAGAGCACTGACTGCTCTTCCAAAGGTCCTGAGTTCAAATCCCAGTAACCACATGGTGACTCACAACCACCCGTAGTGAGACCTGATGCCCTCTTCTGGTGTGTCTGAAGACAGCTATAGTGTACTTATTTATAATAATAAATAAATCTTTAAAAAAAAAACAAAAAACAAAAAACCCCAGAAACATTGTAGAAGATAAAGTAAATTTTAAAATATTTATCTTTAATTATGTATATGATATGTGTGTGCGTAAATGAGAGTGTCCTCGGAGTCCAGAACACAGCATCAGATCCCCTGAACCTGGGAATCAAACCTGGGTCCTTCACAAGAGCAGAATCTGCTCTCAACCACTTTCCCATCTCTCCAGCCTCCAGATATTATATCCAATGTTAAAATATGCACAGTATTGCCATTACAGCCAATGGGAAGGAGCCAGAAATTATTCCTCTATTCAACATTTGGCTTGAGGTTATTGCCAATTCAATAAGACAAGAAAAAAAATAGCGTCATCTCCTAATGGATGGGGGGAACCAACACATTGCAATTCCTTGCCGATGGTGTGATTGTTGGGATAGAAAGTCCAAGAGTTTCTAGAACACTTAAAAACCAATAAAAGTTCAGCAGGGCTCCTGGATACAAGATGAACGTACGTAGGAGACAGTCCACAATGCTCCTATGCCTGGCAACAGCCAATTAGGAAACACAAACAAAGAAAGTACCACAGTAGCACTAAAACCTAGCTGTGCAAGACCTTTATGAAGAACATTACAAAATGCAAGTGCAGAATGCAGATGCCTAAATAAACAGAGATATATAGCAGCTCCAGGCTGGAAAGGCTCAATGCCATAAACACATCAATCCTGTCTAAATTAACCCATAAAGTTAATGCAATTGCAGGCAAATTCCAACTGGGGCCTGGAGAAAAGAATCCTAAAACACAAATGGAAAGGCAAAGCTAAGAGAAACCAAGGCCATCTCAAAGAGCCAGTCAAAGGGAGGCAGGGCCTTCCTACCAGGAAGCTTGCAAGCCTCTTGCTGACAAAACAACAGACAGTGTTACAAAGACAGAAGAACAGACCCAGAACACAGATTCCAATTACTTGATTTAATAAAAATCAAAAATGAAATGGGCAGATAAAATAAATTGTGCTAGGTCACAAAGGTGCTCATTTGGAAAGAAGAAAGGAAGGAAGGAAGGAAAGATGGAAGGTATGAAGGGTAAATAGATACATACATACATACATTCATAGATAGATACATACATACATACATGATAGACAGAGACAGGTAGATAGATAGATAGATAGATAGATAGATAGATAGATAGATAGATAGATAGATAGATATGTACATACGTATGTACGTACATACATACATACATACATGATAGAGACAGGTAGGTAGGTAGGTAGATAGATAGATAGATAGATAGATAGATAGATAGAGAGATAGATAAACTGATGTTTCCATTTCCCTGTTTTGGAGATATGGTCTCACTATATAGTCTTGGCTGGCCTGAAAATCACTACGTAGATGAGGCTAGCCTCAAACTCACAGAGCTCTACCTACTGCCTCCTGGGTGCTGGGATTAAAGGCATGCAGCACCACACCCAGTGATCTTTTTTTAAAAAAAAAAAGTGTGTAATGTGTGAGATACCATGTGTTTGTGGCTATCCTGCCATTGTTCTTCTCCTCTCACTTCCCCCTTTCTTCCCTTGGCCCTGGGTTCTTTTCATCTGCCACGCCCCATATATTCGTTTGCCTGCCTCCTATCCTTCCTGATCACCTAATATTATCTTTTCTTGTTCTCCTTTCTGGACTTTGAGGTTCAGCAGGGTTTGCCTACCCTGATACTTGTTTGCATACATACATATATACTTTCCAATCCAGGATCCACGTATGAGGGAAAACATGTGGTTTCTGTCTTCCTAAGTTTGGCCCACCTCATTTAATACTGTACTTTCCAGGGACATCTATTTTCCTGTGAATTTTGTGGTTTTATTTTTCCTCACAGATGAATAACCTATTTTGTGTCTATGTACCACATTTTCATTATCCATTCATGGAGTGAAATAAGCCAATCATAGGACAACTATGGTGTGAAGTGCTTAGAGCCAGCAGACTGACCAAAAGCAGGTTGATAATGGTCAGGGTTGGAAGGCTGGGTGACAGGAAGTTAGTGTTCAGTTCTGGCAGAGGTGAAAAGTTTTGGACATAGTCTCACGGCTTAGTAATGCCACTGAACTAAGCTTTCAGGGGAGGGAAATGGCACATGCCTTTGATTTCACTATTCAGGAATCAGAGGCAGGCAGAACTCTGAGTTTGAGGCCAACCTGGTCTACAGAGAATTCCAGGACTACACAGAAAAGTCCTACCTCAAAAAAAACTATAAAATAATAATAATAATAATAATAATACCACCATTGAACTGTGTTCTAATAATAATAATAATAATACCATTGAACTGTGTTCTAAGTAGTTGAATTGGCCAATTTATTTTTTTGGCCAATTTAATTTTTTTGAAGATTGTGTTTATTTCATGTGTACATGTGAGTGCCTGCTTATATGTCTCCTCACCATGTGTGTGCCTGGTGTCTGAGGAAACAGAATTGGGCATCAGATCCCGGAAACTAGAGTTACAGCTCGTTATGAAGCACTGTATTTGGGTGCTAGGAACCAAAGCTGAGTCTTCTGTAAGAGCAGCAAGGGCTGTAACCTCTTAGCCATATCTCCAGCCCCTAAACGGTGATCTTATGCTGTCTATACTTTACCACAGTTTTGTTTGTTGTTGTGAGGAGTTTTGTGTGTGCTTATTTAAAATAGATTTATTTTATTTATATGTATATGTGTGCATCTGTGTGGGTGGGGCATGTATGTTCTGATGCCCATGGAGGCCTGAAGAGCACACTAGAGTGTTATAAGTAGTTGTGAACCTTGGGATGTGGTTGCTGGGAACCAAACACCAGTGTTTCTAAAGAGCAGGTTCACCCTCAACTGCCGAGCCATCTCTCCAGTCCTGCAGTATTTTTTTTAAAGAGAAATAAGTGAATAAATACATATTGATCTAGAAAGAGTTGAACATCTGTCTGTGCAGAAGACCTGCTCAGAAGGCCAAAGGAAGCAGGTGGGGAGTGTAGCCGTTACTGAGAATCTTACTGAGTCTCTGTGGAAGCCAGGTTCCCTCAGGAGCAGGATCTGTGAGCATAGAAAGCTTAAAGACATGGAGACACACGGCAGACTGCCCATGAAGATGCTGGCGTGGAGAGGGGCTCCTCTTCCTGCTCACACTCCCACAACCCCCACTGCTGTGAGGTACAGTGCTTGTCTCAGGAGCAGCCTCTCCCTGAAGGACAGCAACAGGCTTCAGCCTAGAAGCCAGAGCCTAAGAGGTGCTAAATCCAGGTGGTGCTCTTCTTCATGGATGTCAGGGGATCCCTGCTGAACCTCCTTTCTCACAAAGTGAGCCCCAGGTCCCTGAATTAGGTACTTTTCAAGCTCTCGGAGAGAGATTTGGCTTGAGACCCTGAAGGCCAGAAGAAACACCCAGCCCTGGTAGCAAGTGGGCTAAGTGAGATGGCTTACCACCCTCTCCAGGAGAGAAGGGATGAGATGGAGTAGGCTCTCTGCACAGGTGGCTGTGTGCCCAGTTCAGTGGGATGGTCCTGTGCTGGGGCCTTGGGAGTGGTCCCGAATGGCTGACAGGTGAGATGTGCTGAGGTGACAGTAGATACACACGCTCCTGAGCCTGTGCTGGGGCCTTGGGAGTGGTCCCGAATGGCTGACAGGTGAGACGTGCTGAGGTGACAGTAGACACACACGCTCCTGAGCCTGTAGAAAGCCATCATCCCTACAGTGGCTGGAGAAAAGGCTGGCTGCTCAGTTCAACCCCAATACATCAATAACCTCTGCCACGCTGGGGCCTCATCTTGCTTCAAGTCCCTCCACTGGGCCAACATCTTATCCAGTCCTCATTGTCTCCAAACTTCCTATACTGTTTCAAACAATTCCCAAAAGATCTGGATAACCCATTGTGGAAACCCTGAAGATAAACTCCACAGCTCCTCTGTTCAGGAGAGCCTGCCCCAGGTGGGGCAGTGACTTGACAGTCCCCACGGTGAGGTCACAGCACCTGGTCCAAGGCCATGCCCTCCACAGAGAAAGACAACACACAGTGTAGCTGGGGCGGCTGGCATTCTCTTCTATGGTGGGACTTTGGAAACTGGTAGTTTGAATAAAAATGGCCCTCGCAGGCTCCTGTATTTGAATGCATGATTCCCCGGGTGATGAAATGACCTGGGAAGGATTAGGAGGTATGGCCCTGTTAGAGGAGGTATGTCACTGGAGGGTAGGCTTTGAGATTTGAAGTGCCCATGCCATTCCCACTTAGAGCTTTCTCTCTGCCTTGTGCTTAAGGATCGGAATGTAAACTCTCAGCTACTACTCCATCACCATGCCTGCCTGCTGTCATGCTCACTGCTGTGATGGTTGTGGACTCTAATCCTCTGGTCCCCTGAACCTGCATTTTAAGTGCTTTCTTCTATAAGTTGCCTTGGTCATGGTGTCTTATCACAGCCATAAAAAAGTAACCAAGACACACAGTCTGCTCTCGCACCCCTGCTGGGTACCTGGGATCTATATCAGAACAACAGGGAAGGCTTTCCCACCCGACCCTCCTCCCCTCCTCTCCTCCCACCTTCCTCTCACGCCCTCCTGAGCCCCCTCCTGCTCCCTCCTCCCTTTACTGTTCACAGATGTGACCCCCACTTGCCCTTCTTGTTTGCCCTTCTTGTTCCATCTCCACACAGCACCTGAATGGACAGGGTTTTCCTCCATGTGGTTGCTAGAGGCCATGGGATGCTCCTCCTAGTGGTGAATGTGTCTCCCCCACCCCCAAAGATGTCATGTAAAAGATATGCAAGCATGGTTGTCAGGACCTCTTCTGGAGGTCATAGGACAGTCTTTGGAAGTCAGTTCTCTTCTTCTATTATGTGGTCCCAGGGATTGAAATGCACACACACTCACACACGCACACACACACTCACACACACATTCATACACACACTCACACACACACACACACACACTCCCATGAGATCTTTAGACTACTGAAAAGATGCTCTTAGCAATGATTAAGACAACTGCCTGAAGTCCACTGGTAATAGTAAGAATAGTAAAAGCTTGCACTTGGTCCTGTTGGTGCTGTGATCACTCAGCACTGTGTATGATTCCCCCGTTGCCCTCCACCTTGAGGTGGTTTATGGCCAGGAGGAGCCCTCACCCAAGACTGCACTATGGTCTTTGGACTTTCAGCCTTTAAGACTCCTCCCAATAAATGTTAGACTGTCTTGGGTATTTCATTGCCATAACAGCAAGTGGACTGATACAGGAGAGCTCTGCAGGCTGGGAACTGAATGCTGTCCTCAGTCCTGAGACCCCGCACCAAGTATTCTACCTGCCCTCTATTGTGGAAGGGGAGGGTTTTCTTAGGTCCTGTCAGTGATAATCAGCCCTCCCTCCCTACTCTGCATCCTCTGCAAACACCCCCACCCCCACACCACCCCCTTGTAGCTCTTAAATACCAGGAACTGACTTAAATTTTATCCTGAATTTTGTCCCTGACCATTACAAGTAGTAGGGTGAACAGCTATTCTGCCATCCTAGGACCACCAGCAATGGACTCCCCATCACCAGTTACTGGAGAGGTGTCCATCTACAGACCACCACAGTCAGGTCTACTTCCCAAGGCCCATCAACTGAGAAGAGTCCCATGAATATGGACGTCTCTCTATCAGGGATGCACAGCACAATAGGGCTGCACGCCAAGTGCTACACAGAATGGATCCCCACCTTTGACTGCTTGGAAGCAGAGCCTGGGATCAGGCGGGTTGGGACAAGTCCCCAGAGGGTAAGGGCAAAGGTCAGAGAAAGGAGGGGCTCAATAAACGCTGTGGATTATCTCTCTCAGAATGAGTGTTGACATTTAATCCCCATAACGAGAGATTAGGAGATACAGGGCTCTGCCCTCCCAAGTGGATTAATCCACTCCTGTGATTAATGGATTGATGAGTTAATAGGTTATCTCCAAAGTGGCCTGTTACAGAAGCCAGCTGGCCAGATCTCATGAGAGCATTGCCTCTTGCCATGTGATGCCCCGTGCTATCTCGGGATTCTGCCAACAAGAACATCATAGATACAGCGCCTTGTCCTTGGACCAGAACCATGATCCAAAACTAACCTCTTTTCTTGATTGCTTACCCAGCCTGTGGGATTGTGCTATCAGCAACAGAAAAAGACTAAGGTAGAAGGAATGTGGCCTTAGAGTTAAGTCCAGCCCTGGTCAGATTCAGGGAAGCTTGGGGACATCAGCTGTACATTAGACTTATCCAGATCTGAAAAAGAGTACAGCTTCCTGGCTTACTTAGTTAGCATTAGCTAGCCATTGACTGTGGGCTGTACCCAGAGTCTGCCAGACATGGTGGCTCCCTCTGTGGAGGGCCCTTCTCCACAGAAGGGAGATCTGGTTGGGATGTCAGGAGAAACTGCCAGACAGAGCACGTATGTCCCAGAGCACAGCCGTCTCCTCTGCTGCCTCAGGCTTATCCACTGATCAATCACCATTCCACTGTCTCTGGTGCGTGTCAGTCACCCGTCCAACATGTCCCCAAGTAACAGGGGACACAAATCAAGTTCTGAGAGATGCTTCACTGTGCTGACGCCCTCCTGGCTTCCTGGGGGGAAAACAGAAAACAAAAACCTTTCCCACTCCAGCCTACCTCTGGGATGCCACCCTGATAGAGGGGGTCATCTAGGAGCCCCGTTCCTGATGGCCGATTGGATTCGAAGCCACAGTGTTTCCTTAAAGCCTCCACTAAAAAGAAGCAAATACGAGGTTCTCCTGCAGTCCCAGCATGAACTGCATTTGAGCCCTGAGCTTCGGTCTCTCCCTCCTACCCACATTTATTCTCCAAGCACTGCTCCTGCCCCTACCCCCAAATTGGTACTATACTGGGAGCCCAAGTAAGGAACCAAGTGGCCGAGAGCGCCATCTAGTGGGTGACAGGGCAAGTCACTAGAAGGGATGGGAGAGCCAGCACTGTGATCCACCCACCCCTATGCTTATCACAGAGAAGGCTAGGTAAGGAACTGGACTGTGACGTAATTAAAGGAAAAGGACAGAGGGACCAAGGGTTACCTGGGGGTTCCTGGAGACTTGTTCTGGATGCCTCTGAGGGAATGGATGGTCTCCCAAGGACATAATGCTTAGTTTCTGCCCCTTCTCTATAAATCTGGGTTGGTTGGTTGGTTAGTTGGTTGGTTGGTTGGTTGGTTGGTTGGTTGGTTGACTTGTTCTGAGGTAAGGTCTTACTTAGCCATGGCTGGCCTTGAACTCCTGATCCTCCTACCCCACTCCTACCCCCTAAGTTCTGGGATCACAGGCACATACATCAAGCATGGCTAAAGGCCATGCAAAAATCCATTTGCAGGCCCATAAGATGACTCAAAGTGCCACAGACTGACAACCAGTGAATCCTGGGGTCCCTGGGAGCTGTCCTCTGACTACCACCATACATACTCACTGCGGCATGAGCAGACACACATACAGATACGTATACTTCCCAGATAAATAGAAACTTATTTTTTTTAATTCTGTCTGTTTATTTACAAGAAAACTGCTAAGGAAGTTTT
Source organism: Mastomys coucha (assembly GCF_008632895.1). Lineage (NCBI taxonomy): Eukaryota > Metazoa > Chordata > Mammalia > Rodentia > Muridae > Mastomys > Mastomys coucha. The sequence continues at coordinate 138,065,217 of NW_022196904.1, forward strand.
TGGAAAAGGAGCCTCAGTTATCATCGTCAGCATCATCCCCTTTTGGATGGTACCAGTTTACGGGGTGTCTATGTACCCTCTCAGCCTTTTAGGGATTCCAGAGCCTGCTAAGCCAACTAGAGGATGGAAGTGTGAGCTCTGACCTTCCCCTGTGCAGACACAGCTGTGGGGCAGGATGGAGGCACTCCATGGCTGGAGAGGACACATGCCCTGGGCTCTTGCCCTCTGGTTCTGAGAAAGTGGGAGGAAGCGGCTTCATCTACCCAGGGACACTTGTTCAAGGCATACAAAGTGACCACCAAGACTTTCACTTCTCAAGTTATACACTTCTCCAAAAGCATGGTGGTATCGTGAGCTAGCAGAGCTTGGGGGTTTGATCTCATTTTTGTATTCTTCAAGTTAAAATGCAGTTGGGAACCCCATTCATCACCTGCCTTGGGACAGAAGACCATGGCATCCCCTGTGAAGGGCAAGCCCAATCAAGCCTGCCCTGGGGGTCTGCACACAGCGCTGTGTGGGCACCACTGATCCCCAAGTGTCTTGTTGTCGGTGCCTTTCTCACTTCCTTGGCTCAGCTGAGGAACTACCACGGAGGCAGTTGCAACCACCGATCCTAAAACAGGTTCAGTCTGGGCCTCCACAGAAAAGGCTGGTCGCTGGGCCAATAAGACGGCTCAGCTGCTGAAGGCACCTGCTTCAAAGTCTGCTGACCTGAGTCTGATGCCAGGGACCCACCTGGTAGAAAGAGAGAATGGTTCTGCAGGCAGCCCTCTGAACACCTCACATGTGCTGTGGTGTGTATGACACAAACACATGAACACAATCAAAATAAATAAGTATTGAAATCAAAAAGAAAGAAAGAAAGAAAGAAAGAAAGAAAGAAAGAAAGAAAGAAAGAAAGAAAAAGTTGGTGACACCTTAAAAATTACAACTACAAAATTATATATGGAAAACAGTGAATTGAGGTCTGTGACATGAAGGTCCCAGCCAGTGGCACCCAGGCTCGGGAGAAAGAGAACAAGCCACTGTTCCCTCAACACAACACTTTGCATCAGCAACCGTATATGGAAGCAGAGGTGCCTACAGTGCCAAGTGGACCAACAGCCATGCAGGTGATGGAGGTCAAGCCTACTTCCCCAGGGTAGCAGGATAGGAGGCCCAGCTGAAGCTGGACACGGCACGACACCAGAACAGGTAGCAGGAGCCACAGCTTTTACAGATAGAAGCTAGAAAGATGAAAAAGAGGAAATGCTATTAAAAAGCTCTAAACAGCTGGGCGGTGGTGGCGCGCGCCTTTAATCCCAGCACTTGGGAGGCAGAGGCAGGTGGATTTCTGAGGCCAGCCTGGTCTACAGAGTGAGTTCCAGGACAGCCAGGGCTAAACCCTGTCTCAAAAAAAAAAAAGCTCTAAACATAGTGGGAGGGTGTCGGGGGATGGGTAAAGGCCCAGAGCCTAATGACCCAAGTTTTGATCCTCAGGATCCACACGTTAAAAGGAGAGAATGAACTCCTGCAAACTGTCCTCTGACCTCCACTTGTGCACATGTGTGCACACACACACACAGCTGGGCAGGGTAGCACACGCCTTTAATCCTAGCACCTGGAGTTGAAGGCCAGCCTGGTCTATACAGTGACACTGTCTCAAAAATAAAATGAATAAACTAACTAACTAACTAACTAACTAACTAACTAACTAACTAAGATGAGTTGAGGGTAATGACATGGGCCTATAATCCCAGCTTTTGGGAGATGAAGGCAGAGGACCAGAAGTTCAATGTTGTCCTTAGCTAGGAAGCAAGTTAACTAACTCATGGCTAGGCTGAGCTACATGAGAGTCCGTCTCAAAGGGGAAAGGTTAAAATCCGAGTGGAGCCTGAGACATGAGCAGTATGCTGGTTTATTTTTATTTTAATCATGGGAGTCATGTTTAAATTGTTTGTTTGGGGATTTACTTGTTTTCCAGTCAAGCTTTCTGGTAGCCAAGGCTGGCCCCAGGTTCTTCATCCCCCTACCTCCACCCCTAAGATGCTGGACTCACACCAGCACTCCAGCAGTGACTCAGGCAACACTTAGTATCTGAGAGCTCAAAATCCATGGATTTAGGAAACGTTTGATCTAAACTATATTTAAAAAAAAAAACAGCATTTGTACTAAATATGAACAGACTTCTTTGTGCCGTTATTCCCTATTTACATAGCATTTGCATTGTATTGGGTCGTAGCAGAAATCTAGAGCCATTTTAAACTATAAGAGAGGATGCACCTAGGTCATATGCAAATATCATGCCATTTTATGCAAATAAGCATCTGCAGATTCTGGTCTCGGTGGTGGGGAGGGCACTCCTCTGCAGATACTGAAGGACAGCTTTGTGTGTTTAAAGTATTCAAGGAGAAGGTGTGCTGAACACTCCCTTAATCCCAGCCTCCAAGCTGAGGCAAGCAGATGTCTGTGAGTTCAAGATCAGCCTGGTCTACACAACAAGTTCCAGGCCAGGTTTAAGCAACGAGCCCTGTCTCAAACAAACAAACAAAGTATAAATATTTAAATCAAACAATAACTTTAAAGTTTTTAAGATACATGAAAGGCACACACACCTGCAATCCTAACTCTCCCGGAAGTCTGAGACAGGACTGCCAGGATATCAAGGTCAGCCTGGTCTCCATATTGAATACCAGACCAACCTGGGGCTGGAGAGACGGCTCAGCAGTTAGGAGCTCAGGCTGCTCTTCTAGGAGACCTGAGTTCAGTTCCCAACACGCATGCCAAGCAGCTCACAACTGCCTGTAACTCCGGCTGCAGGGACATCCCAGTGCCCTCCACAGTACACGTGTGGAAATCAGAAAACAACAGCAGGAATCAGTTCCCACCTACTATGTGGGTCCCAGGGATCAACCTGGGCTTGGAGGCTGTGTGAGCTATCTAGGAGTCAGCT
>NW_022196904.1:138068230-138080725 GCF_008632895.1 Mastomys coucha
GAGTCAGCTCTCACCTACTATGTGGGTCCCAGGGATCAACCTGGGCTTGGAGGCTGTGTGAGCTATCTTGTTGGCCTGTGATTGTTTTTATAATCTCGTACACAGAAGCCCTATGTATATCTGAAAAGACAAATCAATGAAACGGTGTTCCATTTGGCCACGTAAGAATCTAAGATCAGAGCCAGCAAGATGATCAGCAGGTCAAAGCGTGTGGAGGTAGCAATAAACACTAAAAAAAAAAAAAAAAAAAAAAAAGACAAAACAAGACAAACCCACCACAACAAAAAACTGTATACCCTCACTAACATGAGCAGCTGTTGGTGGATGCCTCCCCAAATCGACACCCATCTTCGTTGCTAGCAGAACCTTGATATCAACCCCACTCGCACAGACTTGGCACAGATGCAATCCAGCCAATGAGCTGGGGGGGGGGGGATGGGAAGAGAAGGGGAGCTGGGGGTGGGAGAAGGCACTGCAGGAAACATGTCTGTGCTAGTCAGCATGGGTCAGCTGCTGTAACAAACACACCCCAGATCTCTATAGCTTAACACAAGACTCTCCTTTGCTTACACAAGTCCAACATAGACATTCTGGTTGGTGTGCAGCCTGAGGTACTCCATCTCGTACCCTGCAGGCCCAGCTCCTTCCATCCTGGAGCTCTGCCACCCTCAAAGGAGGCCTGCATCACTACAACCAGAAAAGCACCGGAAGTGGCACCTGTGTCTCTGCTCATATCTGATTGGTCAGATCATCTCAGGTGCAGAGGAAGCTGGGAAATGTCTTTCAGCCATGCCATAGGGAAGAAAATGAGTGTAATTAAAGCAAGTACTGAGCACTGCCTAGCCACAAGGCCACATCAGTTCCTTCCTTCCATACAGAGGACTCACCCAACCCTCACTCTCTGAGAATAAGGATTTCCATTGCTGTCACCAGAGCATTCTTTTGTATCAATGTCTCCACAGTTGACATGGGTACTGGCGGGTCAGCCCCTCTCTGGAGTTTGTATAGCTTTGGCCAGAAGCCAGCTGCTCCCACTTTCAAACCTAAGAGTATGAATTGCCCTCCCAGGCATCTCTGTGAAGGGTCCCCAGTCTGGCCAGACAGGATGCCACCAGCCCTTGTCCTCTGATAGCTACAGACTGAACTAACCATGAGATTCTTGTCACTGTTCAGGGAAAGAAAAGAAGCAATCCAGAGGACCGGGGTCCCTTGCTCTTAGTGTGAGGACAGGGGCCTCTCTGATGGAGGACACACGCAACCCACAGAAAGGCTTTGGGGAACTCAAAACACACATTCCAGAATTTCAAACTCAGTAGAGGAAGTGAAGAGATGGTGGCTACTCTGAAATCTGCATCTGGAAAGAGGAAATGGGTTGGAGAGCAAGACTAGAAAGAGAGGCGAACTTCAACAGAAACTGGAGACTGGATCTGTCAGGACCAACCTTGGAAGCAGGCCAGTTTCTAGATGAACTAGTGAGGAGAAATACAGTAACCTAAGAAACATTAGAGTGGAGGCTGGAAACATGGATCAGTGGGTAAGTGCTTCTCGCACAAGCATGAGTTCAAATCCCTAGTACTCACATAGAAAAGTAGGGAGTGGGCATGCTCAGCCTGTAATCCCAGGAGTGCGCACGCACCGCAGTAGAAATACTAGCTCAGAACAGCAGGAGTCTGGGGATCTTAAAAGGCCCCAGGCAACGATGGAAGGATACAAAGAAAGTACACGTGTAGCCTAGGGCTAGCTGGGCAGTGGAGACCCCGGTGAGACAAGTCTGCAGAGCCTGCGGGTGGAAGCGCCTGCCCTGGAGCTGCCTATCTCATTTGTTTATTTGCAACCTTGGAAGGGAGTAGAGAGCAGCAGATCCAGAAGGGAAACAGAGCAGAAAACATTTACAAGTTCAAAATCAGACCCAGGTGGAAGACTGAAAAGAGCTTAAAGTGGGGAGAGCAAGACCCAGCCACAGTGCGGGCGACAAAGCAGGGGCACAGTTACACTGCAGGGAGAATAACAGCTCTGAGATGATACAGGAGAAGCTCAAAACCCAGGGGGTCCTTCAGGGTCCTGGGAACGGACGGTGCAGTAGATGTACAGCGATGTCAAGGGGCAAGGGGATGAGAAAGAGGAGATGAACGTGTCCCCAAGGTTTTTCTCTTGGGGTGGTGTAGACAGAGGTGCTGAGAAATACATCAGGGGGGATATTTAAATGTTTATCCTAGGAGGAGCAATATGGCTTAGTGGGTAAAGGGATCTGCAACCAAACTTGACAACCTGAGTTCGAACCCTAGGACCTCCATGGTGGAAGGAGAGAACTGACTCCCAAAGTGGTCTTCTGACCCCATGGTATACATACACAAGATAAATACGAGTCTGTTTTAAGATATTCATCCTAGATATACTAATACATTTTAATATACCCAATCCTAGCAAGAAAGAATTGGAAGTTTAAACAAGGTTACAGTGCAGCATTGAGCATCTGCTGGAGTGCATCACGGTGGGTGCGGCATAGCCGTAGAGCACATGAGAAAGTGGCTGCCATGACACCTGCATGCAGCAGGGTTAGTGCCTGGGCCAGCATCTGGGGTGGTGATGGCTGAGCCCTCAGCTTCCTGACTGAGCCAGAAATAGCAGGTCTCTTGCAAGCTGGTTCCATGGAAGGAAGGGGTGGGGAGGAAGGACTTAGCAGTAACACTCACAAACTAGAGGGCTTTGCTCTGTGACAAACATAAGCTCTCACGGTCTACAACAAGAGAGGATGGAAAGTCCTGGTCAACGGGGAACGGTCCTGATACCCCCCAAAAGCAGGGAGGCTAGGCGTAAGCAGACACTGACCAAGGCTACATCCTTATCTCTTAGCCACTAACTCCAACCTCAGGAGGCCGAAGCAGGAGAATTTCCACAAGCCTAAGCTAGTCTCAAAAGCAAGCCTGCAAATAAATGAACACACACACACACACACACACACACACACACACACACACACACACGGTTTCACATAACCAAACTGGCCCAGTTTTGCTATGTAATTGAGGATGACCTTAAAACTCCACTCCTCCTGGCTCCAGCTCCAGAGCTCTGGGATGGCAGATTGTGCCCCTGCCACATCTGTGCCCCCCACCACACCTGTGCCGCACTCCACACTCTTCCCATTGTCCACACTGTCTCCCAAGGCATCAGCTTCATTTGCTCCTCTGTCCACTCTGATCCTCATAGAGTGGCCTCTCAGTCAGTGGGAGGGCCCAGGGCTTTGCTGTTCTAGGAGGGAAGGAAGCTCTGATGTGCTGGGCTCATCCGTGTGCAGGCACACGTGGTTTGAATGCTCCCAAATGGCTGGTTTCCGGCTCCCAGCAGGACACTGCTGGAGAGAGCTGGGGAGCCACCTTCCCAGGGGGGACTCCACACAGCAGTAGAGACACTTGTCTGTGCTAAACAGCATCCTGGCAAGACAGAAGACAGAAAACACACTTAGTCTAGGCCAGTAGTTCTCAACCTTCCTAAGGTTGTGATCCTCTAACACAGTAGTTCCTCGTGCTGTGGTATTGGGGTTTCCCCTCCCCAACCATAAAATTATTCTTGTTGCTACTCCATAACTGTAACTTTGCTACTGTTATGAATTGTGCCGTAAATATCTGTGTTTTTCCATGGTCTTAAGCTCCTTCAACCCGCCCCTCCCAGGGACGGTAACCCACAGGTTGAGAACAATTGGTCTAGGCCAACCCAGGCCTCTCTGGAGCAGTGAGACCCATCCAAAGCCTTTGGTGACTGAGCAACCAAGAAGGGAGGAGGGAGAGGTGGATGCTGAGGGGAACTTCCTGGTAATCCTTACAACTTCCAGGGGCAACCTCAGTGGGCCCAAGAACAGATCCCACTCAGGGGTGTCAGGAACAGGGGCTGATTGCTGGCCCAGGTGACAAGCCATGAGCAAGACAGGAGCACCTCAGGGAAACTGGGGACAGCAGAAGCCAATGTCTCTCAAAAGCACGAGGGGAGCAGCCTCACCGTGGCTGCAAGGGAGGGAACTGCTTGACAGAGCGCAGGTGATAAAGGTCCTGCGCAAGCTTGGAGTACCACCTCCTGGCCACTCCCTCTTCGCTCTGTACAAGCTCTGGGTCTCTTCATTGAACCCCAGAGCCAATGGCAGGAAGAAAGAAAGCGTAGGGTCTGAGGAGCAGTTTGCACGCCCCCCCTCACCAGTCACCTCTCCATGATGGGCAGTGAGCTCATCTCCCTACAAGCTGAGCAGGGGTGTGGGGAAGCAAGGCTCAGAGCGCGGTAGCCCTTGCCTCCCCTGCTCTGGAGTGGGCTCCTCCAGAGGATTGCGCAGAGGACTGTGCCTGGATTGGAGCCACATGGTGTCTCCAAGCATCGCTTCCCACACAGTCTATGCAGAAAGCCTGCTTCTCCCTGCTGCCAACAGAGCTCATGGCTTCGATGACTAGCAGTGTGGCATCAGGTGAAAAAGAGCAGCTATGAAACTGTATTTATAGCTGGGTGTGGTATCGCATGCCTGGAATCCCAGTTGGAAGGAGGTGGAGGCAAGAAGGACAGGAGTTCAAGGTCAGCCTCGAGTACCTGACATCCTGTCTCAAAAAAACAAAACAAAAAAAGGGCTGGAGAGATGCCTCAGTGGTCAAGAACACTGCTCTTTCAAAGAACTGGGGTTCAAGTCCCAGCACCCATATCGTAGCTTACAACCTTCTGCAACTTTAGTCCTAGGAGATCTGATGCCCTCTTCTGGCCCCTGTGAGCACCAGACACTCATGTGAGTGTGCAGCACGTACATACAATTAATTATTAAAATGGGAAAAAATACAAAAATACTCAATTCATAGTGTAACATTGTAGCTAGTCTTTGCTACTTTGTGGGTTTTTCTTTTCCTCGACTTTTATCCCCCCCCCAACCCCCAGCTCTTTCCCCTCCCACTGTCATGCTTCCCAACTATGATGGGCTTCAGCTGCTCTATCAAGCGTCTTGGTCACAGTGACACAAGAGTAATCCAGTCCCCAAAGCTGTGAGCTGTGCAAGGCTTTGGGGAGACAGGCTTTGGGGAGGCTCGCCCACTGATGGCGGAGACTGATTGCCTCCTGCCTGGAGTCAGACTGAGTTGGATAGAAAAGGCTGGCAGAGCTAAGAGCAATTTAAATTTTGAAAATGAAGCAGTCCCCGCTGGCACATGGATCACACCCTCTGAGATAGGAATTACTGTCACCCTTTTATAAATGACGATGTGAACTCACTGTCAGTTAGTGAGATGGGATTCATGCCTTAGTCTCCACCAATGTTTCCTCTCACTAGGAAACTTTATTTCATTATTTACTTTTAATTGTTTGTGGCTTTTTCAGGTGGCCCATCCTATTAAAGGGTATACTTGAGTCGTGCTCTGAATTCTCATTGTGGCCCCTGGTATAAGGGACATGGGAGCAGGCATCTCTGAACCCTGATGACTGGCCTGGCTGAAGGCAGCTCCATCTGGGGCAATGCTTCACACCCCGGCTCCCTGTGCCAAGCCTGGACCAGAAAAGACTCAGTAGAAGAGACCTCAGGGCAGTGCAAATGGCTCCAAAATGCCTCCCCCAAAGGACTGGGGAGGAGCTCGTACAGTTTGGGACATTTGTCCTGGATCAGTCATGATGTGGGGAGGGAAGCATTGGGAAGTCTCGGAACCCCTGGAAAGCCACAGTAGCTAGGCTAAGGGAAGATGGTGCTCAGCAGACTCCGGGTCCTCTTGTCCTCCCTATTGTGACCCAAACAAATGGCACAAAGTGTAGGACTTTGTAAATAATGGTGACTCATGGATTCAGAAAAGTGACTTGTGAGTTCCTTGTAACTGGGGATCAGAAAGTGAGGTCACAATGGGTCATGATGCTTGTTCCCAAGGTTGGCAGGGCTGGCTTGTGGGACCCTTCATTCTGGTGGGGGAATGCTCTATGTATAGGCGTTTTCCTTCCACTGAGCCATTGAGCCAATGAGGCCAAGTACTACAGAGAACAAGCGAGCTCCATCCTGCACCAGAGAAAAAACTCATAAGACCCAATACTCCCGAGCCCATCCCGCGCAAGCATGTGTGTGAGATACAACACAACCCACACCCAGACTCTCATTCCAGCATGAAGCCAGACCTCGGGGATCTCTCTCTCTCCTCTCTATTCTTTCTCTCCTACCTAGTGATGTGGGGTGAAGGAGGGATAAAGAGTAGGGAAAAGAAGAACCCACAAAGTAGTGAAGACCAGCTACAATGTTACACTATGAATTATTTTTGTATTTTTCCTATTTTAATAATTAATGTGTGGTGTGTGTGTGTGTGTGTGTGTGTGTGTGTGTGTGTGTGTGTGTGCCTTCTTGCACAGGCATGTAGAGGTCAGAGGACAACTTGTGAGAATTATTTTTGTGGTTTGTTTTGTTTTTCTTACACCAGGTGAGTTCTCAGGATCCAACTTAAGTCATCAGGCTTGGAGGCAAGTACCTTTACCTCCTGGGTTATCTCTTTGGCCTTTGTTTGTTTATTTGTTTGTTTTGCTTGTTTGTTTTTATGTGTATGATTGTTTTGTCTGAATGGTTTTGTTTGGTTTGATTGGTTGGTTGTTTTGTAGTAGTTGTTGTTTTGTTTTGGTTTTGCACACCATGTATGTGACTGCAGCCTACAGAGGCCAGAAGAGGGCATCGAGTCTCCCAAGTCTGGAGTTACAGAAGGCTGTAAGCTACGATGTGGGTGCCGGGACTTGAACCCTGGTCCTTTGAAAGAGCATAGTCCTCCAACTGTAGTCTGTCTGAGCCACACAGGAACTCAGGCACCAATCAGAGTGAGACTTAAATTGATCCTTTATATTCATGATGGACCACTGGGAAAGCCACACACAATTAAAGGTAGGTATAAACAAACAACAACAACAGAGACAAAAAGGTCCAGAACTGGGAAGACAGCTTAGTAGGCAAAGTGTGAGAACCTGAGTTTGGATCCCCAGAGCCCATGCAGAAGCCAGTCACAGCAACACACAACTGCAACCCAAGCTCTGGGGTGAGAGAGAGGATGATCCCAGGGTTCCCTGGAGCTTCCAAAAGATATTGTAGACAAACTAGTGAACTCTGAGTTCAGTGAGACTGTCAAAAACAGAGCGTGGGAGCCAGACTTGGTGATTTATGTCCTTAATCCAGCCCTGGGAGGCAGAGGCAGTTCGAGACCAGCCTGGTCTATATAACAAGTTACAGACTAGCCAGGACTACACAGTGAGACCCTGTCAAAACAAAGCAAAATAACAATAAATAATAATAAGAATATGGGACTAGAAAGGTGGCTGAAGGGCCTACCACACAAGCACAAGGATCCAAGTTCAGATCCCCAGAATTCATGAAAATACCAGGTGACCATGGGAGTCCATCTGTAACTCCAGAACTCAGAAGGCAGAGAGAGGCTGTGGATGCACAGAGCAAGCTCGCCAGCCAGACTAGTCCAGTCAGCAAGCTCTGAATTCATGTGAGAGGCCTTGCTCCAATGAACAAGGTTGAAAGTGACCAAGGGAGACTCTATCTCAACTTCAAACACAACACTCATATGAACACACAAACACACCACACATATGCACATTCATATGAACACACATACACACTCATGTGAACACACACATACACCACATATACACACTCATATGAACACACAAACACACCACACATACACACTCATATGAACATACATACACCACACATACACACTTATATGAATACACACTACATACAGTCTCACTCATATGAACACACAAACATGCCACACATATGTACATTCATATAAATATGCATACACACTCATATGAACACACACATACACCACACATACACACTTATATGAACGCACACACACTCATATGAACACACATACACACCACTCATATGTACATTCATATGAACACACATATCCACTTATGTGAACACATACATACACCACACAGACTCACTCATATGAACACACAAACACACCACACATACATACTTATATGAACACACACATACACCACATATACACACTCATGTGAAAACACATACACCATTACATACAGCCTCACTCATATGAACACACAAACACACAAAGTGGGTAAGTTTTAAACTATAGATGTTTGCTTCTTGGTTCTGGACGCTGGAAGTCCAAGATCAAGGGGCCTTATCTTCTAAAGCAGTCTGGCCAAATCATCATGGCTGAGAGGCATGCACTGGGCAGAGGAAGGGAAACCAGACGAAACTCATTCTCATGGGAAGCCTACTCCTGTAACAACAAACCACTCTGTCAATCGTCAATCACATCCATAACCCCACCTGGAAGGCGGAGCCCTCCAGCCCAGTCACCTGTTAAAATCCCACACATTTATTTTATTAATTTATCATTTTACACGTATGGGTGTGCTGCCTGCATGCATGTTAGTATAGCACAGTTGTGCCTGGAGCCACAGAAGCCAAAAGAGGGCATTGGATTCCTAGAACTGGAGTTCCAGGAGGTTCTACGAGGCCATCCGGGTTTCCTGAGCAGCTGAGGCATCACCGGGCCCCATATCTGATTTTTGAGATGGAAGTCTCACTATGTAGCCCAGGCTAGCCTCAAATTCAAGATCTTTCTTCTTGCCTCGTCCTCCCAAGTGCTGGGATTGCAGGCCCTCGGCAGCCGCACCTTCTCACACTGTTATAATTACAGTTCACACTGAACTTGAATTTTGGCGGGAACATGGACTCATCACATGGAGCACGGGGTTGGGGGGGTGCAGAACACATGGGGACATAGTCTTGGGTGTAGCCTTCACATCAAAACATGGGGGGTGGGAGAGATTTGGGGCAGGGGTGTGTCTGAGGAAGACTGGAGGGTCTGTAGATGAAAGAGGAAAGGCTGCACTTTCCTGAGGAACCCATTCTGGCGCCCGCCCCATTGACTGGGGTAACAGAGGTAAATGCACCTGGCTATTAGCAGGACAAAGAATGATGCTCAGAGGGTTTGAAGACTAGCTCTTGGTTGCCTTGGAAACCAAATTCCTTGTTCAGCCTCCCTAAGCATCTTTCTACCCACCTGTCTTTTTCTCCAGGCTTGATCCAAGCCAAGAATCAGAGAAGGGCAGGTCACACCCCTGCAAGGCAGAGGATGGGGTGGAGCACCCCTGGAAAGGAAAGAATCCCACAATTGCCCTGTCTTTTATGAAGCCCTAGGGTGAGGGAAAGAATTTCTGCTGATCAATGTAAGAGAGAATATAAAATTTAAAGGCAGGGATGGTGGGGTGGCTCAGCAGGTAATAGCATTTGTTGCCCAGGCCTGACAGTCTGAGTTCAATTCCTGGGTCCCACAGTGCAAATTGAGAACAGACTCCTGCAACTTCTCCACAACCCTTGAGACACTGGTGCTGTCGAAGCACCAAGCATGTGTGTGGTACACCTTCACACATACAAACAAAGCACTCACACACACCGTTGTCACATCGCCATCATCATCATCATCATCATCATCACCATCATCACCATCATCACCATCACGATCACCCTCACCATCATCCTCATCACAATAAATTAACCTTAAATTTAAAAGAAACAAAAACAAAAAACGGAAAACAGAAGACTAGAGATATGGCTTGGCAGTTAGACCCAGGATCAGTTCTCAATACACACATGGTGGTTACAACCATTCGTAATTCTGGTTCTAGGAGATGTGACATCCTTTGCTGACCACCCCAAGCACCAAACATGCATGTGGTACACCTTCACACATACAGAGCATGCATACACATTAGATAAAATAAATCTAAAACATAATTGAGAAAAACAAAACAAAACAAAACCAGGGTTGGGGTGCAGGTCAGTTGGCAGGGTGCTTGTGCCTTGGGTTCCATCCCAGCACCACATGAGCCGGGGGATGAAGTGGGGGGTGCCAGCGATTCCAGCACTGTGGAGACACAAGAATCAGAAATTCAAGGTCATCCTCCACTACATATTGACAATCGCTGCTACATGAGACCTTGAGTAAAGCATACACACATGGGGGAGGGCGGAGAAGGGAGAAAGAGAGGGACAGAAAGAGGGAGAGAGAGAGGGAGAAAGAGAGGGAGAGAGGGAGAGAAAGAAGGAGAGGAAAGAGAAAGAGGCTTTTTTTTTCAGCCTCTGAGAAAACAGTTGTGTTGGCAATGGTTGAAACATCAGAGGAAACTCCAATGAATGTCTGTTAATATAAAGCTACCCCTACATGTGTAAACACTTGTATTATTGACCAGACTAGAGGCCCCTGGCCCCAGCCAAGTAGATCCCATCTGGATCCTTGTGCAGATGGAGTCGGGCAGCAGCCTGTCCTGATAGTGTCATCCTCCTCAGGCTTAACCTCCTCCAAGACATCAGTAGAGACTGGAGCACTGCCACCCCCACCTCTCCATTTTGGAAAATTTTAAAAATTGTGTGTGTGTCATTACAGGGAATGGTCCCACATACGCAGGCATCAGTTCTCAGTTTCGCCTTATTTGAGACCGGCTCACTGCTATGCACACCAGAGTAGCTGGCCCACAAGCTTTTAAGGATCCCCCCACCTCTTCCTCTTGTCTTTCGGATTACAGACACACTCGTGCTGTAATTTTCACACAGGTTCTCCTGCTTGTGTGGCAAACTCTTTTCCCATTGAATCCATCTGTCTCCCAAACCGGTCTTTCTTCATGCGACGGCTCTGAACGGCTGGTCTGGGCTTCCTCACAACACGGCAGTCTCAGAAGAGCCACAGTGCAGCTGTGGTGGTAGTCACTATGGAAGTTCTGAAAGCCTGAGGCGAGCCACAAGCTTCTGACATCCAAGGTCACAGGGTCCTTCCGTCACATTCCAGTCCACCAAACAACAGTCAGGGGGTCTGTGTTACTGCTGTAGCAAAACATCCGACAGAAGCAACTGAGGGCAGGGCGGGTTTGTCTGGGCTCACTCACAGTTCCAGGGCACATGGTCCTTCAAGGAGGAGAGCCATGGCAGCAGGAGCAGAAGGCAGCTGGTCACAGTGCATCTGTGGAGAGCCATGAATGCTGGTGCTCTGTTCCCTTCCTTTTCATTCCAAGCCCCCAGCCCGTGGAATGGTGGTCACCCATATATAGCCTCAACCAGCCTAATTAGATAATCCCTCGTAGACATGCGCAGAGGTTTGTTTCCCTTGTAATTCTGAAATCCTTGATGGTGAGAATCAATGCTGAGAGGTCAATACTGAAGATTGAACACCAAGCAAGGACGGTCACCATGGAGGAATCAGGCTGACACACCCTTAGAGAACCACAGGCTGCTGTAGCATCTTTGGAAGAGGGGAAAATGGACCACAGGCATCGCTTGACACAGTACAGTAATCAGATTTCCTTTCTGTAACGAACACCCCAAGGCAATCAACTTAAAGTGAGAAAGGGTTTATTTGGGCAGAATTAGAGAAGGCATTGCTTTTTAAGACAGCACACTTTGACAGGAACTCAGGGTGGAGCAAGAGAGAGAGCAAGACGTGGTCTAGTCACATTGTCTCCTTTTTCTATCTGTTTGTTTGTTTTAGGGGCTCCAATACTTTATTTATAAAAGCAGGAAACATTTGGCTCACACTACTCCAAGAGACTTAGAAGACAGCTTAGAGAGGACACAGTCCAGTCCAATCCTCTGTGCGAAAGGAACTTTCCGGAATTTAATGCTGTACTAAAAACCCTGTATGGGGTGTCAGAACAGGGTACTATGTCTGAGAGGATGTACAGTCAGATGGTGAGCTTAGAATGAATGGGAGCTGCTCTGGAAAAAGCTGAGCCATCCTCCTGGATTGCACCAATTCCTACCCCAACACACAGTCCCCAGGCAAGCACTGTCCTTTTTTGGGCCCCTAAAAAGCCTTTGTGCTTAGTTCCTGACCACCTGTTCCTCTTTGTTGATGGCCCAGTTAGAACTCTTCGTAGAGTCCAACGCTTTTTCTATCCGTGCCTCCAGGTTCTCGTAAGTGATGAAGTTTTTTTGCCTTCTCCTACAATTTGAGCACTACTTGCTCTTTCAGTTGCACCCAAGCCTGCTCCTCCTGGGCCCCCGGGCCTGGGCCTCAGCCTGCCCCAGCTCCTGGGCCTGTGCTTCAGCTGCAACTTAGCTATCCGTAGCTCCTGCAGCCGCCCGTTCTCTTCCCGGTTTCTGGCCATCAGCTCCCGGTGCTCCATGATGGCCTCCTGAGCCTTGCACTCAGCCAGAACCCAGACTCGGGCTTTTCCTTCGTACCTCCAACGTGAACTCTAGCCTGAGAGCCAGCAAGATCTCCCGGAACGGTCAGTAGGCTCGGTCAACACGAAGAATTCCCGCAGTATCCACTGCGGGAATTAACCACAGCCAGGTGTGGTGGCATAGGCCTGGAGTTCAGGTTAACCTCAGCTATGTGAGACCCTGTCTCACAAGAAAAAACAAAGAAGAGCACAAGCAGAGCCCAAGCCGACATCCATTTTCAGGAAGGATGGGGGAGAATGGAGAGATGGCTGGGCGGTTAAGAGGACTCGATGCTCTTGCAG
>NW_022196904.1:138080864-138082605 GCF_008632895.1 Mastomys coucha
TTTTGAGACAGGGTTTCTCTGTGTAGCCCTGGCTGCCCTGGGACTCACTCTGTAGACCAGGCTGGCCTCGATCTCAGAAATCCGCCTGCCTCCTCTGCCTCCCAAGTGCTGGGATTAAAGGCATGCGCTGCCACCACCCCTCACTGCTGTCTCAACTCCAGCTCCAGGAAAATAAATGCCCTCTTCTAGACCACACACATACAGACGCACACTCACACTTGAAATTTTTAAAATAGATGAATATTTAAGGGGGAGGAGGAAGTGTGAGACACTGAGGCACCCAGAAGATAAGTCAATCCTTGGGACAGGATTGACTGGATTACAAGAAAGTCAGTGGTATGACACGATTTAAAAAAGAATGCAGTGGAGACAAAGGCAAGAGGATCTCTGTGAGTTCAAGGCCTGCCTGGTCTACAGAGCAAGTTCCAGGACAGCCAAAGCTGAACAGAGAAACTTTGCTTCAAAACAAAACAAAACAGCAGAAAACAAGCAAAAAACAAACAAACAAAACAAAACAAAACAAAATGGTCCCACAACACCTACAGGAAGCTCCACTCCCAGGTGCTCTAACACGCCCAGGATCAGAGGTGAGGAGGACACAACATCTGTCCCAACACAGGGAATAACTCGGACCAGCAGGATCCAGGCACACAGGAACTCTGCCAGACCAGTGGCTCCAGTTGCTTCCGGTCTGTCTGAGCCAGCCAGTGCCCTGAGCAGACCTTGGGCACAAACTCTGCAGTCATTCCCAAAACACCCAGAGGAAGCTCCACTCCCAGGTGCTCTAACAAGCCCCGGGTCACAGGATCCCAGAATCACAGGATCACAGAGACAGCTTGACTCTGAGGAGTTCTGACACAATCAGGATCACAGGAAGGACAGGGCTCCAGTCAGATTTAGCAAGGGCAGGTAGCAGTACAGATAACCAGATGATGCGGGGCAAGCGTAAGAATATAAGCAACACAAACCAAGGTTACTTGGCATCATCAGAACCCAATACTCCCACCATTGCAAGTCCTGGATCCACCATCACACTGGAAAAGCAAGATTCAGATATAAAATCACTTCTCATGATGATGATACAGGACTTTAAGAAAGACATAAATAGCCGGGCAGTGGTGGCGCACGCCTATAATCCCAGCACTTGGGAGGCAGAGGCAGGCGAATTTCTGAGTTCGAGGACAGCCTGGTCTACAGAGTTAGTTCCAGGACAGCCAGGGCTATTCAGAGAAACCCCGTCTCAAAAAACAAAAACAAAAACAAACAAACAAACAAACAAAAAAGACATAAATAGCACCCTCAAAGAAATACAGAAGAACACAGGTAAACAGCTAGAAGCCCTTCAAGAGGAACCACAAAAAATCCCTTAAAGAACTACAGGAAAACACAATCAAACAGGTGAAGGAAATGAGCAAAACCATCCAGAATCTAAAAATGGAAATAGAAACAATAAAGAAATCAGAAAGAGAGACAACCCTGGAGATACAAAACCTAAGAAAGAAATCAGGAGTCATAGATGCAAGCATCACCAACAGAATACAAGAGATAGAAGAGAGAATCTCAGGGGTAGAAGACACCATAGAAAACATTGACACAACAGTCAAAGAAAATGCAAAAAGCTCTAACCCAAAATATCCAGGAAATCCAGGACGCAATGAGAAGACTAAACCTACGGATAATAGGTATAGAAGAGAGTGAATATTCCCAATGTAATGGGCCAGTAAATATCTTCAACAAAATT
>NW_022196904.1:138083333-138095423 GCF_008632895.1 Mastomys coucha
AAAATTAATATTACCAACATATCCTAATCAATTGAAATCCAATAATATGAGGAATTAGAAATTTATTGGCTGTCATCCAATGGTCTCTCTAGTTTGGTACTTGGAGAAATAGGTCCAATATTATACAATCCATATACACTTTCAGCTTGTTTGTTCGTGACAATGTCATGCTGTGTACAACATGGGTCTTGAGATCTTGCTTCTCCTATCTCAGCCTCTCTATAGTAGTATTGTTTATTTTATGTTTTTACACTATACTATGGTTTTCAGAACAGCTTACATATCTTAAAATTATTTATATACCCAAAAGAAATGTAGACAATTAAATTGGGAGGGGTTTTGTAAGAGAACAACAAAGAGTAAGACTGAATGTTTTGCTTGATGTTTGTAACTCTTGTATCAAGTTACCACAGTAAGAACCAAGATTTTAAGCTCTACTAAATATAAAACAAACAAACAAAAACACTTTATATATTTATGTCCATTTAAGAAAATATTAATAGTGATGTATTGTTTTGAAATATACAGTTAATATGTTTGGAGTTATTTAAAATTTATATTGAGAAAAACATATGTATTTTCAGTATTATCATAGACAAGCATCTATATAAGACTCTTAAATTGTTTTATATCAAACAACTTTTATAATACTCATTTTTATTGTTATAATATTTTATAAATTTTAAAGAATATGACAAAGATATTGTAGGTATTGAAGGGGGGTCTCTGGGAAGATTTGGGGTACAAAAGGAAAACAATAATGTGATTTAATTTTATTTACTTAAAATATGTTTTTAAATGTTAACAAATTCAGATAAATTGAAATCATGTAACTTTTCTCATTATAATGCAATAAAACTTAAAAAAAAACAAATCTTCACTAAAATCTTTAAAAATAAATGAATAAAATGAAATAAATAAAAGAAAGAAAAAAACCAAAGACACAAATAAACGGTGATTTAAAAAAAGAAAGAAACAAAGGGAGGAAGGGATGGCTAGAGGGACGGCTCTGCTGTTGAAAACACTGCTGCTCTTCTAGAAGCCCTGGGTTCGATTCACTACACCTACATGACTGCTCACAACTGTTTGTAACTCCAGTTCCAGGGGATCCAACACCCTCTTTGACCTCCATGGCCACCAGGCATACAAGTGATACACAGATATGTAGGCAAAACATCTGTATACAATAAAAGAAAATAGCTGAATAATTAAAAAAAAAAAAAAAGGAAGAGAGGAGAGGTATACAGGACGTGGTGACATATACCTTTAATCCCCACACTTGGGAAGCAGATGAAAACAGAGCTCTGTGAGTTCAAGGCCGGCTTGGTCTACATTAGATGCCCAGGCCAGTCCAGACTGCACAGTGGGATCCAGCCTCAAAGAGATAATGGCAATTAAATTAAATTTAAATTTTTAAAAGAAGAGAGGCAGCTGAGAACTAGAAAGGCTTCCAGAACTAGTAACCAAATGCCACCCAGGCCTCCTTCTATCCCTACAAACAACTACAGAGACAGGGGACACGTAAGACAAAGGAGGATGTCTGATCACAGCATGTCTGAGTGCTGATCCTGTCTAAGTGGCTCAGATTTTTTTTCTCTGAAAGGAGGCTTCACGGTTCCTTGAGAAAACAGCATTCTTTTGAAAGAGGGAATTACACACGTGAAGTTACTTTATGATTGAGATTTAGTTTAAGCGTTCCAGTGGTGAGGAGGAGAGAGGAGGAGAGACAGAACCAGAGGGACAGAAATCCCTGCTGTGGTCCCTGAGCGCTGCAGGGTGGTGGGACCGTCCCCTCCACTGTGTGTGTGTCTGACATGTTGGTTGTGAAAAGGGAAACTTTAAAGAGAGCCTTTTTTCTCTCCCGCTGTTCCTGACAGCAAGTCCTCGTGCAGAGTCCTTTGTCACAGTAACTTTGAGTTGCCCAGGCTGCTTCAGGAGCAAATGCAGCCATTCAAAGTCACCTTTCATAAAGCCAGAGGCCAGGCTTGGAAACTGCCGCCCTCAGCTGCTACTGTTCGCTGGGCTGCTGCTCAGCAAAGTGACAGATCTCAGCACCTGAAGAAGAAAGACTGAACCCCCTTTCCCACAGACACGGGTTGTCCCATCACCAGGGTCCTCTCCCATTTGTAGGGTGACATTAGTGTCAAATGTGCCCTGTGGACCACGAGCTGCATCGGGGAATTCTTGACGCAGACAAAAGGCAGGCTGGATGCAGGCAACAGCTCACAGCCACATGAACAAGGGAGCCCTTTCTTCCAAAAGGGGTGTGGGGAGAGGACACACACTAGCAATGACCAGCCCTCCTTCAGGCTGGATGGATCCTGCCTCTCTCTATGAAGACAGAGCTAAATCAGTGCTTCCCATAACCTGGGGTGGTGTCTCTGTTGGAGTTTGGAACCTGCCTGCTTGAAGTTGATTCTCCAAGGTCACCATCCCAGATCAGCACTTGGGAGTCTGCAGTATTCATGGATCTCACATGGGCTGAGTCAGGCTTCTTGAAAGGAAAGGATGACGAGGGTAGGTAATACTGATACCCCACACCTCGGCACTAAAAAGGTCAACTCTTCTTTTAGCCCCATTTATGAACCAGATTTTGTGTGTGTGTGTGTGTGTGTGTGTGTGTGTGTGTGTCTGTGTGTGTCTGTGTATGTGTGTGTATGTGTGTGTATATGTGTGTATGTGTGTGTATGTGTGCGTATGTGTGTGTATGTGTGTATGTGTGTTTGCACATTCATGTGTAACACATTGGTAAGTGTGTATATATGTGTGTGTATATGCATATATAAATGTATATATATATGTGTGTGTATATATATAAAATATATATGTGTATACACATACAGACATGCATGTGAGGACAGAGATCAATGTCCAGTACACTCTCCACCTGATTTTTTGAGGCAGGGTTTGTCAAAGGACCTAGAAGTCACCATCTGGTCTAGACTACTGGTCTGCACACCTGGAGCTCCTAATCTCTACTTCTCTAACATTGGGCTTACAGACATGCACCATATGCCCAGGTTTTATGAAGGGACTGGGGAATCGAACTCAGGCTCTCCTGTTTGGCAGTAAGTACTTTACCAACTGGATGATGTCCCTGAGACCCAGATTGATTGATTGATTGATTGATTGATTATTTTGGAGTTAGGGACTTATATAGCCTAGGCTAGCCTTAAACTCACTCAATCACAGAGTGATCTTGAGTGGCAGAGCCAGCCATATGCCACCACACCCAGTTAGGACCAGATCATTAGGTTAGGCTCCTGCTTCCTGCGGGATTCTGCTCGATGTAAAAGGGGAACACACCGAGGGAACACCGAGTGCAAGTTAATCCTCACTGCCTGTGGACCGTAGGCTGAGCTATTTCACTTGAAGCAATGCTCCCCAGCTGCATGTAAGTCTGATTTGTCCTGAGCAGGCTGAAATTTACAAATGGTGCCCTTCCAAGGAGAATGCAGACCAGGCTGGCATTTCCCGAGGGAGACATCGGCTGAGCCCTGTCTTGTCTAAGCACTAGAGAAGGAGCTTTACAAAGGCACATGAGTTCAAATGGAACAAGCACTTGACTGTGTTCATCTGGGATAAGGCCGTGTGTCCTTTTTGGGATGTCCTCAGAGCCATGACTCTCTTTGGAACCTCCACATAGTCAAGGCCTGCATTCCCCAGGGAGTTCGCCAAAACTCACCTTTCTCTGGCGAAGACTCAGTCTGTAAAGTGTTTACAGAGTTTAGCTTCTCATTGCCCAAGTAAAACCCAGGCACAAAGTGACACCTGCTGGTACCCCAGCACTGCTGTGATAAAAACTGGAGACTCCCTGGGGCTTGCTGGCAGCTAGGCTAGCTAATCAGTGAGCTCCAGGCTCATCAAGAGACACCTTCTCAGGGAATAAGGTGGAAGGCCTGTAAGACCTGTGCAGGCCAGGAGACCTGAGACCTCCTCATGGAGTTAGGAACACTGAGTGACCACCACCCTTTGTTGCCAGCCTTCACACAAAGAAGGCCAGAGAGATCCCCCCCCCCAAAGGACTAACTAATTTGGGATCCCTCCTGTCATGGTAGAAGGGCCAGTGTCTCTGAGTACCACAGGTTCTGGGTCTGCTGGCGCAACTGGCCCTGCCTCCAGCTGCTGTAGAGGAGGGCCGTGTAGGGAATGTTGGGTGTGCAAGGAAGGATCTGAGGGAAAGAGAAAATAGCCTGTCCAGACGAAAGAGTTTTGCCTTAGAACAATCACCAGAACTCACAGAGCACAGCATGGGCTGAGGCCTGGCCTCTTCCCCAGGGCCAGTGTGGTCTCCAAGCTAGGTAGGCCAAGTAAGGAGTGGATGTTGTGGTGGTTGTTGTTGTTTTAGGGTTTTTGGTTTTGGTTTGGTTTGGTTGTTTTGTTTTGTTTTGTGTAGCCCTGACTGTCCTGAAACTTGCTCTGGTCCAGACTGGCTTTGAACTCCACCTGCCTCTGGGATTAAAAGCATGCGCCACCACTGCCTGACTGGAGCTGATTTTTCATTTGTTTTCTCTCTTTACTCAGTTTCTCACTCAGTTCAGCAGACTTGGATTTTAAATTTTGGGTTTAAATTGTGGCCTTTTTTGGTGGCGGTTGGCTGGTTTGTTTTCAGTCTATGTGTGAGGGAGGGAGGGCTTGTGTGCAGCGCAGTACACACATGGAAGTCAGAGGACGACTTTCAGGAGGTCACTCCACCTTGCTCAGAGGCAAGCTCTCTTGTAATTTCTACTATTCTGTTCATTCCAGTCAAACTGTCCAGGAGCTTACCAGCTTGCACACAATTCCTTTGCTCCGTCCTTCCATCCTGAAGCAGCACAGTGGGACTGTACACAGCTCCACAGCTAGCTGTACATCTAGCTTTGTAAACATCTAGCGCTCTGGGGGTGGCACTCAGGTCACCAGGCTTGTACACACTGAGCCACCTCCCTATGGCAGCAATGTGAACTTGACGTCAGATGCTTGCTGGGTTGAGTCAGTTCCTCCTGCATCCTACCCCTGATCCACACTCCTCCGTGCCAGCCATGATCTGTGGCAGGTGTCAGTGATTGTTCCCCTGGAGCCCTGGGACCCCTCTGTATCCATTTGATCTCTGTGAGAGCTGGAGACAAGATGGCTAAAGTAGAATCACCTGCCCAGAGGATCAGGGTTTGATTCCCGGCACAGATATGTCTGCTCACAACCATCTGTAACTCCAGTTCCAGGGGATCCAACACCCTCTTCTGATGCTGTCTTCTGACTTCACACATAAAATTAACACACCTAATTTAAAATATATATATACATGAAATTATTTGCGTGTATGTGTGTGTGTGTGTGTGTGTGTGTGTGTGTGTGTGTGTGTACACATATGATACATGTGTAGGTACTCGTTGGGTGTGTGCGCACGAGGCATGTGTGTAGAGGTCAAAAGACAGACTCAGCCGTTGATCCTCGCCTTCCTCTTTGTTCAGCGCACACCCCAGGCTAGCTGGCCTGCCACCAACGTCCAGGGATCTGCTTCCCCTCTCGTCACAGGGCTGCTGGGATTAAAGATTACAGGTGCCCTCCCCCCGCTCTGAGTTCTCACACTTGAGAGGTAAGCAACTTTACCCACGGAGCCATCTCCCAAACTGGCTTTCTCCTTCTTGATTCCACCAAGCTGAGGGGGAGGGCAAAGTCACATACACAGTCAATTGCCCTTGAAAACCAGTTCTGGAAGATGCGCTTCCCAAATTCTCAGCTTCTGGAGTCCACCACAGCCAGACCAGTCCCCAAGCTGCCGTTGGCTCCCACTGAGGCCGGATGTGTGGGAAAAGGTACACTCTGTCTGTCTGTCCGGAAGTCCTAAGTCCTACTCTGCTCTTAATGGCCAGGACTCCAGCCTTGGGATCACCTCTGCAGCTGCATCCAGGAGGGGCCTCAGCCACCTCATCCAGGACTGCTGCCCAGCTATGGGATCTCAGCAATATGCAAATGATCCTCCACAGTTTGACAAGTGCATCTAATACAATCTGCATATGCTAAATATGCATTTCTTTCAACTCCCCTCAAGGGAAAGAATCTTCTCCTTGGGGTGAAGTTAGAAGAAGAAAAAAAACGAAACAAAAAAGAATACTGTCTGGGGAAATGGCTGGGACTGGGGAGGAGGGACTGGGGAAATGGCTCAGTGGTAAGGCTCATGCCATGAAGTGTTGTGTCCAGGTCACAGGTTCTCAGCACCCACAGGAAAGCCAGGTGGGCATGGCAGCCACCTCTAACACCAGCATGTGGGAGATGTGGGAGATGTGGGAGATGGAGACAAGTAACACCCAGAGCAAGCTGGCTGGGGAGGTTAATCTGAATGGCAAGCTTTCGGGTCAGAGACAGACCTGTCTCAATATATGAAGCACATAGGAATCAAAGACTGACATCAGAACTGAGCTTCCACATAGGAGAACACGCACACATACACATGCACACACACACACACACACACACACACACACACATGCACGCACGCACCACACACTACTTTAGAGGAGGAGGAACATTAATGAATAGTGGCTACTTCCACTGGATAAACGCATTGTCCTCTGAGACAGTGTACATTCCACAGGAGATGAAGGCACAGAGAGGTTAAAAATGTGCTCAAAGTCACACAGAGAGTCAATGGAGGAGGCAGCGGGTTAAACCAAGACTATCTAGCTCTGAAGGGCCAGCCGCCTGTTTCTGCTGCCACTGAGCAGGTGGTGTGGAGTTACCCCCGAGCCCAAAAGCTACAAAAAAAAAGACATGCATATGTTCCTGTCACCCTGTCACCAGGCTCTAGCGGGGCAGCATTGGAAATGGCTCAAAACTGATTTTACAGCCAGGATGGAGCCAGGAAAAGGTGACAGGAAAATTAAGATGAGCACCAGGCTGAAGCAGTCCAGGGTTTCCCAAGGAGAGGCTGTGTCTCCCAGGCTGGGGAGGCGGGAATGAGGCATGAGGAGTCCCCAACAGATGTCACCGAAACAAGACAGGCTTCTCAGTGGTCAAAAGAGGAGACTCGGAGGGAAGAGATCCAACACGGTCTCTCTGAGAGTTAATCACAACGGCCCAGGCAGGAGAGTCCAGCACAGGTACACCAGGAACCAGTGTCCCTTGAAGCCGCAGTCAGGGACTGCAGTCATGGAGCTCAATTCCTCATGAGGGATGTTGGAGAACAGAGCACACTTAAAGGAGCCCAGAAAGATGAGCACAGAACACGGCTAGGCCCCGAGTTCCAAACAGACACTGTGACTTCAAGTGAGGATGAAGGGGCAAGCCAACAGACCTGGAGCCAAGCTAGACACCACGGGTGGGTGGCAGCTACCACTGACTCCCAGTGGAGAGGAGAATGGGTGGGGTGGAGCCTGTCAAAAGAACAGGTCTTAGCCTAATGGTCTGCCAGCCCTCAGCTGCCTGTCACCACTGGAACCCTACAGTCAGACGCTGCGGGGTCCCTGGTCTGAACCTGCCATGGTCCCATTGGATACAGAAATCGTGTAAGTCTTTACAGAGGAAATTTAGCATGAAGAATTATTAGCAGGCCATGGTGACAAGGAGGAAGGTAAATTGGGGGCTAGCCTTGGCTACAGAGTAAGAGTCACTCCCCAGAGAATGAAGGCTGGGTAGAGCTCAGTGGTGAAGTCTGCCTCGTGTGTGAGAGGCTCTGGGCTCTATCCCCAGCACTGCAAAAGAAAGTGGGTAAGGGATGGTGTTGGCGGCTGAAGAGAGGATTGTAACCTAATCTGAAAGTGGCATCCAAAGGTGTGGGTTTGGGGTGTATGTACTGGTGTGTGTGTATGATGTGGTGAGTGTGTGTGTGTATGTGTGTGTTCTGGTATATATTATATGTGTGGTGTGTGTGTGGTGTGTATGTGGGGGTTATGTATGTGTGTGTTCTAATGTATATGTGTGGGGTGTGTGTGTGTGTGTGTGTGTGTGTGTATGTGTGTATGTGGTGTGTGTGTGTCCTGGTGTATATGTGTGATGTATGCTGTGTGTTGTGTGTGTATGTATGTGTGTGTGTGCTGGCATATGTGTGGCGTGTGTGTATATGTGTATGGTGTATGTGTATGTGTGTGTGCTGGTGTATGTGTGGTATGTGTGTGCTGGTGTATGTGTGTGGTGTGTGATTAACATGATGCGTGATGTGTGTGTGTAGTATGTGTAGGAGTGTTAGGACTAGATAATTCCACCTAGTAGAGCCCTTGACTAGATTTTTAGGGGACTTATTAGAAAAGAGCTGGGCCTGACAGCATACCCTGTAATTCAAATTCTTGGTTGGTAGAAGCAATAGGATCATGAGTTCAAGGCCAGCCTAAGATATGAAACCTGTCTCAGTTAGGGTTTCTGTAACTGTGAAGAGACACTATGACCACGGCGACTCTTATAATTGGGACTAACTTTACAGTTCAGAGGTTTAGTCCATTACCATCATGGCAAGAAGCATGGTGACATGCAGGCAGACATGGTGCTTGGCAGGTAGCTGAGAATTCTACATCCAGATCAGCAGGTAGCAAGAAGAGCTGCTTCAGTCCTGAAACCTCAAAGCCTGTCCCTAGTGACACACTTCCTCCAACAAGGCCACACGTCCTAATGGTGCCAGTCCCTATGAGCACATGGGAGCCATTTCCATTCAAGCCACCACAAGACCCTCAGTGGTAAGAGTGCTGGCTGGGTTTGATTCCCAGCATCCACGTGGCAGCTCACAACCCTCTGTAACTTCTGTTCCCCAGGATCCATCATCTTCCTCTGGCCTCCAAAGGTACCAGTCACACATGAATAGACATATATACATACAAACACCCCTACACTTAAAAATGAATTGAAAAAAATTAGAAAAAAAAATAAGGAGGAGAAAAACCAGAGTAGACACACTAGATGTAACTTGACAGTCTGATACACCCCTCAGCATGTGGTTCTGACAGCCTCTAGCTCTGTGTAACTTATCCCACCTCCAATATTTTGTTATGGTCATCAAGAGTGGACCAAAACAACAGGGAACTGAAAAGACACAGAAGAGACACCAAAGCCATGCAGAATGACTTCTCTAAGGCTAAGTGGATGGACTAGGGCTTGGCATTACTGAAATCAGGAAGCTTGGGACATGGGCCTCGATGAAGCGGGCACCGCCATCATGTGTGACTCTCCATGTGGGAATCCATCTGCCTGCAGGCAAAGCTGCAGCTCCAGCCACCACAGCAGGAAGGAAGCGCTGTGTGGGTGACACCACATGAAGCCATGTGGTGATGCCCACAGAAGGCAGACAGGAAGGACCCACTCCCTCCTTCCTACCACAGGCGCACAGCTGCTCTGAAGTCCCGCATTGCTGGAGCCCAGTGGGGACAGAACAGAAATGTGGCTGAAGAGACTGCTCAGCAAGTAAAGGTCTGGTTGCAGAGTCTGACAACTGTCCCTGGGGCCCAGACAGTGGAAGGCGAGAGCCGACTCCTGCAAGCTGGCCCCTGACCTCCGCATTTGTACACATGTCTATGCACAGACATGCTCACACTTCCACAGATGTAATTAAAGCAAGGTTTCAGATTTTA
The DNA here is from genome assembly GCF_008632895.1 of Mastomys coucha. Taxonomy (NCBI): domain Eukaryota; kingdom Metazoa; phylum Chordata; class Mammalia; order Rodentia; family Muridae; genus Mastomys; species Mastomys coucha. The sequence goes on from NW_022196904.1 coordinate 138,092,867, forward strand.
TTTTCATACACGTGTATTTCTGTGTGCTTGTCTGTGTTCCATGTCACACAGGTGTACATAGAGGCCCACAGATCCCCTAGAACTGGAGTGACAGGTGGTTGTGAGTCACCATGTGGATGCTGGGAACCGAACCCAGGTCTTCTGCAACAGCACCCAGTACACTATACATTTGATTCATCTCTCCAGCCCCCAACTAGCTTTGTTTTGTAAACAGGGTCTCACTATGTAGCCAGGGTGAGCCTAGAACCTGCTATGTAGACCACACCCATTTATGCAGTCCTAGCCATTGAACCCAGGTCTTCATGAATTCTGGGCAAGCACTCTACCAACCGAGCTATATCCCAATCCGGTTTGTTTTTTTAAGAAAGGGTATCCTATGGCCTAGGTTGGCCTCAAAGATCACCCACCTCAACCTCGCCAGTGATGGGATCCGGTGTGGACCTCCATGCGGGGCCTTTGGAGACTCCTTCAGCTCCCATCTGACTCAGTATCATTTAACCTGGATTTTGGGGTCCAGTTCTAATATATGGCATTGACCACAATAGCCCCACTGTGCAGTAAAGATTCAGAATGGGGTTCTCAAAGGCCCAGCATCCCCAGTCTAATACCATGGAGGCTAGGCTCAGAGAACAATCCCCAAAGATCAGGGGAGGGTTAGGATTTCTGAGATCTGCCTGGGATCCAGGACACTCTGTCATTGTCCAAAGTTTGGAGGTAGAGGACCTGGTACAACCCTGTCCCTCACATTAAGAAGCCTCAGCAAATAGAGGCAGGGCAACTGCTGGGAGGGAGGCTGATGCAAGGGTGAGCTCCTGTCACATGGGGGGAAGAGGAGATGAACCCAACAGACACTGCATGAAGTGGCACAAGCCTGGTCCAGAAAGAACCACAGCGTGGCCTCAGTCACATGGGAAGCTGAGGGGGAGGATATCAAGAGTCCAAGGCTACCCTAGGCCAGCCTGGGCCCTGTTACAAACACAAACCAGCCTGCTCTCCTAGGAATACAGAGGATCATGGGTCCCAGACACCAAAGGGGAAAGGAACTTGATCAGTGAACCGAAGTCACAGTTATGAGCTCAGCTACACTGCAGAGCAACTGGAGTCCACCACATAGCTGGAAGAGAAGAATTTGGCTTAGATTTAGGGAGAGGGCAGTGTTTAGAGACCTGGGTTCCCCATGTCGCTCAGACTAGATTGGAATCCCTGAGCTGAAGTGAATAAATGAAGTGAGCAAGCCATCCTCTAGTGTCAGCCTCCCAAGAGTACCCACCACTTACTGCCTGTGCTGAGGAGACTTCAAACATCTCACTAAAGAGGGGAGAGCTGGACAGGGGAGACACACATCTTTAATCCCAACATTCAGGAGACAGAGGCAAGTAATAAGTCTCTGTGACTTTCAGGCCAGCTTGGCCTACAGAGCTAGTTCTAGGACAGCCAGGGCTACACAGAGAAACCCTGCCTCAAAAAAGCAAAACAAAAGGAGGAGGAGAGGGAGGAGGAGGAGGAAGAGGACGAAGAGGACGAAGAGGAGGAAGAGGAGGAGGAGGAGGAAGAGGAGGAAGAAGAGGAGGCGAGGATGTCTAATGGCCTGGACTGATCTCCATGAAAGCTTCAGTGTATAAAGTGGTACGCCTGTCTATAATCCCTACAGTTACTATGAAGCAATTCAACAACAACAACAAAAGGCTGGGCTGAGTTCCCTGGCTTGAGAGGAGGGAAGGGGGAGGGGGATCGGTCAGGACTTGAGAGGCAGTGTACAAGGGCCCTGGGATCTCCTGACTTGGGTTTGAGCCACCTGAGTGCTAAGACAAATGATTATCTCCCCACAAGCCTGCCCCTCCTCAGTGCTCAGTGCTGTGAAAATCACCAGTGGCTCTATTAAAGCATGAGGCAGAAACGCCAGCCAGGCTGCCTACACAGTAATCTTTCTGTGTTTCACTTGTCAAGGTCCCTCTTCTCTCCTCCTTCGGTGCTCCCCACCCGTCACCTCCAGAGCCCTCTTGGCCTCTGGATCTAATTCCCAGCCAGGGAAGCCCGCCCTGGGCAAATTACTGCTGTCAATTAGATTGCCAGCATGTCTGCCCTGCAAATTAATGAATCCACTCATCAGCTCATAAATCACCTCCTGCCACAAGTCTGGCCTGGTCCCAGGAGAATGTCCAGGCTCAGAACAGGATAAAAGAAGAACAATGTCCCCAAACTTCATTCCTGGGAACCTGTCCCTCCCTGCCAGGTGTGCGGGGCAAGCCCGAGTCAACTGGACATCACTATGCAGGATTTGTCAGAGCCTTGACCATGCCTGAGGAACTATGGCTTCCTGCAGCAGCACCATAGAGGGCTGATCAGTCTTGATGAGTAGTTTGCTAATGTTCAGGGAGCTGGGCTTGGGGGCACACACACAGGCAGTAGAGACAGGAGGATTGGGGATTCAAGATCAGCCTGGTCTACATGAGACCATGTCTCAAAGCAAATGTGTTGTACCAAAGGCGGGGGCCTGCTGCGGAGGCCCGGGTCTCTCTCTCCCCAGTGCTGACCTGTTGCTGCATGGCGCCTTAGT
>NW_022196904.1:138095521-138179031 GCF_008632895.1 Mastomys coucha
ATTTTATTGTAGGAAGGAGAAAATATGCTGGTCAAGTAGAGAGAAAGAAAGGAGAGGAAAAAGAGAGAAAAAGGAGAGGACGAAAGCAAAAGAATAGAACAAAGAGCAGAGAGGAGAGAGAGAGCAAGAGAGGGAGAGTGAGAGGAAGAGGAAGAGAGCAAGAGAGGAACAAAGAGCAAGAGAGAGAGGAGGGGCAGACCACCCTTTATTGTATGGGGCGTGGCATGCCTGGCTTGTGGTCAGATCACTGGGTGTAAGGTCCAGCTAGAATGCTGGGAGCTTGGAACATTGTCTACCTGATAGAGCACACATCTCCTGCAGGGGCAGCTGTGAGGGATTTGGGCAGAAATCTGAGCCATCGTCTCAGGAGCTATCACTGAACACCTACTGTCCCTTGTAAACAAATTTACTCTGCTCAGTGGGTCTCCGGGGTTCTAAAGGTGGCAGCTCTACTGGACCCTGGCTGTCAGAACAGTCCACTGCCCCACACAAATGGGCTGAACAGATGGCTCAGCAGTTAAGAGCATTTGTTGCCTCTGTAGATGACAGGGGTTTGGTTCCCAGTACTCACATGGCCACAGCTCACAAGCATCTGTAACTCCAGCTCCAGAAAGTCTGACTAGCACCCTCTTCTGGCTTTGGTAAGCACTGTACACACTTGGGGCATGAACGATCAGGCAAATTCACACCCATGAAGTAAAATAAAGCTAACTAAACAAATACGATGGACAGAGCATCTGCCAGCCTGACTGAGAAGCTGAGGCCTGGGGCCCTAAACAGCACTCACCCATCTCCTCTCTGTCCTGGACAGAGTGGAAGGTCAGAGCACACAGAGCCAAGAGCTGACGGATCCTACTGTGAAGCAATCCAGCTGCTGCTTCCTTCTGGGGATCACCCTTCTTGCACCCCTGAGCTGCAGTGAGGCCTAAAGTCCCCAGAGGCACAGCCGCCAGAGCTTTCAACCTCTCTCCTTAGAATCAACTGTGCTTTCCAACCCACCTGTCCCCTGCAGGCCAGGGGAGGCCTGCCAAGTCCCAAAGACATCCCAACATCTTCCCCAGGCTCATGACCAGATAGGAGCACAGCCAGACTCAACTGCCCCCCGTGGCTGGATGCCCTAGCAGGAAAATATCTGTAGTCCATCTTAGCTACTTTGTGAATTCTTCTTTTTCCCATCCTTTATCCACCAGGTTTCACAGAAGAGAAAGAAAGATAGAGGAGAGAGGTAGAGGGAGAGAGAGAGGGGGAGGGAAGTAGAGAGAAGGAGGGAGGGAGGAAGAGAGAGAGAGAGAGGGAGAGAGAGAGAGAGTGTAAGGGTTTGTGATTCACCAAAGAGTGATACCCTAGACTCAAACAGTACACAACATCAAAGAGCGTTTATTCATGCAGAGATCCAGCACACGTGGGTCCACCATACATCAGGATGGGCTTTGCAACGCAAAGCTGCTAGGGGAGGAGTGAGTGACTCTTACCTTTTCTTCCCTTGATTGGTTGTCTCTATCTCCAGGGGTATAGGAGCCTTTGTGATTGGTTAAGGCTCTGGGGTATATGTGGTTCAGACTCGGTGGTAGGGCAACTCCTGACAGCTCCTGATTACCTGCCTGTGAGGAGTGGTTTTTGTTTTGTTTTATTTTGCTTTTCCTGGAACTGACTTGATTTGGACTTTCCCAGTTCTGGGAAACAGAAACTTAGGCCTAGTCTGCAGCCTGTCATAGTGTTAACCTGGCTCTGGCTAACCCAGTTCTCTCACAACTAACAAACCACAACCAGCTCCCCTGAATGACCACAAACCACCAACCGTGCCTCTTGGGGCCCTAGCAGTTATATACCTTCTAAAAAGTTCCCAGGATTCCACACATCACACAATCGCAGAAATCATCTGCAGCTGGCAAAGCCACGCCTCTGCTAGAGCAGGAGGCAAATCATAGCTGCTGCAGACAGTCCAAGACAGCCCCATATCCCCACACCTGGGTTAAAATGAAACCATATTCTTATATTTCTGTATTTTTTAAAAAGAAATCAAAATTCCAGAATTGTCGCTCCACCTCCCTGGCCCACGCCCTCTGCCACTGATGCAAATAGAGAGATTTCTTCTAAGGTTTTATTGAGATGGGGTCTCATGTAGCCCAGGTTGGCCTCAAATTTGATTCACAGCCAAAGATGAGGGGCCCATGGGAGCCAAGCACGTAACTGGCAGTGCTGTGTCACTTGGAAGAAGCCCAAAAGGGTGCTGGGTAACTGAATCCCCAATCTTCCTACCTCTGCCTTCCAAGCACTAGGATTGCAGGCATGAGCCACCAGTGTCTAGTTCCTGAAGACAGTTCTAACATGAGGCCCTTAGACAGTTGAAGCAGCACGTTGAATGGATGGCAGGTCCTTGGTCCTCAGTCCCAACTTTCACCACTGATCTTCATATGCTAAAGAACAATGCAAGTGGCAAACACAGCCGCCAAGCAGTGAGATGCTTCCTGTGAAGCCTGAAACTCAGGACTGGACAGGTTGGGCCCAACGAGGCAAGGAAAGGAGATGCTGAGGGAGGAGAGCCACGGGGAGGACTTCAGGCTTGGTAAAACTCAGCTGCCTAGGCCTGGGAGAGCAGCCCAGGCTTAGAGCACTGGCTTCATGGGGGGTGGGGGGGGGTCCGTTCCTTCGCCAGAATTGAAAACAAATGAAAATAAACAAATGTAGCAGTTGGCTATGTAAGCAAGACTTGGGGCATCCCTGTCTGCCACCCCAGCCTCTGCCAATGTTCCTAAAATACAGTCCCCTTATGATCCCAGGTTGTTTATGTACACGAAGAGAGATTTGAATCTGCACAGTCATTCATGCTTCCCAGCAGGCCTCCCTAAGGGGTGAGCTGGAAGACCCTGTAGGAAGGGGCTCAGTGGGCAGGAAAGGAAATTGGGAATTTTTGAGAAAATGCCCAGCCCGAGAGAAGCCCTGAGTGCTGTGCCCACAGTACAAATAACAACTAATAGGGAGCAGAAAAGATACTGGGGGAAGTGGGTGAAGGGAGTGAGGAAGCAGCATGTAAACCAAAATCACAGGCCAAGGAACGCCCACTAACAGCCAACATCAGCTAACGCCTCCCTTTAAAGGTGTCAGGTCTGATCCGCCTTTTTTCCTGACAGCCATTGGGTGTCAGATGACATTAAAGACCTGGGACCCCCACCACCACCACCCTAAATACTCTGGCTAAGAATGAGAAGCTGAATCTCCACCCCACTCAGGTAGATGAAGTGGAAATTTCAGGTTTCATTGGAGACTCAGGTTACAAAGTTTGCTGGGGCAGACACAGGTGAAAGGATGTTTTGCTAAAGCAAGCATGTAAAAGGACACATGATAATTAGAAAGAACAGAAATATGACCCCACACACAGTGGGAGCTCAAGCATTGGTTCACTTTGCTCCCCCTCACTAGTCTTCGCTGACAACACGCATGTCTTGTTTGCCTGACATTGAGTTGCTGAGCTTCGCTTGTGGTGACTTCATAGGGAGAAACTCACCAAAGAACTTCTCGTGAGGTTCCTGAGGCTTCTTGTCGCTTCCACAGACTTGGGCTAGTTGGGAAGCCTTGCGGTTTCTTCTGGATTGAACTGCCCTTGCTGATTCATGTGTGGTGTCTGCCGAGTGACTGGACTGCAGCTGCTGATTCGTGTTTGGTGTTTGCTAGTGGACTGGACTGAGAACAAGGAAGATTGGAATCACCCCGAAGAACTACTTCTAAACTGGTCCACTTCTCCTGTATCCTAATAACATTTCTTTTATTTCTTTTCTTTTCCACTACCTCTGGCGGGTGGTGGGCTAGAGGGGAAGTTGAGCCCTTATTAAAGTAGGTTGTGAAAAAATTACACCCAACAGGTGACCTAGCATGTGATCTCAGGACCTGGGCAGAAAGTTTGAGGCCAGCCTGGGCTGTATACAGCAAGATCTTGCCTTCACTCAGCCCCCTAAAAATAGGAAGAAGAGAAGGAAAAGAAAAGGAAGGAGGAAGGGGAAAGGAGGGAGGGAAGGAAGGAGGAGGCATCATTGTAACAAATGCCTGTAATCCCAGTATTTGGGAAGCAGAGCCAGAAGGCCAGTCTGGTCTGCAGGAGGCCCTGTCTCTAGGTAAGAAACACAAAAGAGAGAGAAAGAGAGTGAGTGAGAGAGACAGAAAGGGAGAGGGGGAGAAAAGTATGAATGTATTTTAAACTCCATTTGGTGTGATCACTAATTCAATCAACAAACAGGAAATACAGCACCTCAGGGACCCCCACACGTGTCAGACTCTGCTTTATTTGTAACTAGGGACAAGCAAGGTGCAGTGTGTCAGCTGCTCCCAAAACAGCGAATGTCTGGTAAAAATCGCACCACCTGAAAACCAGACAGCCCACCTGAAAACCAGACAGCCCACCTGAAAACCAGACAGCCACCTGAAAACCAGACAGCCCACCTGAAAACCAGACAGCCCACCTGAAAACCAGACAGCCCACCTGAAAACCAGATAGCCCACCTGAAAACCAGACAGCCACCTGAAAACCAGACAGCCCAAAGTAAAGTGGCTGGAACAGGAAGGGGTTACTTTTCCTGCCATAAAGAGGAAGTGCAGGGGCTGCAGAGATGGCACAGCTCACTCGTGCTCTTGCCGAGGATCTGAGTTCTATCCCCAGCACCCATGTTGGGAGGCCCATGACCATCTGACCATCTCAGAGGATTGGGCATCCGTCTTCCGACCTCCACAGGCACAATGAACACACACACGATTTTATTTTATTTTATTTTATTTTTACGTTTTAAAAATAAGACTCAAAAGTCCTGGCGGAGGGTTGAGGCAGGAGCATGGCTCCCATCCGTGTATCTGGTCCCTTCTCTCCCTGTCATCATTAACATGAGGTTCTCATCCTTCAAGTCACTTCCTGATTCCAAGCTCCAGATATCACATCCACATGCCAGGCAGTACAGGGTAAGAAACACGATAATCCCTCAACACACGCAGCCCCCACTCCTACTTTCCTGCTGCCTCAGCTTCTGCAGGAATCTGGCCAGCCACTGCCACCACCTTCTCCACACCCCAGCCCTCTCTCTGCTGAAATTGCATTGGCCTCTTCTGAGAGGGGAAGTGGGTGGAGGCAACGTAAGAAGTTCACTGTTCCACTCAGCTCTCTGGGCTTTCTGTAGCTAGACCAAGGGCGTGGCTGTTGGCCGTGCCTAGGGTAACTCCCCCCTCCCCACTCCCCACTCCCCCCTCCCCATTCCCTCCTCCACTCCCTACCACCCCTTCACACACCTAATTCTGACAGCTGAATGAAGGGCAGGCCTGAGAGCTGCAGGAAGCTTCTCACTGATAATGTGGGCCTCTGCATGAGAAGGATGCAGCCTGGAAACTGTCCAAAAAGCTCAGAAGACTCATCTCCTTCCCGGGACTTGCAGCAACAAGTTCGCTGCCATCTCGCACCACTGAGAGGGTGAAAAAAAAAAAAAAAAACTACAGAGTTGTTTTACACTTATCCCCTGTGCTGGGGCCCAAGCAAGCTAACATCAAAGTGGCCTCGTTTATTCCTTGTCTTTCTCAAGCAAAGCATTCTGGGAAATCTGGACAAAAAGATAACTGCCAAGGTTACCACACAGGCTGCTTGCTTGCCTTTCTCCTTCTCCTCCTTCTCCTTCTCCTTCTCCTTCTCCTTCTCCTTCTCCTTCTCCTTCTCCTTCTCCTTCTCCTTCTCCTCCTCCTCCTCCTCCTCCTCCTCCTCCTCCTCCTTCTCCTTCTCCTCCTTCTCCTCCTCCTCCTTCTCCTTCTTCTTCTCCTTCTCCTCCTCCTCCTCCTCTTTCTTCTTCTTCTTCTTCTTCTTCTTCTTTGGTTTTTCGAGACAGGGTTTCTCTATGTAGCCCAGGCTGGCCTCAAATCCACAGAGATCTGCCAGACTCTGTGTCTTGAGTGCTGGGACTTATGGTATGTGTCACCTGGCAACACAGGCTGCGTTCAATCAACACAATAATTAAATAATTCTCTCTGCCTTAGTTTGCCAAAAATTGTAAAGCTGGGCTCTGTGACACCCACGAGTAGCCCTGGTTACTTGGGAGGCCAAGACAGAAGGATGGTTTGAGTCCAGGAGTTCAAGATTTGCCTGAACTACACACTGAGATCCCAGATCAATAAATCAATGAATCAATTTTTAAAATTAACATCATAGAACCAGAGTTGATGAATCAGTATTTCCATTCTTCTCTCTCCCTGTGTGATATCATCTAGGCATGCTGGAATGGGTGTGTTTTCTCTCTTAATTAAAGAATTAAAAGGCAGGAAAAAAATTGAAAGTCGAACAAAGCCAAAGTTTATTCAAAAGGAACAATTTAAAAAGAAACACCCTGGAGTAGGCATGATGGAAATCTCAGCTGCTGCCTGGAGGAGGAGGAAAAGAGAGAAGAGGGGAAAAAAAAATCCATGCTGCTTGAGTTAAGCCAGAATGGAGGCTGTTTAGGGTCAGACAAGCAGCTAGCTGTAGGGCAGGGAGGGAATTTAAAGAAAGAGGGAGAGAACCCAAGTACCAGAGATTGCATACATATGTTCTGGTGGTATCTAAAGAAAGAGACAGGAAAAGGACTTAGAAAGGAGGACAGACCCAGCTGAATTTCCCGGCCCTAGTAGGGACTGCACCAGAAGGCAGGGATTCTAGGAAGGGAATGAACAGCATCTCATTAAAGGGATAATTATTCCGCCGATCTCTTACCTCCCTGCCTTGGAGTGGGCGCTGGGATAGGTGATTGACTGGCCCAACTGGATTAACTATGTTTTAGACAGCTTGGAATGCTCAGTCTCCGCCCAAGCCAGACACGTCCCGGGCTTTTGCTGTGTCAGCCCATCTCTGAAGAGGTAACCCTAAAATCACTCAGAGGTAAGCTGAAACGGGGGGTGGGGGGCACGAGCTCTAGCCCATTTTAGCCCATTTTCACCATGAAAATCTAGAGCTATTTGCCAAAAGAGATCATTATTGTCTGCTGGAGTTCCAGTCCGTGGCAGGAGGGCTGAGGGCCTGGAAGTCTCCGGTAGCATTCCTGGCCGGATCACTAAGGAGGGTTCTAGATGCAGCTTCTGTGGATCCTGCCCTAGCTGTCTGTCCAGTTGCCACTTCTTGTTTGCTTTTCGTGCTCCTGCCTTAGGACGACAGACTTAAACTCCATTCTTTCTTTGTGGTGTGCAAGCCTGCACTGGAGGTCATCGTTTCCAGAGGCCTGTCCTTCCCCCATGTTGATCCCGGGGATTGAACCCAGGTCGTCAGGCTTAGCAGCCTTTACCGAACCACCTTGTTGGCATAGGAAGTGATTTTGAGCCGATCACTTTGGTCTCTCATTCTTCTCTCCATAGCTCTTTACTTTCTGCTTAGCTTGGGATACTTAATCTGTTGTGGGGTAAGATGCCAGACTCTCAAGCCAGTGTGGTAGAGGCAGAGGCAAGTGTCTTTGTGAATTCAGGGACAGCCTCGTCTACATAATGAGTTCCAGGCTAGGCAGGGTTACATAATGAGACCTTGTCTTTAAAAAAAAAAGGAAAAGCTGACTATACTCTTTAGCCAGTTTATTATACCTTCCTCCTTTGACACACATGCTCAGCTGGGATCCACTGGGACCCCCTGGCCCTCGTCAGAATTTTCAGCTCCTTGCTCCTTGTCCATCTTTCCTTTGTGGCCTTTGCTTTTTCTCTTTGAAGCTTTTGGTTTTTTTTTTTCACCACCCAGTTCCCAGTTGCTCCGGGACACAATCTTCACATTGAGATCCTGGGTTGCTGATCAGAATGGAAAGCTGAGCTGAGATGAGGGACGAGGCAATGTCACATGCTGATGGATGGGATGTACTTCAACTAGACAGCCAGCCGAGCCAGCAAGTCTCCACTGCTTCAGGCTACACCGAGTCAGAGCAATAATCAGGCCCACAGTGCAGACGAGCTGAGATGTGTAATAAAGGAAAGTAAACGGCCGCAGAAACCTCCGGAGGCAGGGGTAACTAACTCTGAGAGGCAGGATTAGGCTGGGGTGTGAAGGGACTCATAGCCTCAGCTACCGATGCTGTGGGACTCTGGACAGTGTGGGTAGCCTTTCTGAGCCTTGTCTTCAGATGGTAGCAGCTCCATTCCTTAACTGGAGTCACCTTGGGTAGTCATTTATCTAATAGCAACCTTTGTTGCTATTAGATTGTAACCTTTGAACTCAGATCTGCGTGACACCCAGGCTGACACATTGACAGTTGGGCTCAATGGCCAGGTTCCCCCAGTGTCACTGTACTTGGAGAGTGATTCCTCTCTCTCTCTCATACAACTCCAGACATTTCCCCTAACTTGGCTTTACAGAGGCCGAAAGAATGTTCCACCTCTGTGCAGGGGTGAGGTAGGATGAAGACCCCAGGAGATGAGGAGATTGGAGCTGCAGCCTGGAATCTGCATAGCCTGTCCGGGACTGCTGGTGACAGCCCTTCAGGGACATCGGTCCAGAGCAGCCAGCTGGATGCCTGTGGCCACTGCTGACTCAGAACCTAGGAGACCTGGTGCCGTTCTCCACCCTGTAGATAGCTGGCTCTCTCGTGACTGGGGAAAGGAGGGTGGGTGTCTGAGATCCTGCCATAAAGCTGGATCCTGTTTCATGTAAAACTCTGGGAGCTGGGAGTTTTAGCTCCTGCATCTAATCCCAGCACTCAAGAGACTGGAGCAAGAGGAATACTGTGAACTCCAAGCTAGCCTGGGCTGCAATAGTGAGTTCTGGGTCAGCCTGGGTTACAGAGTAAAAGCCTAGGGGTTGGTGGGACTATTTTCTGCCCCAACAGACACCAGGAATGTTGGTTAAAAGCAGAGTCACAGCTCACACCCCAAGGGCCCAGATTCCTTTAGGCCTTCCACAGTGAACTCTACTCCTTGGTCTTGATTAGTGGCTGCAGGTACCCTGGGGTCTCCTCACAGTCAGTAGGGTCTCAGGAGGAGTAAGAAGGCACAGAGGAAAAGTCACAAGTGGGAAGGAGGACAACAGGGCCCTGGCCAACACCACAGCAAGCCAGTAAGCAGAGTTCCTCCATGGCTTTCCTCAGCGATAGATGGCGAGCTGTAGGCTGGAATCCCCTTTCCTTCCCAAAATGCTTTTGATTGGGTGTTTCTCTCACTGAGCCTGATGGAACACTATCACAGCAGGGTGTAGGAGCTCAGACCTGTTGGCCACCCTCCCCTGTAAAATGTCCACTGTCTGAGAAGACAGCGTCTGCTGTCTCCCACCCTTTCCTAATGCCTCCGCTTTCCAACCCTGCTACCACATCTGTGACCTGTCTGCTCTCTGTCATACCTCATCTTACCCTGTGGTAGCCAGCTCCACTGTTTGAATTTGTCCAATAAGGTCTGGAGGCTCAGAGAGGTTAGCCCCAGGAAACACAGCTGAACAGCACTGAAGGCTCCCAGGGCTGTGCTCTGTCAGCAGAGGGACTCAGGCGTCCTACCTCCCTCTCCCGCCCAGGGAGGTCTGAGAGACACAGTCGCCTCCCAATCCATGTGAGAGAGGAAATGTGTCATTCCCAAAGCCACACAGTGTGCCTTAGCAGCATCTGGTCAGACACAAGACCTGCTGGTCCACTTCAAAAACACCTGAGCTCTCTACTGGAGAAACCAGGCTGGGAACAGCTAGGGTCCAACCCAGGAAAGGAGCTTTACCAGGGTTCCAGTCACAGTGTGCCTAGCTAGCTACTCACTCATCAAACATTGACTGGGCACCTACCAAGGGAGAAGGGAATCTTGGGAGGATCACATGTCACGAATGAATACCTAGGGGCCTTGACTTCTGCTCAGTGAGGTCATGCATCCTAGATAAAGAGACAGATTGTGGACACCTGGAAGGTCTAACTGCACAGAGTTCCTGTCCTATATCACAACAGGCCAGACTCCAGAAGGAACCGGTCCCAAGGGCTGGCAACAGGGGGACTTCTGGGGGCTCACCCAAGTGTCCCCTGCATCTAGTATCATGGAAGGAGCAGACAGGCTTCAGAGACTGGGACTAAGAAGTGTCAACAACACCCCATGGCCCAAGATGGAGGCCCCCCTCTACCCTCCCCATCCCCTCCAGCCCAGACCCTTCCCCACTGCCCTAAGTTTCACAGTAGATGAGGGTGGTCTGCCTGGAAGGCAGGGAGAGGAGCCTAGAACTGCAGCCTGGCATCTACAACCATCATGAAAGAGTCAAGCCCCACCAGGCCTTCTCCTCCTTCCCTATGGTAACAGAGCTGCAGGGATGTTTGTCATAGAGCCAGCTAGGAATCTGTGGCCTACCTGCCGTGGGGCTCCCCACACTGCCTACATCCCCACTCCCTGCTCCACCACACATAGCTGCCTTCTTTCAGCACTCCAGGCTCCCACTGGGCCCTGGGTGTGTCCTGCTCCAGCTGCTCCATACCCTTACAGGCAGCTCACCTCATACAAGGTTAACCAAGCCCATCTTAGGCAGGGCTTGGAATCAAACTCGGGCCCCTTGCATGCTGGGCAAGCACCCTATGCAGCACAGCTCAGAACTACAGGGAACTGAAAAGTGTCCTGGCAGCCCAAAATAGAAATGATCTAAATAAACGGTGGGAAGGAATGCCTGTGGCTACACAAAGTAATTACAAAATATATGCAGGGATGGAAATGGTCACCGCCAGTCTCGGAGTTTGAGCTGTGCTGTGAGAATCTAGCTACAAACTGATGTCATTTGCATTAAAATTCAATTCAGAAGCATAAAGAAAAATGGGGGTGGGTGGGGCACGACTGTGGGTGTGACTCAGTTGGTAGAATGCTTACCTAGCATGCATGAGGTATCCCTGGCATCACACATACCTGTATCCATGGTACTTAAGAGATAGAGGCAGGAGAATCAAGAATTGAAGGTTATCGTTGGGTACATATGATATTATAGGCCAACCTGAGCTACCCAGGACCCTTCCTCAAAAGCAGAAGGAAAATAAGACAGTGCCTGCTTCAAAATATTAAGAAAAATCTAAAATGAAAAAGAAGACAGGCAGTGGTGGTTCACACCTTTAATCCCAGCATGAAAGAGGCAGAGGTAAGTGAATCTCTGTGAGTTCAAGGCCAGCCTGATCTACATAGTGAATCGTAGGACAGCCAGGACTACATGGAGAAAGCCTGTCTCAAAAACATTGTGTGGGGTGTGTGTGTGTGTGTGTGTGTGTGTGTGTGTGTGTGTGTGCACACGTGCACTGCACATATGAAGATTATCTGTGGAGAGTCATACTAAGTAACTCTTCATTTTCTTCTTTCCTGTGTTTTCTGAGTTTTCCTTCAAGCAATATTCAATTATTATGAAGTTTTACTGTCTGGTTGAGTAACCTGAAACTACACAAGAATTTGTGTGCCTACACAAAAAAATATCACGGTACACACTCATGGAGACCAGAGGACAACCTGAGTGAGTTGATTTTCTCCCTCCAGCATGTGGGTCCCAGGGATGAATCCCACGTTGTTGGGTCTAGCAGCCACCCTTGCCTGCAAACATTTTTAGACTTATTTATTTTTATGTCTAAGTGGGTGACTGCTTTGCCTGCATGGATGTCTGTTCACCATGTGCATCCCTGGGGCCCAGGAAGCCAGAAGAGGGCATCAGATCCCCTGGGACGACTGGAGTTAGAGAGGAGTGTTAGCCATCATGTGGGACTCAAACCCAAACCTCCTGGTAGAACAACCCACACTTTCAACTGCTGAGCCATCTCTCCCACCCCCTGCAGAGGTTTTTTTTTCCTTATGGCAATACTTTATGCCAATGAGTGTCTTAACAATATGAGTCCGTTCCCTAACTTGGTTTTTTAAAGCCCAGGATCACCTTGAACTGGCTGTGTGGCCAAGGATGACCCTGACCTCCTGATCCTCCTTGCCTCCAGTTCCCCTCCTCAGTGCAGGGATTATGAGTGTGCCACCACATCTGTTTTACACAGTTCTAGCATTCTATCAACTGTATACCAACCCTCCACACACATACCTCTTTTGAGACCATGTCTTTCTACATAGCCCTGGCTGGCATGGAACTTACTGGCCACAAAGTCCCAGAGATCTGTCTGTCTCTCTCCCTCCTTGGTCCCGGGACTAAAAGCCCAACTAGTCACAACTATGGCCAGTCCCATTTTCCTATCTTAAATGAGACTCCCACTTCCGGTACACAGGAAGGGCCCTATACACAGGAAGAACCCAATGAACACACCGATACTGTTTTTGATGGACAGGGAAGCCTGGACTATTGGGTAGCTTGTTCATGTCACAGAATCAACAAACAACAACATAAGAGTCAGAATTACGGATAGTTTTTCTCTGAGGAACCTTGCCAGGGCCTCTCTCTACCCTTCCAGAGCACTGGGAAGGGACCCAGCTGAGCACCCCACAGCACCCAGGGTCACTGAGAATGGCAACCACCCATACCAGCAGCCCTGCCTCCAAGACCTGCTTAGCTTCACCCTGACGCTGGAATCTCCAGGAACCCCACTCCCATTTCCAGGCATCCAGGTATCACTGCCTCCAAGAGATCATCAGCCTAGCGGGAAGGTCTGCCTCACGGTCCCACAGCACAGCTCAGGAAGCAAGGAGGAAGCAATCCAGACAAGGCTGGGGCGGCATAGCCATGCACCAGCAAGGGAGCTCAGACATAGCTGCCCCAGAAATGAGTATCGTTGCACTGAGAGGAGGCTGCTCTCGGCACTGATTGGTCACTGAAGAAGTTGCTAAGTCTCTCTCCTACTCTCCATCCAAGGAGCCTTGTAAAGCTAGGTCCACGTCCACGTTCATAGCTAATCAACTATGTCACAGCCATAAGTCAATCAGCAAATGGCATTCTTTTTTTTTTGTTTTGTTTTGTTTTTTTGTTTTTTGTTTTTTTGTTTTTTCGAGACAGGGTTTCTCTGTATAGCCCTGGCTGTCCTGGAACTCACTCTGGAGACCAGGCTGGCCTCGAACTCAGAAATCCGCCTGCCTCTGCCTCCCAAGTGCTGGGATTAAAGGCGTGCGCCACCACCACCCGGCAGCAAATGGCATTCTTGACTTAAGGACGTGACTTAATGTCCAATAGAGTACAGCTCCAGCCTTTCTTTCTTTTTTTTTTTTCCCAAGCCTAACTGTAACCAGCTTTATTAAAGATACTTTTCGTAAACAATCATGGTATTTCAGACAGGACATGAGCAGACAATCGACAATATACAAGAACTTCCAAATTCCCTTCTTGTATAGACTACCAAAATCAGAAAGCCACTATAAAACCCAATGAAGTCTCCATTCAATGCTTTGAAAAGGGGAAGTAGCTTAGAGTGAGGGTGGACATTTCACATTAAGGATGTTGTTTAACAACTTTTCACAAGCCGACCCTGACTTTCAGGAAATGAACATGGCAGAATTATCAATCTGAAGATCCACAATCTTTTATAAGAGGAACCAGCGCTCTTCTGAGAACACTCGATGAAGCCACTGCAAAGTCCACATCACCCAATACACTGGAAAACCAATTTTGGGGGCCAGGTTCCAACAGATCTCTGGTTTTAAGGGAATTAAGTCTATGTTGATGGCACAGGGGGAAGATAATATAAAAATGAATTCAGTTTTCCCAGACCACAAGCCATTTTGCCCCTTGGTGGGCACCTATGTCAAGACCAGGATCTCTCTCCTGGGAGCCAACAGGAGCCTTTCGGAATTATCAGGGAAAGAGGTTTTCTGTCCTCAATCTAGCTTGAAAGATATTTTGTTAGTGACACATGATCCTCCCTGCCCCCCCAAATATTGAAGTGTTCTGTGTGCTAACAATATAGCTTAAAAAAAAAGTAAAAATTCTGAATTTTTATAAAACTTGATAAAAAATAGTATTTCAAACTGTACAGTGACCAGAAGTACACAGTTATCAAAAACGCACACACGTCACTTGACATCTCCAGCACCTTCAGCTTTCTGTGCCTGGTCTGTTTTGGCATCTCCATTTTCTGCAGGATTATTCGCATCCTTACCAGCTCCGGCTTTCCCCTTCTTCCCCTTGGGTACCTTCTCTCCCTTCTTTGCAGGGGCCTTTTTAGGCTTGGCCTCTGGCTTTGGAGGAGCAGGTTTAGCAGACAATCTTGCGGATCTTCTCTGTGGCTCGTCCTTCACCTTGGCTTTGTCTCCTTTAGCATCCCCTTCAGCCTTTCTTTTGGGCATGGCGGCGGCAGGGGACGTAGGCGCTGAACACGGGTCTACAGCGGCGTGCGGGCTCGGGTCTGTCCGGGTGTCGTCCTCGCTGCTTCTTCACACTGCTCGGGCTCCGGGGGGGTTATCCAGCTCCAGCCTTTCTAAGAGCCTATATCACCTGACTTAAATCTATAGCCAGAGCTTGCTAGGCCCCATCTTGCCTTAGGGCAGCAGTTCTCAGCCTGCGGGTCATGACCCCTTTGGGGTGTTGAACGACCCCTTCACAGAGGTCACCTAAGGCCATCAGAAAACACAGATACTTACATCATGATTTCTAACAGTAGCAAAATGACAGTTAGGGAGTAACAACGAAAATCGTTTTATGGTTGGAGGTCACCCCAACATGAGGAACTGCATTAAAGGGTCACAGCAGTAGGAAGGCTGAGAACCACTGCTTTGGGGCTGGAGAGATGGCTCAGCAGATAAGGGCACTGACTACTCTTCCAGAGGTCCTGAGTTCAAATCCCACCAACCACATGGTGGCTCACAAACATCTGTAACGGAATCTGATGCCCTCTTCTGGTGTGTTTGAAGGCAGCTACAGAGTACTTATATACATAAAATGAATAAATCTTTAAAACAAACAAACAAAAAATAAACAAAACACTGCTTTAAGGGGTTCTTCAGGCCCAAATATTGCTACAGACTGAATAAAGAGAGAGCACTGGGAAACATGGTCCAGAACACTGTTTTTACCCATATCAGGCCTGGCTAGAAGTTGAGTCAAGTTCATAGTTTCAAGAGCCTAAAATGGGCTTGTATTTTTGCTTATGTGAGTTAAAGTTGAGATCTACTAGTCACAAACCTGGCCAGAACTTCTGAGACCCATACATGAGATGACTCTAGCTTGGGTCAAAAACCCAAGAGCAGGGCTAGAGACATGGCTCCGAGGTGAAGAGCACCCACTGCCCTTCCAAAGGACCTGGGTTTGATTCCCAGCACCCACATGGTGGCTCACAACTGTTTTATGACATGTGGTACACAGACATACACGTTTAAATACCCTACACATAAAGTAAAAAATAAGGGGAAAAAAAAAGATTTTTTTTTAAAGCCCAGGAGATGTCTGAGTGCCTTCCTAGCATGCACGGAGCGCCGGTGGATCCCGGTGGTAAACACGCTCAGGAAGTGGAAGCAGAAAAGTAAGGCATTCCCAGCCCAGATAATCCTCAACTACAGAGTGAGTTCTGGAACAGCCTGGGCTAGTGGATCTCAAAAAGCAGAAGCAGAATGACAGGATGTGGGGTAGGGGTAGGGGAAAGGGTTAGGGCTTAGCTGAGTAAATTACAATCCCCAGGATCCACATAAATGTGAGCTGGGCATGGTGGCCCCGAAGGCTGAGTAGGGATCTCTGGAGCGAGCTGGCTGGCTAAACCAACCCCCTCTGCAATCTATAGATTCAGTGAGTAAGATGGAGGGTAACTGAGGAAGATGCCCAATGCCAACCTTGGCTTTCTGCACAAGTGCACATATATACCTGAACACATGTGCACCCACATTAGTGTAAACAGGCATACACATGCAAATGAAACAAAACGATGGGGCTGGGGAGCTAAGTGGGTCTGCAGTAGGAGGACATGGGTTGGAATCCCAAAACCCACATAAAAAAAAACAAGCATGAGGCTAGAGAAATGGCTCAGTGGTTAAGAGCACTGACTGTTCTTCCAGAGGTCCTGAGTTCAAATCCCAGCAACCACATGGTGGCTCACAACCATCCATAATGAGATCTGATGCCCTCTTCTGGTGTGTCTGAAGACAGTTACAGTGTACCTACGTTTAATAAACAAATAAATCTTTGGGCCAGATTGAGCAGGACTGGAGGGAGATGGGGGGAAAAAAGCCAGGTGTGGCATAGGAGCTTACCGAGTAGATCTGTTCAGGTTCAGTGAGAGACACTGTCTCAAAACAATAAAGATGGAGGCTCACCAACATGGTACACACCTTAATGCCAGCATTTGGGAAATGGAGGCAGACATATCTCTATGAGTTTGAGGCCAACCTGATCTACACACTGAGTTCTAGGACAGCCAGCGCTATGTAGAGACCCTGTCTTAAAATTAATTAGCTGGGGGAAGGAGGACACACTTACTTTAAGTCCCAACACTTGGGAGGCAGAGACAGGTAGATCTCTGGATCTCTGTGAGTTCAAAGCCAGGCTGGTCTATAGAGCAAGTTCTAGGACAGCCAGGCCTACACAGAGAAAACCCTGCTTTGGAATTAATTAATTAAAGACGAAGAGCAATGGAGGAAAGGTGAGCCATGAGGACCTCAGGGCTACACACACAAACACACACATACGCATGCATACTTGCATACACAGGTGCACACCTACATACAGCCAAGTGACTGTCTTCTTGACACTCTCTCAAGGGTCTACCTATCCCTCCAGCTCTGGTTCCAGGCAGCCTCTCCATGAACACAAACCACAGATCCACATGCAGCACTGGATGGAGTTTTATTTTAAAGTCAAAGGCACAGCCTAGAGGGGCTGAGACAGTGACTGTGGGTGCCCAGCCCAGAACCCCAAGGCTCCATCTGCAGCCAGAAGCAGCTGCTGTGCCCATGAGGACTGTGTGAATGAGAAAGGGGCTCCCCAAGGGGAGCCCCTGCCTCCTTCCTTAGCCCCACTAGGGGAGAAGCCGGTGACATAAAAGTGATGTATCTCAGAAATGCTCTAGAGGTCCTCCAGAGTCTCTCTCTCATTCCCAACACAGGTCTTTGGTGGACGTCATTGCACACGGTCCATAAAGTGACATTGATGGGTATTCCCTCCTAGGGGCAAAGTCCCAGGGAAGCACAGGATAGGGGGCTCCTGATTTCTTCTCCGTGGCAGCTGTGTAATTAGGGACAGGATAGGATGCTCTTCCTTGGCAGAGTTGCCCCTGGAGAGGGCCTTCTCTCTCCTGATGAGGCAGCATCAGAGCGGCGAGGCAGGAGCCCCAAGCCCCACTTTGCTCACAACAGTTGCTTCCCTGTGTCCCCAACTCTTATCTGGTAAGACATTTTAAAAAAAAAATCTCTGCTTATAAAAATACTTCTGCTCTGTCTGGAAGTGGGTGTGGAGGGGAGGGCAATTCCTGGGGATCAGAGTGGGAGCCGCTGGCAAAAGTCTGGTGGCAGCACCAGGCTCCCGGGTCAGAGCTCCTAAAGGGAAGGGGGTCACAGTGGCGGGAGCTAGGAAGGGGACAAGGGGCCGTTGGCTCTGCGAGTTGTCCCCTTGGAGGCAGAGGCTGGTAGGCGACCGGAGGAGGCAGGCACTGGGGAGCCGCGGCGGGAGGCGGCCGCGCTCCGGAGCTTCTGCTTGCGTCTCTTGGCCAGAGGCGCATTCTCCACACTCTTCAGAAAGAAGCCCTCCCGCTTGCCTCGGTTGAACGCCTGGGAAAGCAGAGAATGAATGTCCCCACCCCGCCCGATTTGGGTTTGCTAATCCTCGCCTTGGCGCACATCCCACAGTGCCCAGATCTAGCAGCCCCAGGCCTCCAGCCTCCAGAGGTCAGGAACCCCTAGCCCACCAAAGGCGGGCTCCGCCTACCAGCGGCCCGCCCCTTACCATGAAAGTGGCATTGAGCCCAGAGCGCACTGCTGGGCCAGAGGACTCCAGCACATCCGGCGTGCGGAGCGGGGGCGAGGAGCGCGCGCTGCCATCCTGAAGCCACGAGCTGCTACGCAGCCCTTCCAGCTTCAGCCGCTTGGCGGGATCCACTGTCAGTAGCCCTGGAGGTAAGGCAGGGGCATGCTGGAAAGGGAGTCTCACTCTGCTCCTGCACCTGTCCCTGATCAGGGGATTCGCCTGCCTCACATAAATAACCTCATGACCTTCCCGCCCTAACCATGCCCCAAGTCCTCCAGCTCCGCACCTCGGACCAGCTCCTTGGCTTCCTCCGACACACCTTGCCAGGCTTCCCCGTCCAGTGAGAAGCGCCCTTCACGGATCTTGCACATGATCTCAGCTGCCTGGCTCTGTCCGCCCTGACCGGAGGCCCCTTGGAAGGGAACCTGGCCAGACAGCATCATGTACTAGGAGGAGATAAAGGACTGAGACCGGTCCAGGCTGCATCCTCACCCACCCACAGCGCCACCTCCCTCTCCACTACAGGGACTCAAAAGTGATGGACCTTCAATCTCAGGATCGCAGAGATCCTGCTTTGCAACCAGGTCTCATGCTACCCCCACTAACAGACCTGCTCCCCTGCCTCGGGCTGACCATCAGGAAAATTAACCCCAGCTCCTTCGAGAACCTTACCAGAATGACACCCAGGCTCCAAAGATCGCAGGACTCGTCGTAGCCCTGCTGTGCCAGCAGCTCGGGCGCCGCGTACTGCAGTGTGAAGCAAGGCGTCTGCATGGGCTCCGCCGGGCTCTGGGGCCGCAGTCGCGCGAACCCGAAGTCGATGATCTTCACCGGGGCCCCGGGCGTGTCGTCTGCGTACAAGATGTTCTACCAGAGGAAGGCGAGGACAGTCAGGGGCAGGGCCCAGCACAGATGCCAGGCAGTTCTGCTCCACCGCCCGGGTCTCGCACCCACCTCGGGTTTCAGGTCGCGGTGAACCACGCCCGCCTCTTCGTGCATGAAGCTCACGGCTGACACCAGACTCCGAAGGATCTGGCTGGCCTCCGACTCGCTGAAGAGCCGCTTCTTGCGGATGTGCTCTAGCAGTTCCCCGCCACGCAGCAACTCCAGGACCAGGTAAGTGTGTAACTGCGGAAGGTGAGGCGGGTCACTGACACTACCTGCCCGCCCAAGTATCTCTGGAGCCCCATATTCCTGGATCCCTCCCCAAACAAACAGTTTTTCGGGACCTTTTTTTTTTTTTTCAAGACAGGGTTTCTCTGTATAGCCCTGGCTGTCCTGGAACACTTTCTGTAGACCAGGCTGGCCTCGAACTCAGAAATCTGCCTGCCTCTACCTCCCAAGTGCTGGGATTAAAGGCATGCTCCACCACTGCCCAGCCAGGACCTCATTCTTTATCCAAGTTTAACCACCCACCTCCCTAAGCCCCGCTTCCAGAGCATCCTCCTTTCATCCCTTTCCAGCTCCATCCTCAGCAGTGTCCCACAGTCCTCAGGCCCTATACCCCTCAGATCCCACTTCTGGGGTCTCTCTTTGCTTTATCACCCCCTACTCCACAGGCTGTCCCTATCAAGCGTTGGTCACCTGGTCATGAAGCACCTCATGCAGTTTTACCACGTTAGGGTGTAACTGGCACAGGCGAAGGGCAGCCACCTCTCGCTGAGTGTTCTCCTCCAGCCTGGGAACAAGGCAGGAGGGGTTACAGTGGCCTAAGAGACCTAACCCTAGTCCTCTCTGGAGGGCTTTGCCCACAGCAGGCTCCCACCTGCGGCTGAGGATCTTGACAGCAAATTCCTGGCCGCTCTGGCGCTGGCGACATCTCCGACACACAGAGAAGCTGCCCTGGCCCAGCGCTGGCTCCCGAAGGTCCAGCTCATACTGCTGGAAGAAAGGTGAGTCCTGGAGGTAAAGAGGGCAAATTAGATTCTTACACTGGATATGAGTGGCCCTGTCATGGCCGACCGCCTGCCTACACCCAAATCATACCACCAGCAACCGGTGGGACCAGGCCAGAGTCCCCCAACCCAGAGGACTCCAACAAAGCCAACAGCACCTCCACCCCAGGCCAGCCCACCTGCATCATGGCACTCCTGGCAACTGCTGCCCTGCCGGGCCTGTATCCAGCACCGGGCGCCTGCAGCACATCAGCCATCACTGCATTGTTGTGGTCAAAGAGGATGGATGGAGCCACAAAGGAGTATCCCTGCAAAGATGAGCGTGGGGGTGGATGCCCCTGCAGGGCTGCTCTGCACATTTGTGATGGAGGGCTGAGTTCATTCACAGAGGGAACATGAGGGGCATTCTTACATCTGGACGCACACAGCCTGTGTGGACACATTTTATTCCCACCGTGTTTATGATCACTTGGGGCCATGCTCACCCTCCAAGTGTGTGACACCCACACTTCTCTTATCACGGTGACAGGCTTCTACCCCCAAAGTACCTAGCACAGACTAGTGGCCCAGGACTGTGCCCAAGGGCTGCACCTGTTGTCATACACACTTAGCTTGAGATAATTCATCGGCTAAGGGGGAAAAACAACTCTCTATCCTTTCTCTACCCTGGCCTCCCCTGTGAGGGGAAAGGGTACCAAGGAACACCAAAGAGAATCGAAAGCCGGTCTTTGCCTTTCATACAGACCCACGTCCTAGCAATTTCAGGGTTCTGTTGTTACTATTTTGTTCTAGTTGTTGGTGTTTTGGGTTTGTTAATTTGTATTGTGGCAGGGTCTTACTGTGGAGACCAGGCTGGAATGACTTCACAGAAATCCCACTGGCTGTGCCTCCTGAGTGCTGAGATCAAAGGCCAGTGCCACCACTGCCCAATCTTTGCTTTCTTTTGAGACAGGTCATGCTATGTAGCCTTGGTTGGCCTGGTACTCACTATGTAGCCCAGGCTGACCTCAAACTCATATCCGTCCTCCTGCCTCAGTCTCCCAGTGCTGGGATTACAGGTGTACATTCCTACGTAGCACGATTGGTTTCTTTAAACCAGACTCCATGTGGGTAGTACTTTGCCCTGTTAAGGTCACTGGTTCATTCCCAGTGCCCGGACCACATTACAGGGGCTCAACAGAGTCTCACTCTGCCCCTCAGCCCCCTGGGATGAACAGTGTAATACTATCATAACTAGCTGGATCCATCGACTTGGGCCCTAGGCCTGAGAGACACAGGGATTCTTCCCAATCCTTAGTGACTTCCAGACCACTCATGTCAAATTGCTCAGCAGTGGATGCTAGGCTCAGGGGCAGAGCACAGGAAAGGAAATCCCCGAGAGCCAGGTGGTTTGAATGATGTGGAGCTTGCCAGTCCACTGCTCTGGGGAAGGCAAAATAGAGGTGTGCCTGGGAGCCTCTAGAACGTGCCGTGGTACTGTGTGGAACATCAGGCAGGAAAATGGTAAGCAGCTGACACAGGACCACGTCACCTCAGGCCCTGGATGCCGAGCTAAGGCAAGCCTTGCCACTCAGACCCGAGTTTCTGCACAAGTGTGCTGGGCTATGGTACAACCATCTTGCCCGCTTAGCAACTTTGAAAATTATCAATAATTTTTGAGACTGAGTCTCATATATCCCAAGCTGGCCTCAAAACTCCATAGGGAGCTCAGGATGACCCTGAACTCCTGATCCTCTTGCCTCTGCTTCCTGAGGGCTGGGATTACAGGTGGCAGCAACAACCTGGCTTATGCAGTGCTAGGACTAAACCCAAGCTTCACATACACAGAGCAGACTCTCTGCCAACTGACCTACATCCTCTGCTCTTAATAATTTAAAGCAATATTTTTCAGTTCATTTATTCTATATGTGTGGGTGTTTTGCCTGCCTGCATGTCTATTCACGACATTTGTGCAATGCCCTCTGAAGCCAGAAGAGGGTGTCAGATCCTCTGGAACTAGAGTTGCAGATGGTTATGGGTGCTGGGAATTGAAACTGCTGTCACCTGCAAGAGCAGCCAGTCCTCTTAACTTTTGAGTAATCTCTCTAGACCCTAAAGCAATATTTTTTTAGATACCATGGAAATGGTGGAATGGAAAGGAAATGAAAAGCCAGGCCTGGAGGCACTGGACTTCAGCCACTTGGGAGACTGAAGCAGTAAGGTAGAAAGTTCAAGGCCAGCCTAGGCAACTCATCAAGACTGTATCTCAAAATAAAAAAGGGACTAGTGAAATGGCTCAGTGGCAGAGCACTCCTCAGCACAAGTAAAGCCCTGTGTTTAATCCCTGGTATATAAAGGGGAGCAGGGGCTAGAGAGATGGCTCAGCAGTTAAGAGCTCAGGCTACTCTTCCAGAGGACCTGGGTTTGATTCCCAGCACCAACATGGTAGCTCACAACTGTATGCAATGCAGTCCCAAGAAATCTGATACCCTCTTCTGACCCGGTGTTCATTCTCATGGTGCATAAACATACAAGCAGACAAAATTCCTATGTGCCTAATAAGTAAATAAATCATAAATGAATAAAAGTTTGAAAAGGGTGAGCAGATGTTAGTATAAAATACAAAGCCATCAAAAACAGCTATGGTGCCAGGCAGCGGTGGCATAACTGGGCAGTGGTGGCGAATGCCTTTAATCCCAGCACTTGGGAGGCAGAGACAGGTGGATTTCTGAATTCGAGGCCAGCCTGGTCTACAGAGTGAGTTCCAGGACATCCAGGGCTATGCAGAGAAGTCCTGTCTCAAAAAAAACAAACAACAACAACAACAAAAAAAAAAAAAACCAAAAACAAGGTGACTTCTATAACTGACAACATCAGGCACCCCTACAAAGTGGAAAAGTCTGGGAGATGTGTCCTCTGAGTAGCCCAGGGTCTGTGCAGTGACCTTGCCAACAGGACTGAGCAGGCACCAGTCTCCTGCGTCTACTCCATCTGGGGTCATGTGGGTTCCCACTCACCTGAAAGATCCTGGGGTCCCCAGGTGGAGGGCTGCCAGCAGGGGAGTAGACAGGCTCCAGCCGGGTGAATTCCTCTGCAAAATTCCCCACGTCCAACTCTGAGCGGATCTGGGGCCGGAATGGGGCTGGGACCTTTCTGGCGGCCAGAGCTACCCAATCCAGACCCTGGGGAGGAGGGGCAAGGGTGAGAAGTGAGAACAAGCTGATCCACTCTGCTTCCTCTGTACCTAATCTTGAATGACTACTTCATAATGACGCAGCCTTGATGTGAGTTACTCCATTTTGAATCTAGTTGCTGAGAAAGAATGAACGTTACATCTCCTTTATACAAGTAAACAACTGCCATCTGCCAGCACAGTCAGAGGCACAAGATGATAAATATTTGTATCTAATAAATAAGGACACCTGGACATATAACAGGCCCTGAGCTGAGCGCGGAGCTCAGGTGGTAGTGTGCTCCCGATGGGCACAGGATCCTGGTCTGATCCTCAGAATGCATAAACTGAGCATGCCTCTAATCCTAAAACTGGGGAGGTGGAGGCAGGAGAATCAGAAACACAAGGTCATCCTCAGCTCCATAGGGAGTTTGAGACCCTGGTGGGATGTCAGAAAAATCAGACACTTGAGCATATCACATCCAAAGGAAGTCCTTCCCCTGGGACTATGAAAAGAAGAATCCCAAGATCAAATTGTGGCTGGCCGGCTAACTAGTCACTGGGTCCCAGGTGACAACCTCATCCAGGAAAATGGCCACAGTAGAGGACTCCTGCCTCTCGCCCAAGCTCCCACATAGCTTCTTCAATGACATTCAGCCCACTTCAGACTGGGCCTGGAAACAGCCTGTTGCTTAGCCCAGCATCTGCTCAATGTCTTCAGGACAACTTCAGCAGAGAAGTCTCTTTAACCCTTTCTTAGCTGTTCTGCAACCTATGTATAATTACCATGTGGCATTCAGACCAGTGACGGGAGAGTTGATACTCCTAATGACAAGGAGACTAAAGGGGCAAGTGAGACCACTCCCTGGATGGGGGCACTCACCCCCCCCCAAGCCTGACAGCCTGAGCTTGCTCCCTGGAACACACACAGTGGAAGGAGAAAACTGATTCCTACAAGTTGTCCTCCCTTCTGGGAATGAGCACCTGCCCTTTTACATGTTTAAGCTAATGTGACAGGACTAACTCCACTTCTGCCAGCATCCATTTCGCTGTCTTTTTAGCACCATAATCTCAATACAGATTTTGCACCATCTTACAGACACTTCCTTGTAGCTGGTTGTGCCCAATGGCTTGCAAGGAAATACTGTCAGGTGGAGCCTAGGAAAACACCTTGAAGGGAAGGTGAGAAACTTGCAAACCCTGCCCTTCCTCTTCCTCCTTCCAGCCTAGAAAGCAGTCTACATAGTCATCCCTTTGGAGTTACAAAGCAACCCTAGAAATGGATGCCATATCTAAATATGGAAGAACCAGAGAGAGACAGAGAAAGAGAGACAGAGGAAGAGAGAGACAGAGGCAGAGAGGCAGAGAGAGAGAGAGAGAGAGAGAGAATGAGCTTGGATTGTCAAAGACAACCTGGTCTGGATTTCTTCTCCTCACCACCACCACATTATATGTGCACATATATATACATGTGTCTGTATGTGTGCAATGTCAGGAAAGTGTGTATGTGCAGTAGCCTCCAAAAATATTGTCCAAAGAAAGGGCAGAAGGGAGAGGACACCAGTTTCAAGTGTCAAGCCTCAAAGACCTCAAAAAAGCTTCTGCAGGATGACAGGTGAGTGCTCTCCCAGCATCCAGTCTGAGATTGGGGCTATTCCAGAAATTCTCTGAAGGAAGTGGACCCTGGTCAGCTCCATTCTGGGTCCTAGTCCTGCCCATGCCTCTACCTGGGGCCATGCTGTCCTGGGAGAGGAAGACTGTGGTCTGAGAGCAACCCTGGAGGCCCTCCAAGGCTAGGACCCCAGTATGGAGGCAGGACCACATGCCTGGCCACAGGAGATACCTGCAAATGAATGATGCACTTGCCATGTCAGATAGATGCCAAGTCTGATGCCCTTATATAAACAGATGAAAACAACAGCTAAGAAAACCCACGCAGTGAGGTCAAATGTGAAGGCTCCGCGCCAGCTCACGCATCCCCAGGGAGCTGCCCAGTGAGAGTGTCCTGAGGTCAGGGGGGTCTGCACATTCTGCCCTTTGACCTCTTATTGTGTGTAACATCAGAAGAGATAGAATACATTTGTGTTCCCCATGCTGCTGCCTGGCCTTCAGAGGTGAAGGATCTGTGAAGTCATAGGTAAAAGTCTCACCTGGAAAAAGGGGTGACTCTTGACTTCCTGCGCACCCTGGGGACCTGCGCCCAACCTCTTCTTAGGGTCCTTGCACAGCAGCCGCTGTAGCAGGTCCTGTGCCACAGGTCCAATCCGGGGGGGGAAGGGAGGGGAGCACTTCAAGATCCGTCTGGGAGGATGGGTGGGGTGTCAGGGGCAGCAAGCCCCCTCCCAGCCCAGCCCAGGCAGGCCGTACAGCCCTCAGCTACCCTCCATGACTGGTACAACTTACCGAGACACCTCAGCCTGAGTGTTCCTCTCTCCCTCCAGTGTGAAGGGTGAGGCCCCTGTCAGCAGCTCGAAGAGCAGGATACCCAGGCTCCACCAGTCCACAGCCTATGGGGCAGGGCCAGAGTGAAGGAGGCCTTGTGCACTAGCCCCACCCCTGCCACCTTCGCCCTGACAACCCACCTTGCCATGTCCAGCCTTGCTTCGGATGATTTCGGGAGCCATGTATTCAATTGTGCCACAGAAGGAGAAGGTCCGCTCTTTCTGAGAAGCCAAAAGGACCCATTTGGAGACCTTAACTCCACGCCTACCCCAAGGGCCCGAAAGGCTCAGAGCGGAACTTGCTCAGCTTTAGAAGATGCTGGGAAAACAGTGGGAACCTTGGTACCCGACCACTCTGCAGCCCCCAGGGGCCTGGTACGGAGGAAGCAGGTCAAAGGCCTGGCCAGGAGCACCATGGGCAGAGCTTGCCGTCCGCTCACCTCCTCAGTCAGGAACTCCTTGCTCAGCCCAAAGTCTGTGAGGACAATGTGACCTTCCGAGTCAAGTAAGACGTTCTCCAGCTTCAGGTCCCGGTAGATGATGCCCAGCTGACAGGAACAGATGGGACGTTGAGAGCTGCCCTGCTAGACCCCCTACACAGTCACAGCCCTTCGGGTCCCCAGTTAGGATAAAAAGATCTTTAGCCTGCAGGGTGATCTCCAGGGCAGGATGAAGCCGGGGCAGAGCTAGTTATTAGATAAGAAAAGCCACTGGATACAGGCATGTAAGCTCATGCCTGCCATTCTAGTACACAGGAGGCTAAGGCAGGAGGCCAGCCAAGGCTAGTCAGCGATTACCAGCAGAGCTGAGTTTACAGAGTACGGCCCTCAAAACAAAACAACAAACAAACAAAGAAGAAAGATAGAAAAGAGAAAGAAGTAAGGGCTGGGCTGGGTGGAACTTTTAGTAGAGCGCCTAGCATGGGGCCCTGGGTTGGGTCCCCAGTAAGTACCCCATGAAGCCAGGTGTGATTGGACAAGCCTGAACTCTCAGTTTCAAAGAGACAGGGACTGCAGGATCAGAAGTTCAAGGTCATTCTTGACTATACAGGAATCTCAAGGCCAGCCTGGGCTACATGAGATGGCTAAGGGAAAAGAGTTAAACAGGGGACCATTGAGAGGGCTCGGCAGAGAGCGTGCTGACAATCTGAGAATGATCTCAGAACCCATGTAAAGGTGGAAGGAGGTCGTTAACCTGACCCACATATGTGCTCGGGCACATAAGCACGTACACACAAATAAAAACAAATAAAAAGGGACTGGAGAAAGGCCACAGAAGGTATCCTGCATTGAGAAGTCCCTTGCACAGGCCCCAAGGCCTCCAAGAGTGTGAACCAAAAGCCCCATTTCAGAGGCCTGGGGACTGAGGTCTGAGGTCACCACTTAAGGAAGTCCGATGAAGGTTAGCCTAAGTTCCTGTTGGAGGAAAGCCCCTCCTGGAAGGTTCTGGAGCAGAAGACCCTTCCAGGGAGTGTGCTGTTTCAAGCAGTTCTCTCAAGGTCCCCGCCCAGGCCACCCCTGAAACAGGAAGCCCCTCATTAGGTTCAGAGCAGTCCCAGAGAGCAGCCAAAAGCCAGGGCCCTCTCTTACCTTGTGCAGGTGTTCCAGGGCCAGCACAATCTCTCCCCCATACACTCGCACCTCAGCCTCCTTGAAGTACTGGCGCTGGTAGAGGTGAGTGAACATCTCACCACCGCTCACGTAGTCTGGGGGTGCAGGAGAAGTTGAGACGTTCCCCTACAAGGTAGCCTAACCTAACTCCCGTCCTCCTCCAAAGCTGAGATATGACAGGCCCTCACCCAGGATGAGGTGCAGCTTGGCATCCGTCTGGAAGGCGTAGTGCAGTGTGACCAGGAAGGGCGCCTGGCGCACCAGCTCCAGCACGGAGCGTTCCGTGCGGGTATGCTCCTGCGTCTTGGCGCGCTGCACCAACGCCGCCTTGCGTAGCACCTTCATGGCATAGAGCTTGCCCGCATCGTGCCCACCCGCCTTCCGCACCAGGAACACCTTCCCGTAGGCTGTGGGAGCAGCAAGCAAGCGGTTGGAAAGTGGGCTGTATGTGCGAGGGCGGTGCAGACTGGTGGGAAGAGGGGTGCAAAAGGCTGACAGAGCCTTCTAAGGAAAAGGTGAGCCCTCCCTGGAGGGTGCTTGGTTAAAGAAGCAATGTGCAGTGCAAACTAGCCTGGGGAGCTCGCAACTCCAGAAGGCCTGCAGGGCGGGGAGGGGGCGGGGCACGTGCAAACCTGGGATGATCAAGAGAGCTGAGAAAAGATGAGAACGCTGGCACCAGAGGCAGAGGCGCGCTCCCAGACAGCCGAGGGATGTGCAAACCCGGACTGGGGGATTTGCAAAATACAAGAGTGGGGCTCGCAAGGGAAAAAGGAGGGGGGGGAGAAGCTATGCAAAGCTCTTGGGAGGGAGTTAAAACCCCAAAGAGACTAGGAAATCGCGGCAGGGGGCATGCACACACAGGACTTTGCAGAGAAGAGTCCTGTCAACGTGGACGCCCTGCCAGTGGGCACAGAACCCTGGTACGGTAGGGCGGGGCGGGCAAGGGGAGCTATGCCGGGAAAGGGTGGGGGGACCTCCCCAGCAGCCAGGCCCAGGGCCCAGGTCCAGGCTAGTGGGCGGGCAGAAGGCCCAAAGCACCATGCCAGGGCACGAGCCCAGTGAACGCGGTTTCTCACCTCCCGTGCCCAGCACCTTGAGCAGCGCGAAGTTCTCCACGCTCACCTTCTCCTCATGTCCGGTCAGGTTGGCTGCGGGCACAGGGGGGCGAATGAGCCCAGCGGGTCGCTGACTCTTGCCACCCGTCCGGGGCAGTCGCCTCGGGATCCGGCACCCACCTTCGGTGATCTGCAGCTCCACGGCGCAGCCCTCGTCCTCATCCTCGTCTCCCATGGCGGGCGGGTCGCTGGGGCCCGCGCGGCTGGGGCTCCGGGCGGCGCCGGTTACATGGCGGCTCCGGCCGGGGCGGGTGCTTCCTGGTGCCGCCTCCGGGGCCGAGCGGGCGCCGGCACCGCCTCCCGGCTCCCCGCCCCATGCGGCCTGAGTCAGGCGGCTGGAACGTGACGGAGTGGGGCTGCGGGTGGGAAGCCTGAAAGGGTAGCAGGGTCTCCCGGCCTCGGGACCAGAGAGAGCCGTGCAGGGCCTTTGGATGACATGTGGCTGCAGCTGGAGCAAGCCTCCTAACCAGGTGTCTGCCCAGCAGGATATGAAGGACACTAGAGGTCTGGGTCCCGGGATTTGAGGAGGGCTGCCCACCCAGGCTGATGGAGCCCTCCCTCCCACGTGGCAGCCTTGCCTCTTCTGCTCCTCTTAGCCAATTGACACAAATCACAGCCCACCTCCTTCTTTAGGACCACTCGTTACTCTCGTTAAGCTCAGCAAATAGAGTGGAGATCTTTATATTCCCTGGACAATTAGAGCCCTAGGCTCTTGATGCTGGGCGGGCAATGGGCATCTTGAAAAACTTCAAAAACCAGAAGCCACTTTACATGGGTAAAGTTGCTTTTTGCCCCAAAGGAGACCATCTGAGTTGGATGCCTGTTTCCCTCCCACATGGCAGAAAGAAAAAAAAAAAAAAACGATTTCCACGAGCTTCCCTTACATCTAAATCCCTGCACCTACATACAATGCAAACATATGGCATAATATAAAATAAATGTAATTTCAAAATGAATTAAAGAGGGAGCCTGCAGGGCTGATTGCTCAAGGACCCCACTCCACCTTTCCCAGGGAGCCCCACCCTCCCTCGGGCAGCCTCAGGTGCCCTGACTCACATCCTGCCACCCGGCCTAATTGTCCCTGTATTCCTTTGCTTCTTTGTGGCTGTGATTAAACGCTCTGACTGAAAGCAACTTAGGGAAGGGGCAGTTATTTGGTTTGCAGGTTACAGTTCATAACTGGGGGAAGCCAAGGCAGGAACTCAAGGCTGGACCCTGGAGATCGGACCCGGAGCAGAGACCATGGAGGGACACTGCTTATGAGGAGCGCTGCTTACTGACTTTCATCCCTTGACTTTTTCAGCTAGCTTTATTACATAACCCAAGCCCATCTACCTAGGGCTCTATCACCCACAGGGATTTAGGTCTTCCTATAATCAATTTGCAATCCACAAATACGCCCACAGGCCAATCGGATGGAAGCATTCTCTCAAATGTGAGGTTCCCTCTTCCTAGGTGTCTAGTTGGACAAAAGAACTAAGACATTTCACCCTTTGTCAACTTGTCTCTTAAAGAATAACCTTTCCTTTCTTATTTGTCCCTAAGATCTCATGTTAATATCACAATATATATATATATATATATAGTATATATAGTATATATATATAGTATATATAGTATATATAGTATATATATATATATAGTATATATAGTATATATATACTATATATAGTATATATATAGTATATATAGTATATATATATATATATATATATATATATATATATATAGTAGCATACACCTTTAATCCCAGAACTCAGAAGGCAGAGGCAAGCGGATCTCTGAGTTTGAGGCCAGCCTGGCCTACAGAGCAACCAGGGCTACACAGAGAAACCATGTCTCAAAAAAAAATTGCACAATAACTTGATAGTCTATATTATCTTTTTTAAAAAATCTAGTCTCTTAAATGTGGGCTACTGTAAAGTCTAAAATACTGACATACTTTCCTTTTTTTTTTTGAAGATTTATTTATTTTACTTATATGAGTACACTGTAGGTGTCTTCAGACACACCAGAAGAGATCATCAGATCTCATTACAGATGGTTGTGAGCCACCATGTGGTTGCTGGGAATTGAACTCAGGACCTCTGGAAGAACAGTCAGTGCTCTTAACCACTGCCCAGACATACTTTCTTATTTCAAAAGGAAAGAACCAAGACACAGACACAATCAGATCAAGCAAAATCCAACATCGAAGTCAGTACCTAGCATGTGGGACTCACGCACGCTCTTCTGGCCTCAACTCACCGAAGCAGCTCTGCTCTGCTGGCCTGTCATCCATGGAATGCATAACTTGTCTTGAAGGCTCGAGTCAGCTCCTTTCCACGACTGCTGCTGTCCTTGGCATTTGTCTCGAAGTCCTGGCATCTCCCATATCCTGAGGTCTCCACTGCAACTGAGACTGAACCTTCACCAGAGACCACCTGGCCTCCTCCTGGGATTCTGGCCCTGTTACATGGACCAAGCCTCCGCTGCTCTCCATAACCCTTTCATGCCTTGGAAACCAGAACCATTTGGGAGCCTCTTATACATCGTTTGCCAAGTTCTGTTGACAGCTTAAGATCTAGCCTTGTCCCCACTAGGCCACAGCTTCTGTGTGGTGACCCTGAGAAACACTTCCCAGACGACTTTGCCTCAGCGATGCTGGTTTCTAATTAGCAGCTGAGATTTCGGTCCTAGCTAGCAAACATCCATTGTCCCAGTAAATCAAAGGTTTCACTGATTTTTTTTTTCCTCCTGGTTTCTTGAGACAGGGTTTCACTGTGTAGCCCCAGCTATCCTGGAATTCGTTCCATAGGCCAGGCTGGCCTCAAACTCAAAGATCCACCTGCCTCTGTCTCCTGGGTGCTGGAATCAAAGGTGTACACTACCATAGCCCAGATTGCTTCCACTGATTCTTATTTCAAATATATCACATGGACAACCCTGACAAACTCTGAAACTTCACAAGCCAGGCCACCATTGTCTGCACTGCTCTCACCGTGATCTTCCAAGTTCCCACAATAGTTCCTTAAGCTCTGAGCACTCGATGGCATAAAAGCCACATGGTCAGGCCCATCAGAGCAACACCCACATTCCAGGTACCAACTTCTATATTAGTTTGCTTTTCTGTGGCTCTAATTTAAAGGAAGAAAGAAAGAAAGAAAGAAAGAAAGAAAGAAAGGAAGAAAGAAAGGAAGGAAAGAAGGAAGAAAGAAAGAAAGGAAGGAAGAAAAAGAAAAAGAAAAAATACTTGTCAAAAAGTAACTTGGGGGGAAAAGGGCTTTCTTTTTGTTTTTAAATTTATTTTATGTGAGTACACTGTCGCTGTCTTCAAACACACCAGAAAAGGGCATCAGATCCCATTAGAGATGGTTGTGAACCATCATGTGGTTGCTGGGAATTGAACTCAGGACCTCTGGAAGAGCAGTCAGTGCTCTTAACCGCTGAGCCATCTCTCCAGCCCAGGAGAAAGGCTTTATCTGGCTTACAGGTTACAGTCCTCCTGCAAGCCAAGCCAAAGCAGGAACAGAGAGGTAGGAACTTGTAGCTGTCTTTTGCTACTTTGTGGGTTCTTTTTATTTCCACCCTTCTCTACCCGGCTTCTCCCACCCTTTCAACCCCCTACCACAAGAGAAAAAAAGGGATAGAAAGAGAAAGAGACCCCTGAATAAAGTTAGGGTCAGAAAGGGGGTGAAATTACTTGTTAGACTACCTCCTGTTGACTAGGGGTGTCAAGTTCCTCAAGGCAAGTTTGATCTTCACCATCAGGGTATCTAATTTCTTCTTGCTTCTTCCTCTTTGTACACACGACTTAACAAATCGTGGCCAACAACAACCAACCAACAACCCACACAGCCTCTCAAGAACATTTATGTACCCTCTGAAGAGTCCCCAGAATTCCAAACATCACACAGTCTCGGAAACTATCTGCTCCATATCCCACACCTGGGATTAAAACTAAAGTACATTCTCATAATATTTCTGTGTTTTTTCAGAGAAATCAAAATTACAGAATTGTCACAACAGAAACTGAAGTAGAGGCCGTGGAGGAATGCTGGGTGGCTTTGGCTTGCTTGGTTGGCCTCTTTTTTTTTTTCTTTTTCTTTTTCTTATTTAAGATTTTTATTATTTTTAGTTGGTGCTCGTGGAAGCCAGAGGCATTCTCTACAGCTGGGTTCACAGACATCTGTGAGCTGCCCAGTGTGGGCCTTTCAGAAGAGCGGTGAGTGCTCTTAACTATTGAGCCATGCCTCCAGCCTCTCGGCTAGCTTTTTTATATAGCCCAGGATCACCTGCCTAGGGAGGTAGCATCATGGTAGACTGAGCCCTCCTACATCAATTAGTAATCAAGAGAATGCCTCCACAGACATGCCCATATGCCAATCAGATGGTGGCAATTTCTCCGTTAGGTTTCCTCTTCCCAAGTGTCAAACTGACACTGTATCGGTTCCTCTTCTCCGTCATCATCCTGGGGACCCAGCTCAGAGATGTGATATACCACCTCTTAAAGCAACCAGACTGTGAGCTCCCTGAGGCAGGCCTCAACCCCAAAGGGGTGGGCGCAGGGATAGAGATGAGGAGGTTGGGAGACATGGAGAGAGAAGTGCCCTGAGAAATAGGGTCAGGCCAACTAAGTTCACTGTGTCTCACATCCCAGATCCCAGGGCTCACCCACTGTTAAAGGCCTACCCAGGCCCTGCTCCCATTGGCTGCTCACCTGGCCAGCACATCTGGGTTTTCACAAGGCCAATGGCCACAGTATGATGCCTTTTGCTACCTGGTCCAGGCATGGCTCCCTAGCTACAGAAGCCCTCAACAATGGAAGTCCCCAGCACCTCCAGTCTCCCACAAGCAGTCGGCAGACACAGAACCCAAATTCAAGAGGTTACAGCTTTATTTTTCTCTCCCTCATGTCCCAGACAATGCTCAGATATCAGCCTAGGCCTGTCCCCAGGGAATGGACCTTAGCTCCCCATGTCGACCTGGCAGGGGGCTCTCTTGCCCACTCTTGCCAGGCGTCTTCAGCTGGGGAATCTCCCAGAGATCGCCTCCTCAGTGATGGCTGTACTTCAGAGCAAGAGCCCTGACCAGGAGCTACCCGTTCGGACCAGTCATATCTCCTGTCCACAGCCTTGTCCCAGCTCCTTCTCAGAGCCCCAGTATAGGCTGTGGGGGACCTGAGAGCCCAGGCCTCTTTGTCCAAGGAGTCTTCCTGGAGTCCCCGGGTCCCCCGGCTCTTGGGCTGCCTGGGAGCCCCACTGACCCTACAATGGGGAGAAGTCTGCACGCCTAAGCCTTCTGTCCCCACAGTGTCACTGGCTGAGAGAAGGGGTAAGAAATTGTTTCTCCGGTTTCTGCTCCTGGAGGGCTGGAGAGAAAAACTGGGATCAGGCTTCCTCCCAGGAAGATGGCCAGCAGTCAAGGTAGCCCATGGGACATGAATCTTCTCCCTACTTGCTCTCCCCCCACCTCCCTCGTCTAGCCTGCCCCCAAGCTGTCCCTATAGTTCAGGTCCTCTCTGAAGCCTGTCCCCAAACAGTGCCCTCACTCAGATTCCAGTGTGGCCTCTGACACACATGCACATTCGAGCACACACACACACACACACACACACACACACATACACATACACACACACACACACACACACACACACACACACACACACACACACACACACACACACACACACACACACACACACTCTTACTTCTTCCCCAGCATTATAGCCTCCTATCAGGCTGGAGCTGAGCTTCCACTAGCCCAGACTGCTATATGCTTGTGTATGAAGTGCTTGCTAGACTTTAAAACCTTAGTATGAAAAAATAATGGGTGTGGTGGCACACAACTATTATCTCAGAACTAAGAAAGTTGAGGCAGGAGTATTGCCACAAATAGCCCAGCCTGGGCTACACTGTGAGCTAGGCCATCATAGCCTATATAACAAGACCCTGTCTCAAAAGAAGAAAAGAAAAAAAAAAGAAAGAAGGAAGGAAAGAAAGAAGTCGGGCATGGCTCCAACCCCGGGGCTGGGAATGTGGAGCACGCCTTTAATCCCAGCACTCGTGAGGCAGAGACAGGCGGATCTTTGTTAGTTTGAGGCTGCCCTAGTCTACATAGTAAGTTCTAAGCCAACCAGACTGCACAGTGAGACTCTCTGCCTCAAAAAATAAATTTAAAAAGAAAAATCTCATTTGTAATTTTCTGCACTGACTACACATTGAAAACAGTAATCGTTTAGGCAGGCAGAGTTAAATGAGTCATGTCACTAGAATCGTTGTACCTATCTCTCTTCATGTTTCTGACAGGATTACTAAAAAGAAAAAGGATCCACGCCTAGCTCACATTGTGTTTCCTTTTTTCCTCTTAAGACAGGGTCTCGCCATGGAGTCTAGGTCTTGAATTTGCAATTCTCCTATCTCAGCCTCCCAGCTGCTGGGATGACCGGCATGGACCACCCATGCCCTGTTCAAATTGTATTGCTGTCAGTCCTGGCTGTTGTAGACAGTGATTATTTTCAGGCAGTGTTTTCTGTCTGCCTCCCTGCGCCAGAATGTTCCCTGCCATCTCCCCAGGAGCATACCAGCTGGTGTTTGGGAAAGAATCCTTCCTCATCAGAAGAGAGAACTGGTAAATGAGACTTGCCGGAGACCCCAGATGGGGCACACACCCCTACTCACCCTCTCGAGTGTCATCTGCTTCATGCTCCGAGAGGGTCTTAATGGAGCCATCCCATTCCACTCCAGATCCTAGGGATCAAAAGGCAGCCACTGGGCCACAGTGCCAGGCAGTGGTGGGCAAGGCATATAGGAACACAGAGACTAAGAGGAATACATCTGCTCCCCAAAATGCTCAGTCCACCGGATAATGGGGACTCATATTCAGGGACTCTATGTCTCACCTTTGCTGTGGGTACTGGGTGCCCCCAGAGGGCCTGGCCTTCGCTGTCTGAACCGCTGCCTTGGGGTGTCCCCTGGACTAAATGACGCAGAGCTTCGTCCCCCAGGGAACCGGGAGCTGAGTCTCCGCCGCTGCCCACCTGCCAGGGTCTCATCTCCCAAGCACAGAGAGCTCTGGACACGGCGCATGGGTGCTGGTGACGAGGACCCTGTGAGAGGCACATGCATTGGGGAGGAGGGTTACCGAAGTACAGGAAGGGACCAGGCAAGCAGAGAGCCAGTGGGTGAGGTCACACAGGGTAGAAAGAGCAGAGCATAGGCGGCAAGAGACCTGGCCCATGAGCCTGGCCAATGGGAAGAGACATGACCGATGAGCCTAGCCAATGGGAAGAGGCCTGGCCCATGAGCCTGGCCAATGTGCTGCTGGCTCACACGAGCTCAATGTGGAGGCTTGGGCAAGGCATCCCGTCCTCTCTGGTCCTCAGTTTTCCTTCTGCACCACCATCAAACATAAATAATCTTTCCCTAATGTGCCCTGCTGCTCTGAGGTCTTAAGCGTGACTGTGGGTTGTGTAGGAACGGGATGTGGCAATACAGGCAGAAAGGAGGAGCCCAGGCCGGAGACTCTGTAATCCTGGGGCAGAGAGCAGCCAACGGTATCAAGGTAGGTGGAGGCAGGTGGCAGGGAAGCACGTGTGCAAGCCAGACAGTACAGCAGATGCCAAAGGTGGAAGACATGGGATAGGGACATCCTGGTCACCAGACCCTCAGACCCACCTGTCCCATCTGCCTCCCTGCCCTCAGGGAGCTCCGTCTCCAGGGGGCCCCCCAAACTTTCCGTGCTGCCAGCCCCATCGGCCCCCAGGCGTGGCCCCCCATGGAGGGCTCCCTCCCGCCGGGGCCGAATCAGCCTCTTCACCTTGTCTGCCAGCCAGCTGCCCTTCCTGGGGGCAAGAGGGCATAAGAAGGGATAAGGAAGAAGGGAAGGAGAGGAGAATCGTATCAGGGAATGAAAAGGGTCAGGCAAACCCTTACTAAGACCTGCACCCCAGCCTGGCTTTTGGGGAGCTGGGGGTCAGAGGGTAGGACAGGGCAAAGGTTAGCAGGATCCCAGTTCCGGAAGGTGGGGCCTCACTTGGTACGGGGTAGGGGACCAGGTTCCAGCACACGGTACTGGTCCATGATTTTCTCCACCAGCTTCTGCTTCTCACGGCGCAAGGCATTAAGCTGGTCCCTGGTAGGAAGAGGAGAGAATGGGTTCACAGAAATCCTGGCAAAGCCCTGGAAGCAGGTGTAACTCGCAGCTGCCACATCTCAGGTAAGACTACTCTATGGGACTTTTCTCTTGGACCTGGGGGCGTGGTGGTGGTGGGGTGGGAAGAGTGGGAGGTGGGAGGAAGTGTGGCTCCCTGAGGGACCTGTCCCTGAGCATGCTCACAGGTACTCTCGTTGCTCTCGATGCAGATGGTCACGACTCTCCAGGCTGCGCTCCAGCAGCTCTCTGTTCTCCCGGCTCAGGGCCTGTACCTCAGCTAACAGCTGCCTGTTCTCCTCTTCCTGCGCGCTGCGAAGCTGGGTCAGAAGCTGCAGGCAGCAGCAGGGCCCGGATGAATACCTGTCCGGCTTGGCTTGCCTCCCTTGGCTGCCCCAGGCTGCCCCCAACACTGTGCCTCACCTCACACTGTGTGGTCAGCCGACAGGCGCTCAGGTCCAACTGCTGGTTGGACTCACGCAGCTG
This sequence comes from Mastomys coucha, assembly GCF_008632895.1. Lineage (NCBI taxonomy): Eukaryota > Metazoa > Chordata > Mammalia > Rodentia > Muridae > Mastomys > Mastomys coucha. Next base: position 138,132,111 of record NW_022196904.1, read on the forward strand.
CTGGCTCTGGATCTCAAGTTGTGCTCGCTCCAGCTCCAGCCTCGCCAGGCGGCTCCGCAGCTCCCCACGTTCACCCTGGAGCTCACCTCGCTCCCGAGACACCTCAGTCAGTAACATCTGAGCTCTTTGGAGGCAAAGACAACTGCTCGCCCAAGAGCCAGCAAGGCCACACCCAAGGAAAGGAGGAGAAGCAGGACACAGAGGGGCAGTGACTCTAACCCACTCTAACCCGCTTCACTTGTGGGAATGCTGACCTGGGGGTTGTGGGGGGTGGCAGGGCTGCACCGGGGCTAGTACCTGTCGTGCTCATTCTGAAGTCTCCGAAGCTCCTCCTCCAGGCCTCGCTGCCGCTGTCCATCCTGCATCAGGCGCTCTCGCTCTGCCAGTAGGGCCACCTCTTGTGCTTCCACACTGGCCCGCTGGGCCTGCAACTGCTCATGCCTATATGAACAAGGTTCCCAAAGGACTGCAGGGGCTGCAGCCTTGACAAGTAGGCACTGCATTGTGAGGATCTGAAAGTCTGACACCTGCTAAGCATAAGCACCACATCCCAGCAGAATACCATACAAGACGCCACAGCCTCAAAGGTGGAGAGCCCAGACACACACCCCTGCCCCAGGAGAGGAGCAGTAAGATAGATAGATACTCAGAGCATGGAATATCCCCTTGGGTCAGACCTGCTGAGGAAGACAGACAAGTAAGCATGCCAGGTAGAGAAGTGGGACATTTGGGGAGACTCACCGGCCCTGAAGCTCACGGTGGGCCAGCTCCAATGCTCGCATATTGGCCTTGAGATCTCGGTGCCGCACCAACAGTCCCTCCAGCTCTGTCTCCTGCCTTCGCTGCAGCTGCACCAAGGCCTCATGATCCCGAAGTAGAGCCTGCTGCTGTCCACGAGTCTCCTCCTGGGCCTGTCTTGCTGCCCGCACCTCCTCTTCTAGCACCCCCAGCTTCCTGTGCAGCTCCTGACCCTGCATCTCCATCATTGACTTTTCAGCCTAGACAGGTGGGGAGGATCACTGCAGTGGGGCACCCAACCCACAAGGAATACGGGGCATGGTCCGAGACCTTAGGGGCAGAGGACAGCTATGGAGGAAGCCGAGGCAGAGCTGAAGAACAGGCAGAAGTTAAAAGCAGTAGAGAGGCATTATGGTGGTGGGGCCATGCAAGAGGCCCAAACCAGGGATGGGACACATGGGTAGAGGACAGGGAAGGGGTGAGGACTAACGGCTAGTGTGGGGGAGAAGGCTGAGGTGGTAGGGTGATGGGAAACAGGAGTGGGTGCACACAGGGATTCTGAAGGCAAGGAAAGGGGCAAAGTACAGCCTGCGATAGCCGAGGTCAGAGAGAAAGCACTGGGAAAGCAGATGAAGCTGTGGGCTGGAGAAGGGGAAAGGGCATGAAATGACATTGTTGGGCAGGGGACAAGAGCCTCAGACTGCCACCCACCTGCAGGCGACTGCTGTGCTCCTGTGCCCGCTGACTCTGTAGCAGGAGCTCCTGTGCCCGTCCCTGCAGGCTCCCCAGCTGCCCCTCCAGGTGCTGCAGTTGCCCCTGCAGAGCCGCCTTCTCAGCCACCAGTGTGGCATTCTGCCAGAAAGGGACACTGTCAGTGGCTGAGCAGCTAGTCCTGCCATCCCCTGGGCAAACCCACGGGCCTGTCACTCACATTTCGCTCCACCTCGATGAGCCGTCCATTCTGGGTCTCCACAATCCGAGGCCCAGCTCGTGCCTCAGGTGCCAGGTCCATGGGGTACTGGCGCAGCTGCAGGGACAAGGTTCAGGGACACAGATTGCAGGTGCCTCGCACACATAGGGAAGTGCTGGAGCCCAAACCAAAAGGCAGAGCCGTCACCCCAAGAAGAGGTTCCACCCACTTAAGGAATAGAAGAAGCAGCCCCACCAGGGTAGGAGGTGAACAGCCATCCACAGTCCAGAGGTAAGACCTGAGTCCTGACAGTCCTGGTGACTCCCAGGCTGGGGCAAAGGGTCAGCACCTTGGTCCCCGGGACAGCTTTACCTGAATCAGCTCCTCCTCCAGCTGCAGGGCTCTGGCCTTGAGCTCCATCAATGCCTCCTCCTTACTGGTAGATGCTGCCTGCAGCTCAGCTTCCAGACGCTGCTCCAGATGCTGGTACCTACCAGGAGAAACCTTAACACCCAGCCCTTACTTCCCTGTCCCTCCATGCCCCCAGCCACCATGCCCACCTCTGGTGCTGGCTCTCCTGTTCTTGAAGGAACTTCTGTCGCTCCAAGGCTGCCTGCTCCAGCTCTTGCTGCAGATGCTCCAGCCGGTCCTCCAACTTCTGGCCCCTTACCACAGCCTTATCTAGCTCCTGTGGGCAGGCAGAGCAGGCTCAGCAGATGAGGATCACTCCTCTTCCCCAGAGACAGAGGAAGGCGACAGACAGAGCCAAGAAGGGGTTATCCTGCTCTCTGCCTTGTTCTGTTACCCTGGCAGACGTCTCTGTGTTCCCATCTGGCACACACAGTTCACATCTGTAAGACCGGCACTCAAGAAGCTAAGATTGGAAGATGGCTGCAAGGTTAAGGCCAGCCTGGTCTACAAAAGGAAGGCTAGGCTCAATATGAGACCTTGTCTAAAAGACCTGGAGGTGGAGTACCAGTGGCTTTGTAGGATGAATATGAAAGGGGGGGAGGGCTAAACCTGAGTCAGAGATGCACACTGAGCAAATGGCTTCACCTCTTTGAGCCCATGGTTTTGAATGTACCCATGAGGGGGATGAGCCCTGCCAGCTGCTTTTCCAGCCATGTGCAGGGGCTCAGTGGAGGGATGTCTGCAGAGCACCACAGAGGGGTGGCTATCAAGAGCTGTCAGAATGGAAACTCGGGGATCTCAGGCCTAAGCACAGTGCAGGGCTACAGAGGTTGGTCAGAGACCATGGCATTTGGCAGTTGGGCCACACCATTCCAGGGCAGGGGTGGAAGGCCCAGTCTGACCTGTGAGCTACAAGGGGAGGGAGGCCAAACCATTCTAACTCCTGGGGACCCTGGAAAGACAAAGCTACACAAAGATGACACTGCCCAATCACCAGCCACATCCTGCCTCTGAAAACTAAGGCTGTGGAGCCATTATCCTAAGCAATAACCCTCCACAGCTTGCCCTGGGCACTGCAGTTCCCAACAGATGTGGGCACAGTCTCTGCTTAAACAACTAAAATTCAGGCTGGGCGGTGGTGGCACACGCCTTTAATTCCAGCACTTGGGAGGCAGCGGCAGGCGGATTTCTGAGTTCGAGGCCAGCCTGGTCTGCGGACATCCAGGGCTACACAGAGAAACCCTGTCTCGAAAAACTAAAAAAAAAAAAAAAAACTAAAATTCAGCTGGCGGGGATGGCACGTGCTTTTAATCCCAACACTCGGGAGACAGAGCTAGGTTCGGGGCCAGCCTGGTCTACAATTTCCCAAATAGGCAGGGCTACAACCAAACAGAAGAGGAGGAGGAGGGAGAGGAAGAAGAGGAAGAAGGGGAGGAAAAGAACTACAATTCCCAAAAGGCTCTGCTGCCCAGCTGGCCACTAGGGCCTTAGTGCTTTTAGAGATATGAGAACCACAGTGCAGTTGTAAGTGGAGACCTGCGGCCTGCCCACTCCCTGGTCTAGCCATAGCCCTACCAAGCACCCCTCCACCCAGCCTGGGAGGCCTCTGTGTCCACTTAAAAGCCTTGGGATCCCTTCTCTGCTCTGCTAGGCAGCTCCTTCAATACTGCATCCAGGTAGTGCCCAGAACTGTTACAGTCAGGAAATTGCCCCAATTCTCTCTACCCCCAGCCTCTCCCATCCTCTAAGTTCTCAGAGCCAGTTCTTCCAGGCCCACCTTTACCTTCACTGCCAACCTACCAGCAGCCCTCTCCCCCCAAAAGCAAAAGTGTACTGAGAGCCAAGCACACCCTAAGCTCCTCCCACACATTATTTTATGAGATTCTATCAGATAGGAACAGGTTTTAGTCTCTCTCTCTCTCTCTCTCTCTCTCTCTCTATATATATATATATATATATATATATATATATATATATATATTGTGCCTTTCACATTCTTTCTCTACCTCTTTTGTTATTTGTTTATTTATTAGTTCTGAGACAGGGTTTTGTTATATATTCCTGTCACCACAAACCAGGCTAAACTCAAGACTCACAGAGATGTACCCCCAAGTTTTAGGATTAGAGGAGTGTACACATCCAGCCCTCTCATGAGCCTATATAGCTCAGGATGGCCTCTAACTCTCAATCCTCCTGCCTCAGCCAATCAAGGGCAGGACTGCAGGCATGCACCACCACAGGAGGGGCAGGCACAGGTTTGTTTCCAGTTTACAGACCAGTGAAACCAACATTCAGAAGAAACTTGCGCAAGGCAGTGGTGGCACACGCCTTTAATCACAGCACTTGGGAGGCAGAGGCAGGCGGATTTCTGATTTCGAGGTCAGCCTGGTCTACAGAGTGAGTTCCAGGACAGCCAGGGCTATACAGAAAAACCCTGTCTTGAAAAACCAAAGTAAAAAAAAAAAAGAAGTAACTTGCTGACATTTGGGAAGGTCTCAGACAACATATAGTTCTTTCCTGGCAGATCTACAGATCCCACAGCACAGTATGTACCCCAGAGAGATCCTCTCTCATCATTGGCACTCATTGTTCTCAAATTCCCTACATCTCTCTTCCAAACCTACCCTGTGCAGTGTGTAACCAGGGTCTACCAGCCCCCAATCCTGTTCTCTGTCCTCACCACTAGGAGGAGCCTACAGCAGGTGTTCATCCAGTCTGTGCCCTGGGATAGAACTGAAGACTGCTCACACTGAGGCACCCAGTTCCCAGTCTTGGTACCCACAGCTCTGCTCTAACCCTTGTCATTGCCCTGTACTGCCCTTGGCTTTGTCTCCCTATGTGGACTGATTTTTTTGTTTTGTTTTGTTTTGTTTCTTAAGACAGGGTTTCTCTGTATATCCCTAGCTGTAGTCCAGGCTGGCCTTGAACTCAGAAATACGCCTGTCTCTGCCTTCCAAGTGCTGGGATTAAAGGCGTGCGCCACCACTGCCCTGCCGTGGACTGACCATTTAGTTCTTCTCCAGCCTCCAGATACCGTTCACTCACAACAAAACCCCAACCTCTCCCTCAGCGTAGAAGGAAGCTTTCACCCTGCCCAATAGGAACCCTGCTTAATTCCTCCTCAAGCTCACCTCTCCTGACTTCTCCAACACACAACCTGGATCTGCTCCTCTCCATCTCCTCCTGTGAGCCTTTCCTGATGTGTCCAGCCTGGACCATGGCTCCCTGCACTGTCCTGTCACCTCTGCACCTGTGCATATGGGCATCCCCCTACCTGGTCACCACTGTACCCAAGCCTGGTACAGAGCCTTGGCTGGCCTAACAAAGCATGTGAATGAATAAATAAATGCAAGCATTTCTAGACATTCTCTCCCCTCCAGCACTGATCCCATGACCCTGCCAGCCCCACCTGTCATAGTTACCACTGTCACTGCCACCTGATGGGCACAAGTTCCCTTTCATCAAGGTGACTCTCATCAAATGGGTTAGCCCACACCTGAGGCTTCCCATGACAGTAGACAGAGTAGCAACCCCTTCAAAGCTAGCCACTGCCTTGACTTCTTAAGGGACCCCATCATCTCTAATGCCTGAGAGTCCTTGTTACCCCTCTCATCAAAAGGTCTTTTTTTTTTTTTAAAGGTAGCGTTATTACTTTCAAGTGGTTGCTGAATTTGGTTTTTAAAGATTTATTTATTTTATGTATATGCATACACTGTCGCTGACTTCAGACACCAGAAAGAAGGAATCAGATCTCATTACAGGTGGTTGCTGCTGCTAGGAACTGAACTCAGGACCTCTGGAAGAGCAGTTAGTGCTCTCAACCACTGAGCCATCTCTCCAGCCCAAGAGCCTTTGCTCATAAAAGGTCTTAATTTTTCAGCATCAAGTAGAATCCTAGTAATTTTCCCCAAAGGCCTCTCATACCCAGACAAGCATTTCTGCCCCTTCCTGGGTATGCTGCTAGCACTTCATCTTTTATTATTATTATTATTATTATTATCTCTTTTTGAGACAGTGTTTCTCTGTGCAGCCCTGGATGTCCTAGAACAGGCTAACCTCGAACTCACAGAGATCAGCCTGCCTCCTTAGGGCTGGAATTAAAGGCATGCGTCACCACCTAGCACACTTCATCTTTACTGAATGTTTTGGTTTTGTTTTCTCTCTAGGCAGAGTTTCATGTAGCCCAGGATAGCCTCCAATTCATTATATAGTCAAGGATCTCTGTGCTGTCAACTTGACAAAAGCAGTCATGTGGGAACAGGAAACTGGGAAAGTGCTTCCATCAAACTGTCTACAGGCAAGTCTGGGGGGCATTTTCTTGGTTTATGACTAATGCAGGAGGACCCAGCCCACTGTGGGTGGTGCCATCCCTGGACAGGTTGTCCTGTGTCATATAAAATAAGCAAGGAGAGTAAGCTATGGAGAGGAACCAGTAAGCAGGGCCCTTCCATGGCCTCTGCTTCACTCAGTGAGTTCCTGTCTCCAGGTTCCTGCTCTGAATTCCAATAGAAAAGCAAACTAAACAATAACCTTGAACTTCTAATCCTCCCGCCTCCACATCCTGAGGGCTGGGATGAAAAGCATATGTCTAGTTTATATGGAGTTGTGTGCGGAGCATCCTCTGTGCATGCCAGGCAAGCTCACTGCAGAACGGACTCCAGCCCCAGCTCCTGGAGACTATTGTTTGGTCACTTACAGCAGGCCTTGGCCAGGTATGAGTCAGGTAGTTCAACAATTATCCTGGTCTGCCAACAGACTATGAGTGCTGCAAGGCACAGTATCTGGTTTATACGGGAAGAGGGGGCCGGGGCAAAGGGACAGAGGCTACCCGACAGGAGTGCAGGATAGACCACAGAATTGGCAGTGTGAGTCCCTTCTGTAGCCAACCCCATCAAGGACTGGTTGGCTATCAGATGTCCTGCAGGAGTAGGCTGGATTTTTTCCCTTCTGTCCCATCTCAGTACAGTGAAGGAACTCACACCCTTACAACCCAGCAACTGCCCCAGGTCCTCATTTCCCGGCCCACTGCTGTACCCACATACCTCCCTAAGGGCTTGCTTCTCCAGGTGCTCCTTCTCAGCTTCCTCCAGATGACGGCGGACCTGGCTCTCCAGAGCCTGCACCTGCTGCTCGGCAGCCTCGACTTGAGCCCTCAGCCTGGGTCCCTCGCGTTCCCATTGCCTTCGCTCCCGGCCTGCTGCTGCTAGTGCCTCTGCCAGGGCCTCCCTCTCACGAGAAGCAGCCTCCAGCTCCAGGCTAGCTCTATCCACTGCTTCAAGCAGATGGGCCTGCTCCCGGGCCCGGGCCTCTGCCTCCTGATGGGCCTCCGCCTCTGTTCTGCGAGCTTGGGCCAGCTCCTCAGAGAGACAGACAGCCTCTGCACTTCGGGCCTCCAGTCTTTGGGCTTGGGCCTGCAGTTTGGCCTCAAGGCTCACAACCTCTCTCCTTAGTTGTGCTACCTCATCTCTGAGGGCCTGCTCCTCTGGGATAACACTGGCCAGGGTCCCCTCTAGGATTGGCTCCTCCGTGGACCAGGCATCAAGTGCCTCTTCTGATGTGTGCTGTGGTTTCTGAGGGATCACTTGACTGGCCAACCCCTTGGGTCTCTGTTCTTGCCCTCCTGTCTCTGCCTGTTGCTTGGACAGTTCTAGTCCCTGATCCAGGGTCTTCTGGTCCTTCAGTGGCTCCATGAGGATGAACTCAGCAGATGTGGGCCTGCATTCGGGGCTCTCCTGTTTCAGGACCTGGGCCTCGGGCACCAGCTCCCCTTGGAGAGTCTTTCTGCTTCCAGTCTCTCCTAGCAACTCCTGCACTTCAAGTCTGATCTCTGGGCCCTGTGGTGGGTCCCAGACAATGGGGCTCTGGAGAGAGACTCTACGACTGGACTTCTCCAGGGACTGATGTGTCTCCACAGTAGAGTCTGATTGTTGGAGAGTTCGGTCTGAGGTCTGGGGATCCTGAGACACCATCTGGAAAGGACTCTCCAACTCTGGGTGTGAATCGGGTGCCTGGGGACACTCTGATGACCTCGTGATGTCAGAGTATGATGCTGGGGAAGGCTGGTCCAAAGATTCGGAGCCTTCACCTCCTATCTGGCAAGCCGGGCTTTGGGGGCTGGGATCGAGGGCCAGGGAAGTTGCTGGAGCCTCATTAGGCACAGGCAGCATGGAGTCCTCACTGTGCTTCTCCAGCAGAGGGTGCTGAGGAGATATGAGAGAGACAGGGGGGCGGGGAAGGTATTAGAAGGAATGTGGGAGAGAAGTGGTGAGGATAAAGGATACTGAAGGACCTACCTGACTGCCAAGCTGTGCCTGAAGCATTTGTAGTTGGCCTCGAAGCTCCCGGTTCTCCCGTTCCACTGCCTTTAGCCGCCCAGCCTCTGCTTCCCTCACCTCATCTTGCAGCGAGGGTGCTGCTCCTGGTAGGGAAGCTGGAGACATGACCAAGTCAAAACTCTGTCTTCCCTCTCTGACTCCCGCCCCTACACCTCTCAGAGACCTAGTAAGGGCTTGAAAACAAGCCTCTTCCCACTCAAGAGAAGCTGCCTTCACCCCCAGATCCTCGACCTTACTCTAGACCCGACTCACCCTCTCCAGGGGAGCCTGGGGGTGGCTCCAGGCTCCTCTGAAGTTCCAGCTCCAGCTCCACATTCTCTTCCACCAGCTGCTCTAACTGATGCCGCAGAGAGTCCAGGTCCTGGGGTGTGGAAAAAATAGGTCAGTACCTTGTTCATCTGGCCCCGGGTCAAATGTGCAAGTCTGAATAGCCCAACATGCTACAGGAATCACTTAGAGAAACCTTGGGCATCCTTGGAGTCATGGAGGACCAGGGACAATGATGGATAGGTCAACCTAACTCACCGCATGGGCCTCACCCAGCCGAGTGCGCAGCAGGAGGTTCTCCCTCTGGGTCTCGTGCAGCCTGGCTGAGCGCTCTCGGGCAACCTCCAGCTGTTCCTCCAACAGGACCTTGGAGGCCTCCAGGGCCTCGGAAAGTACGCGCTCCTCCTGGTGGGAAAGCCAGGAGGATCCTTGGTGAGATGCAACCTTTATGCTCCTCAGAGCCTTGCGGTTCTTTCCCCTGGGACAGCTTCAGTCCCTGCCTCGTCCCTCCAACTGCAGCTCTCTCCAAGGTCTCCCCAGGTACCCCAAGGAGAAGCCTTCCAAGGCCTTATCTCTCTAGACCACATTTATCGTTTCCCACAAATTGGTGGGGTCTCACTGTCGACTTTCCTATTCTACCCGTGGCCCCATCCATCTCTTCAAGTACTGCCCTTCCATAGTCTTCTCCTCTTCTGCCTCCCATCCGCCCGTCCTAAAGAGCTTATCCCAGACTTCACCTGCTGTATCCTCACCCGCTTCACTCAGCTATCAAGGTCTAGACCCTCTCTTCTCTTGGCCCGACACCTCCTGCACGCCCCGCCTCCAGACCACGCCCACCAAAATACTCCGCCTCCAGCCCCGCCCCCACCTCACCTCCAGCTGGCCCTTGAAGACCTCTGCAGCGTGAAGCCTCTCGCGACAGCGCCGCAGCTCTTCCTGCAGGCGTGGCAGGCGGCCCGCCCGCTCCCGCAGTGCCTCTGCCTCCTCGCGGTAGAGCTCTGCGCGCTTGGCTTGTCCGGACAGCGCCTGGGTCTGGGCCATATGGTGTGGAACTAGGATTAGTGAGCCACGGGACAGAGGGGTGAGGGATCGCAAGAAGCAATAGGACCACGATGGGGAGGGGACAACGGCGGAGGGGGTGAGGGGAGACGTTGGACCGCACCTCCTGGCGGAGCCTTCGAATTTCAGCCTCCAAGCCCTGCACCTCGGCCTGGGAATCCAGCAGCTGCTCAGCCTTCTCCTCCCTGGAGGGAAGGAGTGATGGAGGGGTGTCTGCCAGCTGCAAACCCACACCTGAGGGCTGGGGATCCATCCAGATCCCACTGGCCCCTTCCCCAGGCTTCAGACACTCACACCTCCTGCCGCAGGCGTCTCAGCTGGGCCTTGGCGTTGGTCAGCTGCAGAGCCAGATGGTGCGAGGGACCCTCCGCAGATGTCTTAGCAGGAGCCTCTGGCAGCAGCAGGTGGGCTGGCTCCCGCTCTAGCAGCACTTCAGCCAGCCGCTAGCGGGAAGTCAAAGGTCAAGAAGCACCTTCCAAAACCTCTGCATATCGGGCCTCCAACCCCCACAAAATCATTCTGGGTTATGACAACCCCATCGCCCCTGCCTGTCCCCTACCTGTGCCCCCAGATCGCGCTCTCGCGCCAGCCTGGACATTATCCCCGTCAGGCTCCGTAACTGCATCTCCAGTTCCTCAGCCGCCAGCTCTCCAGATTCTGGTCCAGCCAGAGCCAGTACCACACCAGCACCAGGCTGAGTCACCTGAGGGCACGGAGAGAAATGCAATCAGAAGGAGGTGAAGGAGGTTTCGGTGGTGACAATAGTCCCCCGTGCCACCCACCATAGTACCTAGCGATCAGGAGTTAGACATAATTCCTGGTGGGCAGACAGACTGGAAGAGGGGCCTTGTCATGGAAGAGGTGGCAAAGCTCTCCCAAGATGGCTTCCTCCTCAACCTGCTGACTGAAGACAAAGCCTGGCAGCTTTTGCCCTCCACTAGCAGTCCCCTGCGGACATACTGGCTCAACAAGTTCAAGGCCTGATCAGGACATGTCACACAACAGGTTCAGACCAATCTACTATGGGTCTTCAAACTGACCGACCAAAATGGCGGGGAGGAAGACTTCTCAGAGTCTTCAAAGCCCCAGACCTCCAGAAGAAACTGGGTTGTTTTTTGGTTTTTGGTTTTTGGTTTTTGGTTTTTTAATGGCTGGAGAGACAGCCCTGGGTGCTGGGAACTGAACTCATATTTTTGGTAGTGAGCCTAGCCTTTCACGACTGGCTGAGCCATCTCTCCAGCCTGAGACGGGGCTTTTGGGTTTTTTTTGTTTTGTTTTGTTTTGTTTTTTTTTTTTGTTTTGGGGGGTTTTTTTGTTTGGTTGGTTGGTTGGTTTTTGGTTTTTTTTTTTTTCTTTTTTTGGCTTCCCAAATCCTGCTTCTGCAAAGCAGTCTTTTCCTCTGTGTGCCTGCTGCATGTGCTTGCTCACCCTCAATAAATGCCTTTCTCAACAGCTGCCTCTGTCTGCTGTGCATGGGCTCTCTCTGCTGCCACCTGCTGCGCTTCAGATTTTCCCTACCATTTAATTTCTTCAGCTGGCAGAGAAAACGAACCCAATCAAGCCCCTAGACTGTGTCGCTGGCACCCGTACCTCCTGGATGGAAACAGCCAGCTCGCTCTGGACGTCAAGGCTGAGGCCCCGGATGTGACGGATGAAGAGTTCCCGATGTTCGCACTATGGTAGACAGAAGGCCCAAAGCTGACACAGAGGCTCCCTCCTCCCGTCGGAACTCCATTCTCTTCTCCCATCCCCTCTTCACCTGCACTGAGGCCCCCAGCAACAGCCGAAGGATGCCTTCCAGCTCGTCCACCGCCTCTTCTGCTGGGCACAAGCCACAACGGGTTAAAGAGGAACATGGGGGCAGGGACAGAGGACAGAGGACAGGTAGGAAAGAGCACCTGAGAAGGGGTCAAACCCCATTGTCTGGAGGTCTGGAGGCGATGACAGGATCAGCAGCTGCAGTTCCTCCTGCAATAGGCCAACACTAAGAAAGACAGCTTCACAAGGGGCTGCTGGGCCTCCTGTCTGGTCTTCCCAATGCCTTACCTGGTAGAAATCCCTCAGTCGCCCCCACAGGTGAAGGAGGTTCCACATCCGACAGGCTGCAGGGCCATCATGGCCCCTGACCATCCGAAGTCCTCCTCGGGCACTGGGAGCACTATGATCACCCATCATGGATGAGAGGTTGGCTTGAGGACCTCTCCCACCCCAGACAGGCCTTGCCCTCCACCCTCGGGCTCCTCCCACTATTTACAGTCCCTACCCCCCCCCATCAAACTCAACTTCCCCATGTCACTTACATGATGCCCAGCACCCGAAGGAGTAAGGCTCCATCGCTCAGCCGCAGGAATTTCTTCTCTGTACAAAGAGCCCCCTCCTCCTCTCCCTCCTCCTCCTCCTCTTCCTCCTCTGTCCCCGGTGATTCTTCTGCCTCCCCCACCAGCCCAGCCAGTCCCAGTGCCTATGGAAACAAAAAGAAGTCAGCTAAACAAGTAGAAACTGCCCCCTACACACACTAGTAAATTCATCCTGAATCCCTGATCTGTCCCAATACACTCTAGATTTCCCCATCCCACCCCCACTTCACCAGTGACCCTGAATGCCTCTTGCTCCAGGTCCCAGACCAGCTCCCCCTCCCCCTCATCTGCCTGCTGATGCTGTACACCCAGCCCTCAGTCTGCCCAACACTCTCTTCCTCTCCCAGCTCTCCCACCTGACCCTCACCCAGGTGGCCAGACTCCCACTCAGGAAGTCTCTGAGCCTGGGCCCCTTAGCCCCCTCCATGTTGGGGGTCAGGGTGTAGTCCCTGTCACACTGTGGCAGCCACACCTGCTCTAAGAGGAAGAGGAAGTCCCCGGCTGGGGGATCCCAGAGGCCCAGCCACAGACCCTGTACAGCTTCCTTCTTCCGGGGTTCTGCAGTGTCTCACTGAACACGCGCGCTCGCACGCACACACACACACACACACACACACACACACACACACACACAGACACACATACACACATCTTCCCTGGGTCTCAGATATCCTGGGTCTCAGATAAGACTAGCTACAAAGCTGTAAGTCAGCGGAGGGGAGGCCTACAGGGTTTCTGACTCCATGAGAATAATGGAAGACCTTTTCTCTCTGTGGGCAAGAGTGACCTCAGCCTGGCATTCTGTCGTCACTAAAAGAGTTCTGGCCTTGCCTTGCCTTGGAGTTAATAGGCTGGTCTAGCATTCACTATAGGTACTTCAGGATGGCCTTGAGTTTGTTCTTCATTGGTGCCCATCTGTCAGGCACTGAAGCCTGCTGCAGGTGCTGCATGCCCAGCCAGCTCCCTGAACCCCAGGAGGGAGTGGACGCTGACCCTGCTGGGCTTTGCATATGCTACACTGAAAAACGGCTGAGGGCCAGTAACCTCAGTTGCCAGACTCAGTTTCCCATCTGTAAACTCCTTAAAGGGAAGCACACGATACCTGGGAATGTGGCTTGGTCTGTAGAGGGCCTGCTTAGCACACAAGGCTCTGGATTCAATCCCAAGTATTTTATAAACCCAAAGTAGAGATACGTGCCTGTAATTCCAGCCCTTGAAAGGGAGAAACAGGAGAATCAGGAGTTCAAGGCCATCCTGGATTACCTATGGTGAATGCTAGATTAACTAAGCCAATTTAATGAGACCATCTCCCAAAATAATGATGATGCTGGCTGGGCATGATGGTATACATCTTCAATCCCAGCATTCAGAAGGAAGAGGTAGGTGGATCTCTGAGTTCAAAGCCAGCCTGGAATTCTAGGACATGCAGGCCTATTTAGAGAGACCCTGTCTTAGAAAGAGAGGGGCCCGGGAGGAAGAAAGATAGTGATAATAGTCACATGAAGTATGACACTGTAGTCCTACTAAGTGCTTTTACAGGGCAGTCAGGGAAGGCTTCCCAGAGGATGCAGGAGGCAGCCTGCTGAGAGGGAAGGATACTCAAGGAATCAATGTGTGACTGCTCTGAGGCAGCTAGAAGCCTAGATCCAGAACTACTCATGTTTATCTTCTTGTTTGCCATGATCAAGGTTTCTGGAGTCAGGTGACAAGGTACTGTTGCCCTTCAGCTGGCTTCAGCCCTGATTCAGCAGTCATTGCAGGCACAAGCAAATTCCAGAGCCCCAGCAGCAACTCCTGAGAAAGGTTTGAGGAGCTTAGAGGAGGACTCTGAGGTCTTTCAGGGAGCATTCTGAACCCACAACCCAAGTGGTGGGAGCACCGGAGGGAGGGACCTGACACTGGTTTTCCAGTCCCCAAGCTGGTGGTAGAAGCTGAAGGAGGGCAGCTCTGTGGAGCACTCTGGATGTCCCAGAGTGGGAGGCCACCAGAAACAGACACAAGGACTCACAATAGAAGCCATCTCAGGAGTCGCCCCTTTGTGGGGACTCTGCCATGGAGCTCAGCAGTCATCCCTGTATGGGAACTATGCCATGGAGCTCAGCAATTCCTTTTGATCTTACCATCGTGTGTGTGTGTGTGTGTGTGTGTGTGTGTGTGTGTGTGTGTGTGTGTGTATTATATATGATGTGAACCTGAATCTAGTCAGGAAGTAGATCTTCTGGGAAATTTAAAACACAAGTCCTAGTGATGCCTCAGGCATGGCTGGCTTTCCCTTAGTGGCCTTTTTTATTATACTTAAGGACATCTTAAAGCTGATGCAATATGAGGTAATAAAAACAGCAATGGAGCTGTGGTGGCACATGTCTGTAATCTCAGCACTCAGGAGGCTGAAGCAGGAGGATCAAAATTTCATTGTCTGTCTCAGCTACGTCTGAGACCTCGAAGCCTGACAATTGAGTTCACTCACCAGTAGAAGGGGAGAAACAACTGCACGCTGTCCTCTGGTGTTCACACACTCATGGTGGCAGATGGGACCCCATACACAAATGTAACCAAAAATTAAAGTAAGTACAAATAATAGAAATTAGACCATACACAGGCTTCACATGACCTAGGCATGGTTATAAGTAATGTGAGCTGGACTCTTCTGTAAAATAAAACCTATGGAGCATTTCTCATCTTACAGAGAAAAACACTTGAGGCATAGGGAGGTTAAGAAACCTGCCTAAGGCCACACAGCTATGAAGTTAGTGGCGGGGGGGGGGGGGGGGGGGGGGGGGGGGGGGGGGGGCAGCAAGGCCAGAGGATGAGGAGCAGGGCACGTCTAATTAAGGCAAGCTGAGGCTGACCAGCGGCAGGGAACGCATGCAAGACAGCAAGGAAGAGGCTCAACCTTGAAATGACTGGGAAAGAAGGCAATCAGGTCAAGAAGTGCTGAGCAGTTCACAAGGTGGGGTTCAGCACAATCACTTGTCAAATGAGGCAGCTGTGCCCTGGGCCTTCCTAGTAATACTATCCAGGCGGTGTCGGCTCCAGGCCTCTTGAATCTCGTGCCCACTTGCCTCCTTCAACAATTTTAGTCCAGGAATTCCTGGAAGCACTGCTACCCTGGCTTCACAGGTCCTTCAGAGCTGGCCTGACATGGTAACTGGGGCTCACCTCTACGGTGGCAGACGGAGGCCCCTGTCTTGCTCAATTCTGTGTCACACCCTTCCTGAGCCCTGAGGCAAAGACCATATCCTGATTGCTTTTACTTCCTCCACCTAGACAAGCCTGGCTGCACCTCCATTTGTCTACAGACTGCTGAGTCAGGGGAGGCAGGCTGGGCAGCGGGGCACCCAGCCCTTGGCACAGACATTCTGCAATTCCCAGGATGCTATTAGATAGAGTGGGAGTCCTGCAGGGAGGCAGTCAGGGGCCCCTCCCTTGGCTTGAGTCTTCCTTTAAACATTTTCATATACATGTGCTTGATTATGCTAGCTGCTTTTATGTCCATTTGACACCATCTAGAGTCGTTTTGAAAGAAGGAACCCCAGTTGAGAAAATGTCCCCACCAGACTGGTAAGCGTCGCTGCCACCACAGGCTTCTGTGGCCTAAGAAAGCAGGCTGAGCATATAAGCCAGTCAGCAGTGTCTCTCTTCATGGCCCCTGCTTCAGTTCCTGCCTTCAGGTGTCTGTCTTGAGTTCCTGCCCTGATTTCCCTGGATGGTGACATGAACTACACACTGTAAGATGAAATATACCCTTTCTTCCCCAAGTTTGCTTTTTTGATAGTGGTGTTTTATTATGGCAATAAACCCCTGAGACAATAAAAAAAAAAATTTGAAAAGCAAGACTTTCATGGCACATGACTGTAACCAGAACTTGGAAAGCTGAGGCAGAAGAATTACAAATTTGCGGCAGATCTAGACTACATTGTTGGACCCTATCATAGTGGCTCATACCTGTAATCCTAGAATTTGGGAAGGATGAGTCAGAGGTCAGCCTGAGTGGGCTGAGGTGTGTTCCAGGCCAGCCGCATGCCCCTAATCCCAGCACTCAGGTGGACCTCTGAGTCTGAGGCCAGCCTGGTCTTCAGAGCCAGTTCAGGATAGCCAGGGCTACAAAGAAAGCTTTCTTAGGAAAAAAAAAATGTAGAGGGAGAAACTCAAGTGTCTATCAACCATCACTCCCTCTGGCCTGGCTAGAGAGAGCCACTGGTCTGCTTTGTGTCCTTTCTGAGGACACAATGAGCCTGGCACACACATGGCCATGTGCCTTCTGTGTTGCTTCGAAGCATGTTTGCAATCTTGTCTGTTTTTCTGGTGGTGCTGAGAGGGGAGCTATGGCTTCCTACGCACTAAGTACACAGTACAGCCTGAACTGCAGCCCCAGGAAGCCAAGAGCTGTTGTCTTCCTCTTCAGAGAGCCAGGCATGGTAGCACATGTCTTTTGTTCCAGAACTTGAGAAGCAGAGATCTACGTGAGTTCAAGGTCAGCCTGGTCTACATAGAGAGCGCCAGGACAGCTAGGGCTATACAGAGAAACCATGTTCTGAAAAACCAAAATAATGGCCTAGAGAGATGACTCAGCAGCTAAGAGCACTGACTGCTTTTCCAGAGGTCCTGAGTTCAATTCCCAGCAACCATATGGTGGCTCACAACCATCTGTAAGGAGATCTGATGCCCTCTTCTGGCGAGCTAAAGTGTACTCGTATAAAAAAATAAATAAATCTTTAAAGAAGAAAAAAGAAAAACAAAAATAATAAATAAATGCATGTTACTGTGGGAGTTCAGAGGACAGCCATGGGTATCAGTCCTCACCTTCCACCGTGTTTGAGATAGAGCCTCATCACTGCACTTGTGTACCAGGTCAGGTGGCCCATGAGCTTCCAGAGATTCTCTTGTCTCCAGCCTCCATCTCCTCAGAACTCCAGGATTACAGATGCTCAGACTCCACATACAGCTATTATGTAGGTCCTGGTGAGTCTAATTCAAACTCTCACACTTGCATGGCAGCCTGGCCAAGAATTTATCACAAAGCTTATAATGACCTCAAACCTGTGTTAAGCCTTGGGACTCAGACTTCCAAGAACTGAGATTACAGGCGTTTTACACTGTGTTAGACTGTGTGATTACACTGTGTTGGTTTTTGGTTTCAGGTTTTTAACAGAGTATTGCTTATGTAGTTCAGGTTGGCTGTAAATTTGCAGTCCTCCTGCCTGGGTTTTCCAGGTTCTGATCACAGCCACATGCCACTAAAACCTTGCTTTTTAACAGTTTGAGCCATCTCCCCTCCCAGCCTTGATGTCTCCACTGTATAGCTCTGTCTCTTCTCCATTTATTTTCCTGGTTTTTGTTAGGTTTTGAGACAGGGTTTCTCTGTGCAGCCCTGGCTGTCCTGGAACTCACTCTATAGTGCCCTGAAACTCAAAGATCCATCTGTCTTTGCCTCCCAAGTTCTGGGACTTAAGGCACCACCACCACCACCACCCCCTTCTTCATTTAGTCTCCTGTTGATGGATGCAGGGACACATTTGGATCTTGTACTATAAACTTCAAAGACACATGGATATGGCTTCCTCAAAGGGTTTTTTGTTGTTGTTTTGGGTTTTTGGGTTTGTTCTTTTTTTTTTTGGTTTTTTTATCCTAACACTTCAGCTCAGCAGGGGGGCAGAGGGAAGGGGAGCATTCACACCTGAAATCTCAGCATTCAGGAGGCTGAGACAGATGGTGAGTTTGAGGCTAGCCTTGGTGTAAAGACTCTATCTCACACAAGAAAAAAATCTGTTGAGTATGATAGCGCATGCAAAGGCAGGTGAATCTCAGTGAGTTCTAAGACAGCTTGGTCTATAGAGAGTTCTAGGACAGCTTGGTCTATAGAGAGTTCCAGGACAGCTTGGTCTATAGAGAGTTCTAGACCAGCCAGAGCCTCTCTCTCTCTCTCTCCCTCTCTCTCTCTCTCTCTCTCTCTCTTTTTCTCTCTCTCCTTCCTTCTCCCTCTCCCTCTGTCTCTCTTTCACACACACACACACACTCACATATACAACACTACCTACACAACACACACAGACACAAAACACATATGCAACACACACCACACACCACACACACACACATTCACACACATACTCACATATACACACCACATACACACCAAACACACACACATACACAATTCACACATATACACACACACATATCACATATACCACATACACACCATAAATAAGCACACACACATACACACACTCATACATATACCAAACACACATACACACATACACATACCACACACACTCATACATATACCCACACTAAACACACTATACACAAGCACACACACTAAATAAAGTTTAATTAAATATTTTTATTTTAACAAATTTATAAAATTCATACAAGAAGCAGAGAATGTACAAATGAAATCTAGGGGAGTGAGGATGTAGTTGAGTTAGTAGATCACCTGTACCCCATACAGGAAGCCCTAGGTACCATTCCCAATGCTAGATAAACCAAATTAACCCAAATGTCATGGCATATGCCTATGATCCAAAACTTGGGAGGAGGAAGAAGTGTAGTGAGAATGCTGGAATTTTGGTTTCCTTAGAAACACAGAAATATTATAAGAATGTGCCTTCATTTTAATCCCAGGTGTGGGGCTACTTCTGACCCAGCCTGCTTCATCAATCAACAAGGTCTCAAAGGAGGGAGTGAAGATTAAAGAAAGAAAAGACAATTAGACAAGATTATAGTATGACTCCAGCAAGCACCAAAGCAAGTTTATTTTTTTTCCCAAGCTGCTTTTATACCAATCTAAGTACATGCAAAATACAGGGTCAGTTCTCGGTCAAGGAGAACCAAGGCATAAACAAAAGTCATTGTATCCCATGATCAGGGACTTATCAAGATGATCAAGATACAAGGAACATGTTCCTCAGCTGTATTTCTCTTGAGTCTACTTCCTAATCCTAGCCCAATGTCAAATATTCTTGCCAATATCCTTGAAGCACCACCAAGAGCTCACCACATCCCCCCTTTTTTATTTCATAAACAAGACTGCATCTATTGAAAGGTGTTCTGACAAGAATGCCTTCCTTTTTTAAAAAAGATTTATTTATTTTATGTATATGAGTACACATTGTAGCTGTACAGATAGTTGTGAGCCTTCATCTGGTTGTTGGGAATTGACTTTTAGGACTTCTGCTCACTCTGGTCAACCCTACTCACTCCAGTCAGCTCTGCATGCTCCAGCATTCCCAGTAGACCCCTCTCGCTCTGGCCCAAAGATTTATTTTATTATTATAAATAAGTATACTGTAGCTGTCTTCAGACACACCAGAAGAGGGCATCAGATCTCATTATAGATGGTTGTGAGCCACCATGTTGTTGCTGGGATTTGAACTCAGGATCTTTAGAAGAGCAGTAGGTGCCCTTATCCACTGAGCCATCTCACCAGCCCAAGAATGCCTTCCATACCTGTCACTGAAAATGCATTATCCAAGGCAATGAATTTCTGTCTTAGGTTGGTAAGGCTCTGTGCAGAACCTTACCTGTCATTGACTGCCAGCCAGCCTGTTAAACTAGTGGCTCTGTCTGGGAATCCATTTTAAGTTTCAAGCCATGTATTTTGGGCACTAACATATTGATGCTGTTAAAGGCAAGTTTTATCAAAATGGGCAGGAATAAAAGTATTCCCGGGACAAGAAAGGCTAACATCAAACTATATATGCCATTCTTTATATATATATACCATTCTTGACCGACCTTAAGCCATGAATAATTTTATCAGGAATATCCACAGCATCAAAAATCAGTGGAGCAGCATTCTTTAACTTCATAATCTCAGTATGCAAAGTTAAAACATCCAGAGTGGTGTTAGAATTATGTCAAATACCCTGCAAGTGTCTTTGAATTTTCTCCCATTTATAGTGACTGTCATTGTAAATTTTAGAAGTAGCAAAAATCTATTGGTATTTAACATGATACTTGAGATGGCTTCTTACTCTGAAATTCTGAACCTCCTCTCCAATAATTTGAATAGTATCATAAAGAGCATCAATTCGTTGTTCCAAATGCCTATCTAAATACTACAAGTATTAGTAACATTTTTTGCTAAGTGATTAACAAAATGGGCTGTCTTAACTTCTTGACTCAAAACAATTGCAGAAGTAGTGGTGCTAGCTGTTAATGTAATCAAAGCTGCCATACCAGTAACAATACCCATTACTGTTAGCATTTTGTCTAAGCTCTGCCCCACAGTTGCCTGGCAACAGTCAGGTATGCCCTACTCACTATAAAAGGGGCTACTTGCCCACTTCTCTCTTGCTGGTGCTGTTGCTGTTGCTGGCGCTGGTGCTGGTGCTGGAGCTGGAGCTGGCGCTGGCGTTGGTGCTGGTGCTGGAGCTGGCGCTGGAGCTGGAGCTGGAGCTGGAGCTGGCGCTGGAGCTGGTGCTGGCGCTGGTGCTGGCGCTGGTGCTGGCACTGGCGCTGGTGCTGGAGCTGGAGCTGGAGCTGGAGCTGGAGCTGGCGCTGGTGCTGGAGCTGGAGCTGGAGCTGGCGCTGGTGCTGGCACTGGTGCTGGTGCTGGAGCTGGAGCTGGAGCTGGCACTGGTGCTGGTGCTCTTGCTCTTGCCTTCCTGCTCCTGCTCTGTCCTCTCACCCCTTATCCCTCTCTCCCATTCCCCTCACCTGTCTCTCTCTGTGTGCTCATGGCCAGCCTCTGCTTCTCTATTCCTCTTCTCTGTTCTCTCTTTCTCTGCCTCTACTACCCTCTCAACCTCCCTCCTCATGCCCTGAATAAATTCTATTCTATACTATACCATCTGTGGCTGTCTCTCAGGAGGAAGGGATGCCTCAGCACCCTCTTGCCCCATACCTCACCACACATCCACCAAAACATATCCCCTTTCTCTTTATCTTTTTATAAACACATCAATTATCCTCTTGCTTCTACTTAAAGCCTGACTCACTTCTTCTTATATTTTTAAGCCTTTTTCAGAATACCAAGGTTCAGATAAATTTACGTAAGTCATAATAGAACCTGGTTGATGTACTACCATTACAGATTGACCATCATACAGTGTAGAGATACAACTGGATAAAAGACAATTAAAAAAAGAAACATTGAACTCATTATCAGAGCAAATAACATTCCCAATTAGTAAAAGATTAGGTGGGGCAAAGCAGGATGTCACATTTATCTTAACTCCAGAACCTGTTCCATTTTTATCCATAGAAAACATAACATTATACAAGGCAACTGTCAATTTTGAAACATGTCTTTGAAAATGTCTAGAACCAGGGGTGGTGGTGGTGTATCCTTTTAATCCCAGCACTTGGGAGGCAGAGGCAGGCGGATTTCTGAGTTTGAGGCCAGCCTGGTCTACAGAGTGAGTTCCAGGACAGACGAGGCTACACAGAGAAACCCTGTATTGAAAAAAAAAACAAAACAAAACAAAAAAAAAAACAAAAAAAGAAAAAAGAAAAAAAAAAGAAAAGAAAGAAAGAAAGAAAATGTCTAGAACCAGCCCTCCAAATACCCATCGTCTTTTCCTTTTTTTCCCCAGTATTGAACTGATTTCCAGACCAGTCCATGATTGAGTCAGAATAACTGGTCCTATTAAAGGAAAGAGAAGGGTCATTATAACCTCTCTGTTGATTAATTTTTTTGAAGACAGTTTCCACAGTCTCCATGTTCTCTTTCCCACTGAGACTAAAAGCTCGAGGCAAGGCAGCCTGTCCAGTCTGGGATGTAGGCAAGCAAAGGTGGGTCAGGAGCATTCACCCAGCGTAGCTTCCTCGTCACCATTGTCAGGGCACTCAGCAAGCTCACAGGTCAGCATCATCCTTTGTCCCAGGATCAGCATATCTACACAAACATGCCTTCTTCCCCATGTTAACCCCCAGTCAGGACCATGCCATATGCCAGTAAGCATAACCTTCCATTTCATCTAGGCATAAGTATGCCAAGTTGTACAGTGCCACAGACACTCAGCAGCAGAGAATTCCTTAGCATCCAAGGTCAAAAAAATTTCTGGTTTATGTAACTGATTTTTTTAGAGCTCTGTGGGTTCTCTGTCCTTCAAAGACATGTGAATTAGAAATATAGTTAACAGGGGTCTGTTGGACAACAGAAGTAGACTCACTACTTTGAGACCTAGGAAAAGCTATCGGTTTGGGTTAAAAGGCACAGAACATTTTTTTCCTCAAGCCAGAGGGCTAGATATACAGATTGAACAGAGATGGTTTTAGCATAATGAGAAGCATCTTTAAATTTATATTCAGAAGACAACCAAAGGGGAATTAAAATGTAGAGCTTCTTATTGAATTGTAAACTACCAATGTTCCATTAGCTTTATACATATTTAACTATAATTTTTAAAAGTTTCTTTTGCAATATCAGAGCATAACCATAATTTTGGAAGACAAAAGCAATTTTCAACAATGTTAACAATCCAGTCTCTCTAAAATCAATACCAAGTGCATTATTTTCATGTTACAAAGTTTAGGTGCCAGTTCTTGTATATGAATGCATGATGGTGCAACTTCTGATACCTTATTAAAGAGACATTCTTTTAAATTCCATCTTTTATAAGTTTCTAGGACAGAAATTCATAAAATATTATCCCAATTAGAGACATATTTCCCTGGGTTGGCTCATGCCATGTGTTGTTGTCCAAAATGACTCCAACCCTGAGTTCCCAGTTTTAAGCCAACTTTCTGTTACTAATGTTACGAATTTTTAACCATACCCAATAACTTATAAGCCAATAACCTATAAACACATGTAGAACATATTTATACATTTAGGACCAGTCAGAAACAAGCATGAAGTGGCTACACACATTTAGACTAGACAGACAAATTTTTCTTAATTTTTTTCCTAGCTGTGATTTCCAGGGAGGAGCACCGTGTCACCTGCTGGACTCAACCGTCACTGTCACAGAGATTTCTGTAGGAGAAACGGCCGCCAGCATCCTTACCAGAGACGCTGATGGTCCCATTAAGAGCAGTTTATGAAACACAGAGCAGGGCTGGAGAGATGGCTCACAGGGTAAGAGCACCGACTGCTCTTCTGAAGGTCCTGAGTTCAAATCTCAGCAACCACATGGTGACTCACAACCACCTGTAATGGGATCTGACACCATCTTCTGGTGTGTCTGAAGACAGCTACAGTGTATTTACTTATTACAATAAATAAATCTTTGGGCTGGAGGGAACCAGGCCGAGCAGAGGTCCTAAAAGTCAATTCCCACCAACTACCACATGATGTCTCACAACCATCTATCTGTATAGCTACAGTGTACTCATATACATAAAATAAATAAGTGAATTTTTAAAAGAGCAACAATCAAGCAAATAAACTGACAGACATAGCACTCCAAGAACAGACAGAGAGGGAAGAGAACCAGATTTCCCACCAAGGGACCTAGATATCCTACCAAAGGGACCCAGAGCCAGGACTAGGTAATACCCAGTGGAAGCCAGAGAGGAAGCAGGATGTAGCAGGACGTCTCCTGACCTTCTCTTGACCCTTGGAAAGCACGGAACAGCTTACTTTCACTTTCCTTCTCTTTCACCAAAGGGTGAAACACTCCTGAACGAGAGGGGGCGCTGCTTTTCTGAAACCCGCTTCTCCCTCTCTGTGTCTAGGGTCTAAACTCTGTCTAGTTGAAGTCCAAAAGCTAACAGCATTTATGGGAATTTTTTCAGGATCGTGTGTTGTTTAGTAAGTACATTTTGTCCTCTCTCCCACTTTCTTCCAAGTCTGTAAACTTGTCATACCTTCCTCAGGGAACCAGGGACAAATTTCTTCTATAAAAAGCAGAAACTGGGTGAGCTGTTTTTGACTTATCTTCACTCCTCTAGATTTTAGCATCTCTAAGCATATGTACAAAAAGCATTCTACTATTACCCAGTCCCTTTTTTTTTCTTTTTTCTTTTTTTGTTTTTTTTGAGACAGGGTTTCTCTGTGTAGCCCTGGCTGTCCTGGCTGGAACTCACTCTGTAGACCAGGATGGCCTCAAACTCAGAAATCCGCCTGCCTCTGCCTCCCAAGTGCTGGGATTAAAGACGTGTGTCACCACTGCCCGGCCCTGTCCCCTTTTACAGGGTTTATTCACCACTGGCTCTAATTTTATTTTCTTATGAGCTCTGTACTGGCTAGTTTTGTGTGTCAACTTGACACAGACTGGAGTTATCACAGAAAGGAGCTTCAGTTGGGGAAGTGCCTCCATGAGATCCAGCTGTGGGGCATTTTCTCAATTAGTGATCAAGGGGGTAGGGCCCCTTGTGGGTGGTGCAATCCCTGGGCTGGAGGTCTTGGGTCCTATAAGAAAGCAGGCTGAGCAAGCCAGGAGAAGCAAGCCAGAAAAGAACATCCCTCCATGGTCTCTGCATCAGCTCCTGCTTCCTGACCTGCTTGAGTTCCAGTCCTGACTTCCTTTGGTGATGAACAGCCATGTGGAAGTCAAGCCAAATAAACCCTTTCCTCCCCAACTTGCTTCTTAGTCATGGTGTTTGTGCAGGAATAGAAACCCTGACTAAGACAAGCTCGCTTCCAGTTCCCAAAGTGTCCTTCACTGATCCCTCAAACCCTCAAATTGTGTTACCACCTGACCCAGCCCGCTCAGTTAGTCAACAAGGTCTCAAGGGAGGGGTCAAGGATTAAAGAAAGAAAGAAAATTAGACAACTTTATAGTATGACTCCAGCAAGCGCCAAAACAAGTTTATTTTTTCTCAAGCTGCTTTTTATACCATTGTTAGTACATGCAAAACATAGGGTCAGTTCTCGGTCAAGGAGAACCAAGGCATAAACAAAAGTCCCATAATCATTGTATCCAGGGACTTTTGAGATGACCAAGATACAAGGAACACACTCCTCAGCTATATTTGTCTTGAACCTTTACTTCCTCGTCCCAGCCCAATGTCAAATATTCTTGCTGATATCTTTGAAGCGGCACCAAGAGCTCTCCACATGCTTCGCACTGTCCACAACAGCTGACTATGATTTGCCTCATGCTCTAGCAGAAGTGTGGTTTTGCCAGCACATAATTTCTGTGACTGTATGATGTGGAATGCTGGGAACTTTTCAGAGGGTACATAAATGCTAGGGCCCTGATAGGTGGGTAGGTGGTTAGTGGTTGTTTTAGGGAAATTGGTTGCAGTTTGTTAATAGCCATGGTTAAGAAAGAAACAAAAAGAATGAAATTAGATTCAGGGATTTTCCTAATTCCTCCCTCCCCTCTAACTTTTTCTCTCCTGTCTAGTGTTAGGAGGTAAACAGGGTAGGAGGAGAAGAACCCACAATGTAGCAAAGACCAATGCTAAAAGGAGGATCGGGAGTTCAAGGTCATCCTTATCTACATAAGGACTTTGAGGCCAGCCTGGGCTACATGAAATTCTGTTTTAAAAAATCTGGTCTTTGAGTCGGGCAGTGGTGGCGCATGCCTTTCATCCCAGCACTTGGGAGGCAGAGGCAGGATGATTTCAGAGTTTGAGGCCAGCCTGGTCTACAGAGTGAATTCCAGGACAACCAGGGCCACACAGAGAAACCCTGTCTCAGAAAAAAAAAACAAAAAGCTGGGGCTTTGTGGCACAGACTTACATTCCCAGTCATAAGGAAGCTGAAGTGGAATGACTGCAAGCTCAACACCTGCCTCTGCTCTGTAGCCTAGCAAGTTCTAGACAGTTGGTGGTGCACATCTTTAATCCCAGCACTCAGGAGGCAAAGGAAGTCAGATCTTTGGGGATTCAAGACCAACCTGGTCTATAGAGTGAGCTCCTGGACAGGCAGACTTACACAGAAGAGACCCTGTCTCGTAAAATAAAAAAAGAAAGAAAGAAAGAAAGAAAGAAAGAAAGAAAGAAAGAAAGAAAGAAAGAAAGAAAGAAAAAACAAAACAAAACTACCAAACAAGCTAAGAGTTATCGGGTTTGGCTTGGTCTGGGACAAGATATCACTATATAGCTGAGGCTGGCTTCAAAGTCAAGACCCTTCTGCCTCAGGCTGCTAACTGATGGGGTCACAGGCTTGTGTCACCCCTCCCACTGGTGGCAGTTTTTAAAAGGGCTCAGTTCACATTGCCGTCCAGTAGAGGGACCCAAGAGAAGGGCAAGAAGCTGAGCCTGTCAGACAGACAGATTGTGGACTGCAGTATTCCCTCCCTGGGTGCACTACTAGACAGGGCTGAGAAAGACTTCAGCCTTCAGTTCTCTTCTGGTTTTGAGATTTCTTCATAGCCATGATCCAACAGGAAGGCCAGAAGAAGGAGGGCCCTGTGACTGAGAACAGAGGCCTGACCAGGCAGCCTCAGCCACAGTGAAGCTGTTCCTCTCTAGCTGACTGACCTAGGGTCCCACCTGGTGTGATGTGGCCTGGCTACTTTCCCACCCTGTACTTGGGTGGTCCATGGCCCCAGAATCAGAAACTCAAAACATGAAACGGCCTCCTGGGCTGGATGGCAGCTCCACAGAGACTCTCTTTCCAGCCACCTCGGGGAGAAACTGTTCAGGTTCAGGAATGCTCAGTGACCCATGCTGCCTAGGTAGGAGGCCAGATCCAGCTG
Source organism: Mastomys coucha (assembly GCF_008632895.1). NCBI lineage: Eukaryota > Metazoa > Chordata > Mammalia > Rodentia > Muridae > Mastomys > Mastomys coucha. The sequence continues at coordinate 138,158,734 of NW_022196904.1, forward strand.
GAATGTGAGCCCTCTGCCCACAGCTTACTAGGTGCCAACACCCACAATGCATCACCCAGTGCCAGCTGCATCTGCATCTGAAAGGAGTGAAGCCCAGCCTAGGCCTACCACCTGTCAATCAGCCAGACCTTCCTTCCTGTTCTCCCCAAAGTTTCACTTCTAGGGCACCTTCCCTGACTGACTGTCCCCAAGGCTCTAGGCACCTTCCCTGACTGTCCCCAAGGCTCTAGGCACCTTCCCTGACTGTCCCCAAGGCTCTAGGCATCACTAGGATACAGACCTCCATCTCCTTCTAGACCTTCTCCAATGGCCTCTCCCTGTGCTACAAATCATGCTGGAAGCTCTGTCCGTGACCGCCCCTCACCAGGCATGGTGGGGCACACCTTTAATCCCAGTACTCAGGAGGCAGAAGCAAACAGACCTCTGAGTTTGAGTCCAGCCTGGTCTACAGAGTGAGTTCCAGGACACACAGAGAAACCCTGTCTCAGAAAAAGAGAAAGGAAGGAAGGAAGGAAGAAAGGTAGGAAGGTAGGAATGAGGGAGGGAGGGAGGGAGGGAAGGAAGGAAGGAAGGGAAGAAGGAAGAAAGGAAAGAAGGAAGGAGAAAAGCAAACAAAGAAAGAACTCTGACTACCAAGATTTTAACCTGAAATGTACCCTGATGGCTTTTGGCTTGAAGGTTTGGATCCCTAATGAGGCTCCATATCGGTTCTAAAAGCCATGAGAAATTGGACCCCAGCTAATGAAAGATCTCCAGAGGAAGATCCTGAGTGTGCATTATTTTGACTGCTTCCTGTCTTGCTCTCTGCTTCCTGTCTTGCCATGATGTGAAGCCAGCTTCTCCACCATGCATTTCCCCAACACAATGAACAGAACCTCTGAAATCATGGGCTGAGTCTGTGGCTCAGCTGCTAGAGTACTTGCCTAGCATGCATGATGCTCTAGGTTCAAGTCCCAGCACCGCATATACCAGGGACTGGTGGTGGCATATGCAGATTATCAGGTGTCCAAAACTATCTTCAGTCACATAATAAGTTCAAGGTCAGTTTGAGATGGGTGAGATCCTGTCTCAAAAACAAATAAGGGTCTGGAGGGATGGCTTCCCGATAAGAGGACCTGAGTTCAGTTCCCAGCATCCACATCGTGGCTCACAATCATCTGAAACTCCAGAAACTCCCATGCTCTCTTCTGGCATCTACAGGCCATGCATGCAAGTGGTAAACAAGCAGACTTATACACATTTAAAAAAAAAAAAAAAAGATTAATCTTTGGGACTAGAGAGATGGCTCAGCAGTTAGGAGCCCTGGCTGCTCTTCCAGAGGACCAGGGTTCGATTCCCAGCACCCACATGGAATCTTACTACTCTCTGTAACTCCAGTGCTAGGGAATCTGACAGCCTCACAGAGACACACATGCAGGCAACACACCAATGCACAGAAGGCAAAAAATAAATAAATAAATAAATCATTTAAAATTAAAAATAAATTAACTGATCTTCAAAATAAAATAAAAATAAAAGCCAGGCGGTGGTGGCACATGCCTTTAATCCCAGCACTTGGGAGGCAGAGGCAGGTGGATTTCTGAGTTCGAGGCCAGTCTGGTCTACAGTGTGAGTTCCAGGACAGCCAGGACTACACAGAGAAACCCTGTCTCGAAAAACCAAAAATAAATAAATAAATAAATAAATAAATAAAAATAAAAATTTGAATAGGTAAATAAAAAAATCTTTGTTTCTGACAGGTATTTTCTTGCAGTAACAAAAAAGAGTAGTGCACTGGTCTGATCTTTCTTCTTCTCTCCTCTGTCCCTTCTATGTTCTTCTCCCATTCCTCTCCCTCCCTCTCCACTTCACAAGGACCCCCTCCTCTTTCTCACCCCTACTATACTCTGTCAACTACCCACTAGTCACAAAAGACTCCCCCTCTTTCTGAGGACCCCAAACCCCATCTCAGACCTGCTGTGTTCTGTGATGGTTTCATCTCTCCTGTGGAACTGATGTCCCTGCCAATCATGTGTGGTATCTACAGCCACCACAGGACTGCTCAGCTCTGTATTTGTATCAGCCCTTTCGTCGCCAGCCATAAAACAGTTGTTATTATCCCCATGTAAGCAAGGCTCAGTATGTTCTTTCCCATGCCTGAGGCCGTGCATCCAGGAAGCTATGGTGCCAAGATCCAGAAGGCACCCAAGGTCACGCTCTTGACTAAGAGACTCCCCACTGCAAAGATAAAGAGCCTCCAACTAGGTGTGGTGGGGCATGCCTGGGATCCTAGTACCAAGGAGATGGAGCCAGAGGATAAGGAGTTCAAAGTCATCCATTCCTCAGCTGCATAGCAAATTCGAGGCCAGCCTGGGCTACATAAGATTGTCAGAAGAATAAGAGAGAGCCTGGAGAGATGACTCAGAGATTAAGAGCACTCACTGCCTGCTCTTCCAAAGGGCCTGTATCCAATTCCCAGAATCCATGTAACAATTGTATCTCCAGTTTCAGGAGATCCAAAGCCCTCTCCTGGCCTCTAAGGACAATGCACATATATGCTGCACAGATATGCAAGCAGGCAAAACACCCATACACATAAAATAAAACTTTTTTTTCAATTTTCTTGATTAAAAAAAAAAAAAGAGCACTTGCTGCTCTTGCAGAAGATCCAGGCTCGCTCCCAAGCACCCATGTGGCATCTCATGGCTGTCTATAATTCCAGCTCCAAGGGATCTGATGATCCCAAGAGCACCAGGCATACAGACAGTACACATGTGTTTATGCAGGCAAAACTCTCATACACATAAACAAAAATAAAAAGGAAAAAAGGAAGAGAGCACCTCTGAGATCAAGATTGGCTGGACAACATAGTGAGTACCTATGTGCGTGTGCACGTGCGCCCGTGCGCCCGTGCGAGCGAAGGGGGGGGAAGGGAGGGAGGGAGGGAGGGAGGGAGAGAGAGAGAGAGAGAGAGAGAGAGAGAGAGAGAGAGAGAGAGAGAGAGTGCTCCAAAGGCACCCACTTCCTGAACTCTCACTGGCAAAAGAGCAAGACAGGCATCCAAGCACATCAGCTAGGAAGGAGGAGCCGGAAACCACCTGGGGTCACCAACTACCCTTGTAATTAAAATACACGTTACGAATCTACCACCATTAAACACCCATTAAGCAGGAAAACCAAATCCCAAGGGAAAGTAAGCTGTGAGAAAGCCCACAGGGTTCCTCAGTGAGGCCTTCCAGGAGGGCCAATAAAACAGTCAGCCTTTGCCCTGGCAACCCGGCCTCACTTGAGTCCAAGAGGAGAGAAACAGAAAATGTGTCTGAAGCCGCTGCTCGCCTGAAAGCTAAGGATGCCAGGTTTCCACCACGAGAAGCCAAGCAAGCCACGCATCTCTGCCTCACTACGCCCAGAATTCCCGTATCCTCCTCTCTTTAGCACAGACTGTTCCCACATCCTAGAGCATCCATCCAAGGTGTCCCTTCAGGGTCCACGCCTGGCAGACTCACTGCTGAGATCCTGAGTGCCAGACAGACTCAGAGATGACTCACCACAGAGGGTTGCTGAAGGCAGGGCACCTTTGTATGTCTGTGAGGGGATCTGGGGGTGAGCATGTGGAACCCTAGGCATCCAAACATGCCCCTCAGAATTATACAAAGCTACGCTGCTCAAAACAAAGATGGCTTCCCAATGGGTGAAGTCCCCAATATTAAGATCCATATTGGGCCGGGTGGTGGTGGCGGCGGTGGCGCACGCCTTTAATCCCAGCACTTGGGAGGCAGAGGCAAGTAGATTTCTGAGTTCGAGGCCAGCCTGGTCTACAGAGTGAGTTCCAGTGAGTTCCAGGACAGCCAGGGCTATACAGAGAAACCCTGTCTCGGAAAAAAAAAAAAAAAGAATCCATATTAGGAGCTGGGCATGGTGGCACACATCTGTAATCCCAGTGCTTGAGAGCCTGAGGCAGAGGGATTATTGCAATTATAGACTACATAGTTATTTAGAGGCCAACCTGACCTACATTGTGAAGTGTGAGAGAGGAGAGAGTCCCCAACTGAAAAAAGAAATCCAGCATGAAGATGCAGTCAAGATGGCTGCGGAGCAAACCTGAGGATCTGAGCTCATTCAGCACCAGCACCCACAGGGGTGGGGATGGTAGTGACTGACTCCACCCACAGGGGTGGGGGACAGCAGTGACTGACTCCTGAAAGTTATCTTCTTATCTGGGAGATGCTGAGAAGGGGTTGCCTGAAAGATCCACTGCAGGAGAATTAGAGCAATGATAGAGATCAAGGTTGTGAGGACAGGGACAGAGCAGGGTCACCAGAAAGATGAGGCCACACTGAGATCTGGACAGCTCAGCACATGCCCCTTCCAAAGATGACAGTATGGGTTTTTAAGACAGGGGCTCACTATGTAGACCAGGCTGGCCTGGAACTCACTATGTAGACCAGGCTGACCTTGAACTCACAGAAATCTGTATCTATATCTCCTGAGTGCTGGGATTAATGGTGTGTGCCAGCACGCCTGGCTTCCTATTCCTATAGAGGCGATACTATTTCGAAACCAGGGGCTCCTCAAAGGTCCCTCAGAAGTGACCCGTAAGTAGCCAATACATCTTGCTGTCTACCCAATGTCCTGTATGTCTCCTACCCAATGTCCCATAGCAGCAGTACCCTCAGTTTCAGCTTGGAAGTGATTTCCCAGTACCCTTGTAGCTGTTTGGGTCATGTGACTAAATTCTCTCCAGTGAGATATGTTGAGGCCTGCCCTCCATCCCCCCAGCATAGCTGCAAGCCATTTTGTTCCATGCCTGCCAGGTATTTCATATTGTTGCTGTAATATGCCTGCCAGTCATTGACACAGAAAAATAATGACTCAGAGCAAAGTCATGCTGATCACATATCCTGTTACATTCTGTATGATGTTTGTTATCTTAAGAAATTCCACAAAGCTTTATGTAGGACCCATCACATTAAAGGTCAATATGAAATGTTGTGTCTAAAATGGTTTGAGTCAGAGCCAACCACCAGACAGCACTTCCTGAAGCTGGGTATGAGCTCATTGTGGTTTTTGAGGTTTTAGCCTAAATAAGCTGACAGAGAAAGATGTTAGCCTCAGCCCCCAGATTCTGAGCTACATTCCTGATGGATCAGTCTTAGGGTGTACATTCAATAAACCATCCGTGTCAGACTAGATCGGTGTTTGTGTGGTTTGTGGGGTGTCTCCTGGACCCCAACATTTGGTGCATTGGCCATGAAGGCCCTATCCTTGAGCACTCCTCAGTTGCTCACAGTGAGTGCCACCAAGACAGCAGGGCTCTCGGTGAGGAGAGAAGGGTTTTATACCTGTGCAGTTCTTTTTCTTGGCTCAGGGTTTTGTTGGTTTGGTCTTGTTTCTGGTACCTTCTGGTGACTCAAGTGAAGGCAGCTGGACAAAGTAACCAACCCCCTTGGGTCTGGAAGATGGAGGACACTCTGATTCTTCTCTTGGCCAAGAAGTTGGAGTACAATCCACTCCTTCAGACTTGGACTTGGTTTTGTTTGTTTTGTCATCCACTTTCGTTTTGGCTCTTTGGCGCCTCTCTCCTCAACTTTTAACTCCTTCACTATGGAATACCTGAGTCCCTTTGGTTGAACATCCCTTTCCTCTCCTCCCCAACTCTGTTGGTTGTCCTTGGCATGGCAGTCTGTCTATGTCTGTCAGTTTATTCTGTAATTTTGTCTAATTGCTTGATTGTTGCTCTGTGGTTCATATTTAAAAGAAAAATGGCTAAAGCCTCATCTACTGGCTGTCTGCTCCTTGACTTAACCTTAACTCATTTCAGATTTTTAGAAAATAATAGTTGAATGAGAACAACAAAAACTGCTAAACTGTCCTTGGAGCCTGCCTCTGCAGCTAGGGGTCTAGCATTGCTAGAGAGGCCCTCCTGCCACACACACTCGTCTACTCCAGTCACATCCAGAATATCGGGGATAAAATCCTGATTAAGGATAAGAGGCGATAAGGATCCAAGAAGAGTTCTGTGCCTCCTGGATATTCAGACAGTCGCTGGTATCTCCTAACTCAGACGTGTTCCAGAATAGTCTTTCCAATCGTCAACACGCCCTCATATTTAGGCATAAAGGTACCCCAAGAAATGATTCATAAATGGCTAGATTGGGCATTGTTTCCTGGTCAGCACAATGTTTCCAACTATCCTAGTTTAATACCAAGCTGTCCATAGCTTGGAATTTCTCTCAAGGAATCTGCCTTGCCAGAGCTAGACACAGAGGTCAAGCACATTCCTTAGGGCAATAGATAGTTCACACACTCTAGATAGATCTGCACACTCTGATCCTGAGGAGGCATCAACAGCTTCTCCACAAAACCTCTGTGCCTATGAGTATTGGATTCAGCAGATGGTGAGGTGTTCCTCCCTGGAAATTACAGCTAGAAAAAGTAAGAAAAATTCTGTCTATTCTAAATGTATAAGGGTATGTGGCCACTACATCTTTGTTTCTGACTAGTCTTTTTTTTAAAGATTTATTGATTCATTTCATGTATATGAGTACACTGTAGCTGTACAGATAGTTGTGAGCCTTCATCTGGTTGTTGGAAATTGACTTTTAGGACCTCTGCTTGCTCTGGTCAACACCATTCACTCCTGTACACCCCCTCTTGCTCCACTCAGCCCCACTTGCTCCAGTAGACCCTGCTCACTCAGGCCCAAAGATTTATTTATTATTATATGTAAGTACACTGTAGCTGTCTTCAGACACACCAGAAAAGGGCATCAGATCTCATTACGGGTGCTTGTGATCCATCATGCAGTTGCTAGGATTTGAACTCAGGACCTTTGGAAGAGCAGTCAGTGCTCTTACCTGCTGAGCCATCTCACCAGTCCCTAACTAGTCTTAAATGTATAAGCTTACTAAGTTCTGCAGGTCTTGATTAGAGATTGTTGGCTTATAAATTATTGGGTATGGTTAAAAATCTATAACATCTGTAACAAAAAGTCAGTTTAAAACTAGTAACTCAGAGTTAGAGCCATTCTGGGCAACCACTCACAGGGCATGAGCCATGGGAAGCAGGTGCCTAAAAATACTTTTAAATTGGGATAATATTTTTGTGCAGTTCCTGTCCTAAAAGTCAGCCTTGTAAAAGATAGGGCTTAAAACAATGCTTCTTTAGTGAGGTATTAAAGCTAAACCTTGATGCATTCCTATACAAGAACTTTTATTGCTGACAGTCAAACTTTGTAACATTTGATATTGCATTGACTACATTGCACTTAATACTGATTTTAGAAACACCGAATTGTTTAAACTGATAAAAAAAAATGGTTTTGTCTTTCAAAAATTATGGTTATGCTCTATGACTTCATTCCTTTAAAAAGACACCTTATTTTGATATTGCAAAAACAGCTTTTAAAAAATGTTAAAATAATGCCGGGCGTGGTGGCGCACGCCTTTAACCCCAGCAGTTGGGAGGCAGAGGCAGGCGGATTTCTGAGTTTGAGGCCAGCCTGGTCTACAGAGTGAGTTCCAGGACAGCTAGGGCTACACAGAGAAACCCTGTCTCGAAAAAAAAAATGTTAAAATATATAGAGCTATGGGACATCTTAAATGTTATTAAATATTTTATTGTGATGTCTTTATTAATATATTATGGCAACAATGAAGGAGGACATTTTAATGAAAATAACTATAATGGGTGATAGAACCTATAATGGCTTTAGAAATTATAATGAGCAACAGCAATTAAATTACGGACCCATGAAGGAAGGACAATAATGATTTTTTTTTTAAAGTTCAGTCACTAGGCAGTGGTGGCCCATGCCTTTAATCCCAGCACTTGGGAGGCAGAGGCAGGTGGATTTCTGAGTTTGAGGCTAACCAGGTCTACAGAGTGAGTTCCAGGACAGCCAGGGCTATATACAGAGAAACCCTGTCTCCAAAAACCAAAAAAAAAAAAAAAAAAAAAAAAAAAAAAAAAAAAAAAAAAAAAAAAAAAAAAAAAAAAAAAAAAAAAAAAGAGGTTAAGAATCACTGGCTCATGAAATCCACCCACCATTCCTTTCAGTTTGCCTGGCTCCAGCACCCATTTCCTCTCCAGCCCAACAAGCCAAGCAGGTAAGAGATCCCTTGCCATTTTTCCCAACTTGTTAACCTTCCCCTGTCCTGACACTGATTCAGCTTAAACCTGATCATATGGGAAACTGCTATGTTCTATAATGATATGCCATATAAAGATCAGAAAAGTTCCTAGTCTCTTTATGGAGTATATTTATGGGTTAAAAGGCTTTATTTTTATACTAAAGGAGCTTCAATTCAAAACTGTAATTTTAAGGCTCAAACCTAACAAGAATTGATAGTAACCTTGAAAGTGATCAAATCCTTCAGTATGTCCAGAAATATATTTAGAGCCATTCCAAGTACTGATGCAGTTAATTACAAGGTTTAAGCTTTACTTGGTCTCCTGTTTTATGCTTGTAAGGTACAGTTTAGAGTAAATGGCTAGAAACAACAAAGATTGTTTAGCTCAGATATGCTAGGTAGGTACTAGCCCTCAAGCCATTCAGAAATCTGCTGAATATGGCATTTGATATGTTCAAACTTACGATGACAGACAGAGACTCCCAGCTCCTAACAGCAAACACACACACACACACACACACACACACACATGCACAAACGCACACAGATATGGGCACAATGACAAAGGACACCACTGGAATTGTGGTGTGATAACCACTTTGCATAACTGCCCCAATCCCTCTCCTGCTTCCAAGGCCCAGTCTGAAGTGTGGACAAACAGAGGGCAACTGAAGAACTGACTGCCACACTTGCATGAGACAAGGGGAGGTCAGTCTCTTCTGTGTTCCTTCTCCACAGGAAAAAAGCCTGTTCATCCTCTGGGTCTGTTGGCCAAAGACGGCCTCTGCCCTCAGTGCCATGGAGACAGAGGAGCCTGGGACAAATGGCTAGGTAGTAAGATATGGACTAGTCTCTGTCATTTTAATTGACGCATAGGCCATTTAGATTATAATTTATCCTTCTCAGGTCTTTGATCATATTGACAGCTAAACTAATTGTAGCTTAACAGCGAGAAAACAACAGGCAACTAGCTCCTTACTTCAAGGTAATCCAGCACTATGTTAATTCATTAGTTAGTTAAACCTACTAGGTCTCTTATTTAAAAGGGCAAACAGGTTTGCCATGCTTACAGGCTTCATATTAAATGATTGCTGTCAATACTCAACTGCCTATGTCTCGTAGTAAATAACATGAAAAAACATAAAATGTAAAATGTATTTAAGGTTTGAGAAAAAATGTTTGTGGGTCTAGAAAAAGTGTTTGAGGTTGATAAATGTAAATAATAAAGGTTAGAGGATACAAAAAAACTTGGATGATGGTAGAAAATGATTTAGAAATAAAAATGCTTTAGATGAAAGATGTTTAAAGTTGGTAAATGCAAGTTATAAATGTTGGAGAGTCTAAGAAGATGTGTTAAGATTGGAGGGTCTAGGATCTAAGAAGGTGTTTTAAGGTACATAAATGCAAGTTATAGAGCTTTAAGAAAATGATTTAAGATATATGTAAAGAGGGAAATATTTCATACCCCCCATGCTACTGTTATACTAAGATTTCAAAGTTCAGAATTTTAACATTGATCAATGGAGTTCTGATAAGCTAATGGAGCACTGACTGCTTACAGTTCAGTCACAAGCTCAAGATTTTAAATTCCCTTTGGTTGTCTTCTAAGTATAGACTTAAAAGTGCTTCTCATCATGCTAAAAACATCTGTGTTCATCTGTATATCTAGCCCTCTAGTGTCGGCCGCCTTTCCGTCCAGCGGAAATAAGGAGGCAACAATGAGCTCTTCTCCAAGCAATTTATTCATCTTTTCTTCTTTCTTTGCTAGCTTCTCTTATATTCTTCTATATCTTCTTCTTACATCTTACTAGTTACATCTTTCTACTTTCTTCTTACTTCTTCTATCTTACTACTTACATCTTTACATCTTACTACTTACATCTTACTACTTCTTACTTACTCCTATTTCCTACTTATTCCTAGCCCCTACATACATCTTACTTCTACTCTTACATACATCTTACTTCTATTTCCTACATCTTACTTCTATCTCTACATACTTACTCCTATCTATACATACTTACTCCTATCTATTACATCTTACTTACTATTACACCAGCCCTCAGCCTTTGTGGGTTAAATACTTTCCCTGGTCCCAATCAGCATCGGCTATGTGGCAAAACATAATAGGCTACTAGAAATCATGCCAGCTTGCATCACAAACTAGAGGCACTCAGCTTTTCCAACTAAGGGCTTGTTTATCAATGCTCTCTGCTCTGGCCGGAGACCAGGTGTTCAATATATATATATATAGGGTGGCAGCTGTGGCTCCCCACACTCTAGACTGAGGAAAGAATGTTCTGAGCCCTTTCACCTAAACCCATAGCTTTTCCTAGGTCTCAGAGCCATGAGTCTACTCCTGTTGTCCAACAGACACCTGTTAACTATATTTCTAAAATATGGATTTCAATACATTGGTAAATACTAATGTGTATTCTTTTGTAAACTAAAGTTCATATAACCTTCAGGGAATCAAAAAGTCATAAGATTTGGATCCACCTGCCACAAATCAAATGAACTCCAGATAAGTACACCCAATGTGGTTTTTTTGTTTTGTTTTGTTTTTTGTTTTTTAAAGTTTATTTGTTATGAATGTTAGTAAACTGCCACCAGGAGAGGGCATCAAATCCCACTGCAGGCAGTTGTAAGACACCATGTGGTTGCTGGGAATTGAACTCAGGACCTCTGGAAGAGCAGTCAAGAGACTTGAGATGGCTCTTAACCACTGAGCCATCTCTTCAGCCCCCACGTGTCCTTGTAAATGGGGTTCTTTACTTTTCTCAATTACTAGACAATTTTAATTACTGTCCCTAGCCTATATTTGTCTCAGTAGATTTTCACGTGGCTGACAGACTCCAGTGGTATTATAAAACAGAAGAGAGCTTGACTTTCTCTTCATGCTACAGGGAAGTTTACATATGGCTCTAAGTAAGCGATGCTGTCTCTGTGTTAACCATTCAGACATAATTCATTAGAAAGCCTAATAGTCAAGTAAAGAATTACAGAGAGGGGCTGGAGCGATGGCTCAGTGGTTAGGAGAACTGACTGCTCTTCCAGAAGTCCTGAGTTCAATTTCCAGCAATCTGTGGTGGCTCACAACCATCTGTAATGGAATCTCATGCCCTCTTCTGGTGTGTCTAAAGACAGAGACAGTTTACTCACATATATAAAATTTAAAAATCTTTTTCTTAAGGTTTGTTTAATTGATCCCTCTAGCCTCAGAGAAAATTTTTGAGTCAATGATTTGACTCACTGGAACAACTCAAAAGGGAGAATGTTGAGGCCCGCCTCCCAGCATAGCTGTAACCATTTTGTTCCATGCCTGCCAGCTATTTCATATTGTTGCTAAAATATGCCTGCCAGTCACTGACACAGAAAAATAACTTTTACTCAGAGCAAGGTCATGCTGATTACATATCCTGCTGTGTTCTGTATGAGGTTTGTTAATTTTAAGAAATTCTACAAAGCTTTATGTAGGACCCATCAAATTAGAGGTCAATATGAACTGTCATATCTAAAATGGCTTGAGTCAGAGCGGACCACCCGACAGCACTTCCTTCTCCTGGGTATGAGCTCACTGTGGGGTTTGAGGTTTTAGTCTTTATAAGCTGACAGAGAAAGATGTTGGGGTTTGTAGCCTCAGCCCTCAGATTCTGAGCTATGTCCCTGATGGATCAGTCTTAGGGTGTACGTTCAATAAACTCTCCCTGTCAGATTGAGATCTGTGTTTGTCTGGTTTGTGGAGTGACTCCTGGACCCCAATAAGACATGAGAGGAAAAGGCACATAGTAGGAGCCTTTTCCCTGGCTTCATTTTCTGCAGTTTTAGTTGTCAGAGGTTTATCAGGGTCTGAAAATATTAAATCAAATTGTGCTAGGTTTTTTGGTTTGTTTGTTTGTTTGTTTGTTTTTTGTAACAGGGGTTCTCTCTAGGTAATAGCTCTGGCTGTCCTGAACTCACTTTGTAGACAGGGCTGGCCTGGAACTCACAGAGACCCACCAGCCTCTACCTCTTGAGTGCTGGGATTAAAGATGAAAGCCATAACATCTGTCTTAAATAGAATTTTTTAGAAATAAATAATCCATACCTCTTAATCTATTCTAAATAACATAATCAAACCTCGCTCCATTTCACCCTTTTGAGCATATCCACATTGTATAGGCTACCCTCCCATTAGTAATTAAGTAGCTATCTTGGTAATCAGATGAACTACCATAATACCACAGCTCCTGTTCAAATAGCACTTGCTAGGCTGGAGAGATGGTTCAGTTGTTAAAGACTCACACTTAGCACTTACTTTACTCAATAATGACCCCAAAAAGTAGTGCTGACATGTGAGGATTGGGAGAAAACTATCTCTCTCCCTCCTCCCATCCCTCATGTAGCCCAGGTTGGCCTCAAAGTCACTCTTTAGCTGAGGCTGGTCCTGAACCCTGATCTTTCTGCCTCCAACTTGTTGTTTTTGGAACTATACACATGCACTACCACACCTGACTTCACTACCATGCCTGACTTAATGTGTCCTCTGTTCTCATGCCTCTAAGGCCAGGAGAGAAAACTCACCAGATTCAGGGATCTCCACGTGCCAAGCATGTTCTGTGGCCTCTGATCCAGTTCAGCTCTGGCACTCTCTGCCTAGAAATGACGTGAGATTCCACTACTTGGGGGTTTCAGTCCCCAGGATTGTCAAGTTCTAAACGACGGCTGCAAGCTCTGGGTTGCGTTAGCTGTGCTTTATACCTACCCTCTACACTTCCAGGTTCCCACAACATATATATTTTTAATGTGTGTGTTAGTGTTGGAGAGATGGCTCTGTGGCTCAAAGTACTTGCTGCTGCTGTTCAAGAGGACCAAGGTTGGGCTGAGGAAGCCACAAAGGGCAGTTCATTATACCTGTAACTGCGGCTCCAGAGGACCCAACACGCTCACATAGCTGTCATGAGCACCCCCTCCAACGTGCTGCATATTAAGACAGACACATATAATAAATATAAAAAATATTCTCAAAACTGTGTATATGATATGTACTTGTGAGTGTGGGTGTGTAGATCTGTGAGGGTTTGTATGTGTTCATATGGCCATTGAGCCCATCCTCAATCACTGTGCAACATTAATTAATGTTCATATGATGCTTATGTGTGGGCTCATGTGCCACAGCACTCAAGTGGCAATCAGAGAACGCTTTTGCAAAGTCAGTTCTCTCCTTGCACCTTTATATGGTTCCAGGGATCAAACTCAGGGCCCCAGACTTGTATGACAAGTGCCTTTATTTGCCCAACTTATCTCTGGCCTGCCACATTTCTTTCTTTCTTCTTCCTTCCTTTCTCTCTCTCTCTCTCTCTCTCTCTCTCCCTCTCTCTCTCCCTCTCTCTCTCTCTCTCTCCCTCTTTCTCTCTCTCTCTCTCCCTCTTTCTCTCTCTCTCTCTCTCTCTCTGATTGCTTGCTAACTTTGTTTTGTTTTTTGAGAAAGGGTTCCTCTGTTCCTCTGTATATCCCTGGATGTACTGGAGCTCACTCTGTAGACCAGACTGGCCTTAACTATTGGCTCGCTCTCTCCCTCCCTCCGTCCTTCCCTCCCTCCCTCTCTCTTTCTCTCATGCGTGCGCGCGCACACACACACACACACACAGCCCAGTGCTAAGTTTTACATGGATTCTGGGGACTGGAACTCAGGTCTTTGTGCATGTCAGGCACTTATCAAGTGAGCCATCTCTCCAGCCCTTGTGAGCATACACTTGTGTGTGTGTGCAGGGGGGGATGTATGTGTTCATGTGCATGGACAATGCAGTTGTATGTGGTATGTGTTCATGTGTGTGTGGTATGTACTATGGGAGGGGGTCTTTGTGTGGGTGCATGTCCATTTTTTTTTTTTTAGATTTTATTTTATTTATTTTATGTGTATGAGTACACTGTAGCTGTTCAGATGATCGTGAGCCATCATGTGATCGCTGGGAATTGAACTCAGGACCTCTCCTTGCACCGGCCCCTCTCGCTCAGGCTCCGCTCACTCGGGCTCCACTCACTCTGGTCCTGCTCGCTCCTGTGTAATACACTGTAGCTGTCGTCAAACACTCCAAAAAAGGGCATCAGATCTCATTACGCATGGTTGTGAGCCAACATGTGAGCCAACATGTGAGCTCAACATGTGAGCCAACATGTGAGCCAACTCAGGACTTTCAGAAGAGCAGTCAGTGCTGAGCCACCTCTCCAGCCCCCCATGTCTTATTTTTAAACAAAATCTCAAACATTCAATTTACCAATGAAGACTTGGAAGCCAGAAACTGTGGTGAAAGCCTGCTAGCTCAGAGAGAAAGAGAAAGGACCCAGCTGACCTCCCTCTACAGCTTGACCCCAAAAGAAAAAGGAGCTGCTTCTCCATGCTGTCTCGAGAACCCCTCAAGCTGAATGTTCCTTCTCTTTTCTTTCTGTGTGGCTCTCTATCCATCCTCCTGACTTCCTCTTGCTCTCCATGGTTTTGTCCTATGTTCACTTCCTGTCAACTGGCTGCTTGATCGGCCTCTTGACCTATGGTTGACTTTATTTAATCCTGTTTACAATAAGCACAAGGCTCTTGGATTAAAGGTGTGGGATAGGGCTGAGGTTTTTCCAGTAAATAATACAATCTTGGGGTTCACAGTGTGATCAAATATCCTGCAACATTTCCCCCCTTTTGGTATAAATAAAAAGGAAATTTTTAACTGTAACATAGTAAAAATATTTACAATAATGAAGATATTTCTGCTAAGCTTTCCACAATGTCCAGTTTAGCTGTATTTGGCAGTCTTAGGATTAAGTGTTTTGAGTTCAAAGTTCTATAAAATGTTTGTGCCAGTCCCATATGAACTTAGCAATTTGAATGTCCTGAGCAGTTTGTACTCTGAAACTGATCTTGGAGTGGTGCTTGTTAGCTTAGTGGCTGTCATGGCTAGGTAAAACCAAGCATTCGGGCCGGGCGGTGGTGGCGCACGCCTTTAATCCCAGCACTTCGGAGGCAGAGGCAGGCGGATTTCTGAGTTCGAGGCCAGCCTGGTCTACAGAGTGAGTTCCAGGACAGCCAAGGCTATACAGAGAAACCCTGTCTCAGAAAAAAGAAAAAAAAAAAAAACAAGCATTCAACTCAAAGTTGTCCACTGTTTATGTAGAACCTGGCAGCAGAAGAGGCATGGGGCAGATCCGCCCTGTGGTTACCTTACCACAATCCAGGTGGATTCACCTTTACAGGACCCATCATCTTCTTGGAGACTTCTAAGGTTACTGTTAGGAATGGTAGAAAACTTAAATGTTTTAAATTCCATAACTAGCCTATGTCAGAAAGGTTTGAGGACTACAATCTATTAAATGTTGAGGCTTGCTCCTTTTAACATAACTGCAGCCATTTTGTATTCAGTCTCCATTTTGCTCATAAGGTGAAATTAAGTTCAGATTCTCAGACTCTGCTTCCCAGAGTGTAATTATCCATAGCTGACACTGAAGTAATCTCCTAAAAGGTCATAATAGTATGATTGTATTACTTATGCTCTTTTATCTCAACACTCTGAAACTCGGATGTTCACCACCGGTCCACCACCCCTCCTACCTCACTCAGGACCAATCAGCCTAACGGTTAGTTGATAAGCCTTTGTCTAGTTAGCCAAATGCAGGACTGCCTCCACCCTTGCCTATGAATTTCTGAGCTTGTTTTTTTATATAAAAAACCTGCCCTAAGAACAGGCTGGTACCTGGGCTGGAGAGATGGCTCAGTGGTTAAGAGCACTGACTGCTCTTCTGAAGGTCGTAAGTTCAAGTTCCAGCAACCACATGATGGTTCACAACCATCCATATTGAGATCTGACGCCTCTTCTAGAGTGTCTGAAGACAGCTACAGTGTACTTACATTAAATAAATAAATAAATAAATAAATAAATAAATAAATAAATGAACAAGCTGGTACCACAATTAGGCTCCCAAGTCCTTTTTTGTGGTTTTGATTGATCAGTCTTGGGGTGTGTGTTCAATAAACTATTCTTGCTTAACTGAGATCGGTGCTCATATGGTCTGTGTGCCAATTCCCGAACTCCCAACATTAAGTATATCCAAGGTACACAAGTTTTCTTCCTAATTACCTGCTTTAGACTAAAAACACATACAGGAGGCTAGATCAAACTTATTTCTAGAATAAGTGTGTGTTCTGTATGACTAATAGTATCATGACAGAAAGTTTATATATACATAATAATCTTACAGGGTTTGAGATATTATTATATTTAATATCTAATATATTATTTTATTATTTACATTATAGTTATAGGTATTATAAATATATTATATAATACAATAATAATAAATTGTGCCATAAGAAAAGTTCTAAAGAGTCAAATGAAAATCAAAAGATTGTGAAATTAGTGTCTATAGAATCATTCCTTATATTTTATTTTTCTCTATCACATACCAAGTGGCTTCTCTGATATGGGACAGAGATTTTAGATTTTTCCTTTAACAAGATTTTTCCTTATGTGTGGGTTTAAAGGAGAAAGCCATGCTCCAACACCACAGCCAGCTTTAAGTTTTAATTAAACTGAGATGGCAGACAGACCAATTGCCACTTATGTCTGTTGAGGGCAGCAGAGACAGCTGGAGGCGAGCGATACTGCTTGGCCAATTCACTCTTTGTCTTGGACTCACTCTTGATGTCTGTTCTCTTCCTTCTGATGTCTCCCTTGCCCAGTGGTTTCTGGCTTCCTAAGTTGGATGCTTTTATTCTCCTGGAAAGATAAAAGCAAAACCCTGCCCCCACCCTAACTCTGACGGCTCCTCTTTTGGCAGGTTATACCTTTCCTGGGGCAGAGTGGGTTTTGGCAATAGTAAAAGTATTAACTTTTAATTGAAATTTTAAAAATTCTTTTGAATTTTTTGTACCATAATTTTTTGTACCTTAGGATGTGTAGATAAATAGACCTAGATTTCCTTGTCTCTTTATATGTAAATTCAAGGTTTAGGTATATTTATTTTTACTTCACAAAGGATATTCACTTTGAGTTTCAGCCTTCCTTTTGCAAGTGGCTTTTAAATTTAAATCATGTGATCTTTCTGTGCCTGCTTCTGCCTCCCAAGTGCAACTGAAGGTGTAAACCACAGCCTGACTCTGGATTCCTTGTAGTAGTTATTCTCATAGGGTCAGCCTGGTTTGATTTGATTCTCCATTTCCCCTTACTTTTTAGTGTTAGTGGTAAACTTTCAAGTTTTTGGAATATGTAATCTATCATTCTTACTGATTTATTCTGAGTTTGTTCCCTGGCAAACTGTAATATTCTAGTCTTAATTAAACATGATGCCAATTTGTTCACTATTTCATTATTTTCAGATGTTTTGTTGGTCTTGCCTGTTTGAGCTAAACAAAATTTGATGCCTTTGCTAAGTTTTGCTAGATTTTTTTGCCAGTTCTGTTCACGCCTCCCATGACCAGATATCTTTGCCATTTATCTTCTGGGTAGTTGTTTTCCATTTTGATGACTATATAGCTAGACCATCGCACATGCACCATGTGTTGGAGAAGATAAGATTTTCCTTTTGCTTTTCCTAGGAAGTTGTCTTACGACCGTGGTGCTGCGCTGATTTTGTGGGTCCTTCCTCAGTGTTAGCCATTCCATCCCCTCATCGTTTTTTTTCTTTTCTTTTCTTTTTTAGAGACAGGATTTCTCTGTGTAGCCCTGGCTGTCCTGGAACTTACTCTGTAGACCAGGCTGGCCTTGAACTCAGAAATCTGCCTGCCTCTGCCTCCCAAGTGCTGGGACTAAAGGCGTGTGCCACCACGCCCAGCCCATCCCCTCATCTATAAGCTGCCTCTTTCCATTAGTCTTGGTTCCATCAGTGGTTGATGAACCATCAGTAAACCTTGGATTAGCCAAATATTGTGACCATTCAGTCTGTCCCCACACAGATCAGCAGGTGCCTCTTTTGGGGGAGGGGAGTGAGCAGGTTAGAGATGGGGATTACAGGCAACTGAGTTGTTTCCTCAATACAGAAAGGCACAGACCCCACATCAGTCCAAACTAACTTATAAAGACTAACATGATCAGCCATGAAAAAGTAAAAATTTTAAAAATATTTTTTTCAGAGGCTGGGGAGATGGCTCAGAGGGTAAGAGCACCAACTGCTCTTTCAAGGGTCCTGAGTTCAAATCCCAGCAACCACATGGTGGCTCACAACCATGTGTAATGGGATTCAATCCCCTCTTCTGGTGTGTCTGAAGACAGTTACAGTGTACTTACATATAATAAATAAATAAATCTTTAAAAAATATTTTTTTCAAATGATAATTTGCCAAAGGCACATTGGCCTTACTGGCATGAAATGAAAAATGAATTTTCTTAAACCATGTGTCTTAATTACATGTTAGAATGTTAGACTGTGGTTGAATTCTCTGTAAAGCTATTTTATATCCTAGATATAATTGATAAAATCACCTCTTTGTATTTTTTTTCAGGAGCAATTCTTAATCCCAACAAGGCAAAATTCTCTTTACTTCATCAAACATTTTTTTTTCCTAAGGTATCTGCAGCTGAATCAGCCAATAAGAGATCATCCATATAATGATAAATTTTTGATGAAGAAAACTGTTTACAAATTATTTCTAACAGCTATTGTACAAAATATTGCCACAAGGTAGGACTGTTTACCATTCCTTGTGGTAAGACTTTCCAATGAAATCTCTTTATTGGACAACTATTATTGTAAATAGTTACTGAGAAAGCAAACCTCTGTGAAAAAGCAATCTCTTAAATCAATGACTATCATAGACAATGACTTAGATAATAAAGAAAGCAATGGGATTTCAGGCTGGAGAGAGCCAATCGGCTGAATCATCTTATTTATGCCTCTTAAACCATTTTCCTGATTTCATTTTTATAACAAACACATGGGGATTCCATGTGCTGGCAGATTCTTCAATGTGTTGAGCATTTAGCTGCTCCTGTACCAGCTGTTCCAGTACCTGTAGTTTATCTGATGTCAAAGACCACTGTTCCGTTCACACGGGTTTGTCAGCTAACCATTCTAAAGGCAGAGCCATTGGTAACTTTGAAATTCCCGTTGAGTCCTGCTTATGGACAATGTGAACAGTCTATGACTATTCTTGATAATGCCTTTCAATATTTTTCAATATTTTTTTTTCTGAGATTGGATGAATGTTAATTTGTGTTTTCCCACTGCTGCAACAAATTACACCCCCATAAATTCATGGCTACCTTAGCCACATAAGGCTTTAATTTTCCTGTTTGTCCTTGGCCCATCCTGTACTTTGCTTCACCTGAAATAAAGCTCTAGTTCCCAGAAGCTGAATATTTATCTCCTGAAGAAGCCAGTCTGGGTGCCAAGATTTTGGTGAAATTACTGTTATATCTAGTCCTGTGTCAATGCCACTTATTTGCATTTTTAGCTCTGGTCTGTGACCATTTATAGCAGTTTGACAAAATACTTGCTTTTGGTCTCTCCTGAATTTTTTGTTTTAGCTACTGAAGCTGTTTTTTCCTTGATTACATCTACAGCACTGTTGTGGGGTTTTTTGTTCTGTTTTGTTTTTTGTTTTTTGTTTTTATTCGAGACAATGTTTCTCTGTGAAGCCCTGGCTGTTCTGGAACTCACTCTGTAAACCAGGCTGGCCTCGAACTCAGAAATCCACCTGCCTCTGCCTCCCAAGTGCTGGGATTAAAGGCGTGTGCCACAACTGCCCAGCACCACTGTTTTTAACAACAGACATTAAATCTTTTAATTGCTCTGTGGCTGAGTTTCTCTGACTCTGACAGGGGATGATTGAATCAGATTTGATATTGGGGTCTGCAGGAGGCCTCTGAGGGCATTCCTGACAGCAAAGGGTCACCTTGCCTGGCCCTTGCTGGTCATTACTTTGGCTTTGCTACATCTTCTGCATTTTACAGAAGGATGGGCCTTCTCTTAGGATTATCTCCAGAAAAAAAAAAAAAACAATAACAACAACAAAACCATTGTTTCTAGGAATTCCTAGCCTACAATCCCTTGTCAAATGACCTTACTTACCATAATTAAAGCATTTGACAGCCGGGCAGTGGTGGTGCATGCCTTTAATCCCAGCACTTGGGAGGTAGAGGCAGGCGCATTTCTGAGTGCGAGGCCAGCCTAGTCTACAGAGTGAGTTCCAGGACAGCCAGGGCTATACAGAGAAATCCTGTCTCAA
>NW_022196904.1:138179606-138180797 GCF_008632895.1 Mastomys coucha
TCAGAAATCCGCCTGCCTCTGCCTCCCAAGTGCTGGGATTAAAGGCGTGCGCCACCATCGCCCGGCAGTTTTTTGCATTCTTAATAAGCAATTTCAAAAGCCAAAGATTTGATTAGTATTTTCTGACTTCTGAATCTGATCCTATTCTAGTTACAGCTGAAGTCAATCTTTGAAAAAAAAAATCACTGAAGGCTTCTTTTGGGTGTTCTATAATTTTAGTAAATGACTTTGACCTCTTTCCTGATTCTTCAATTTTGTCCTAAGCACTTAAAGCAGCTAAATGACATAGTGCCAAGGTGTGATTATCAAATTCAAGCTGCCTTTGTAGCTCAGCATATTGACCTAGCAACTGATCCTGGGAAATATCAATCCCTCTGACCTTATGTTATTGTTCTATGGCCCTGGCTTCCTCTTCCCACCATGTTCACTCTATTGTAACTGAGGACCAGGTTCCAACATTGCTGTTGTCAGATCTCAGCAGTCTTGGGGGATAATTCAGTTCTGAGTTACCCATGAATGTAATATCTGCTTCACATAGGGTGAATGCATACCATATGAGATAATTGCTTCCTTCAGTCTCCTCAAATCTAATATGTCTATAGGATTTCATTTAATGTCTTTATAACCTTTGGGGGGTAGTGGGAGCAGGGTGGAAACCTACTGTCTCTGGGTAGATATTGTACAGTAACTAGATAAACTAAAGTTGGTTTTCTAACAGTCTTCAACTGCCCCTCTTGAGTTTCATCATGGGGATGTGTGTGGTAGGTTCTTATCTAAATTCTTTGGTCTGTATCTGAGTATTTTTATTATTTTCATTTATAAGTCTTTCTAAGGCTTCTCTGAATTTCTCTGTTTATGTCTGTTTTTCTTACTTTCATTTATAAGTCTTTCTAAGACTCATGTCTTATCTATCCACTTTTCACATTTTTCTTTTTCCTATATCTCTAGAGCCTTTTTCTTTGGGAGGGTACAGAAAGCCACTATGGCTATTAAGGATAAAATATGAAATACCAAGATGATAATAATTACAATCAATATTAAACCAATTTCAGTTTAGCTTTTCATTTTCTGTGTCTATTTTCAAGCCATCTAAGCAGCACTGTGCAGCGCCTAGCACCTTGTATCATGGTATTTCTCATCCTGAGCTCTCTCCTTGAGGTCTGCCTAGCACCTTGTTTCATGGTATTTCTC
>NW_022196904.1:138180900-138188400 GCF_008632895.1 Mastomys coucha
ATTTCTCATCCTGAGCTCTCTCCTTGAGGTCTGCCTAGCACCTTGTTTCATGGTATTTCTCATCCTGAACTCTCTCCTTGAGGTCTGTCGAGGTGATTTACTAAACTGATGGCTTCTCAGCATGTCCACAGCTGCTGTGACTTCTCTATCCATGTGGTTGTGCCACAAGTTGGAGTACCAAATGTTGTTTTTGAACAAAATCTCAATTGTTCAATTTTACCAATTCAGACTTGGGAACCAGACGCTGAGGTAAAAGCCTTCTAGTTCAGAGAAGCAAAAAAAGCACCCAGATGACATTGCTCCACACTGACATCCCAAAAGGAAAAGCAACATCTTCTCCACAACCACGCAAACTGAAAGTCCCTTCTTTCTACTTCCTGTATGTCTCTCTCTCCATCCTCCTGACTTCCTCTTACTTTCTGTGGTTTTTTTTGCTTGCTCCAGCTCATGACTAGTGGCTGATTTTATGTAATCTTGTTGGAGAGATGGCTCAGCAGTTAAGAGCACTGACTGCTCTTTCTTTTTTCTTTTTTTTTCTTTTAGATTTTATTTATTATTATATGTAAGTACACTGTAGCTGTCTGAAGACACACCAAAAGAGGGCATCAGGTCTCATTATGGATGGTTGTGAGTCACCATGTGGTTGCTGGGATTTGAACTTAGGACCTTTGAAAGAGTCTGACTGCTCTCTCAGAGGTCCTGAGTTCAAGTCCCAGCAACTACATGGTAGCTCACAACTATCTGTGCCCTCTCCTGGTGTGTCTGAAGACAGAGGCAGTGTACTGATATACATAAAATAAATAAATAATTCCTTTTTAAAAAAAGGCAGAAAGCTCTTGGATTAGAGACCTGTGCTAGAGCTGAGCCACACTACAACTAGAAACAGGTTTTTCTAGTAAAAAACACAATCTCCAGGTTCACAGTGATGTGTTCACAGTGTGTTCTTATGGTGTATGTGGTGTGTGAGCTAAAATTGGACTATGTTCCTGACCCTCCTGCCTTCACCCTCTGAATATTACAAATAAGTCCACTTTTTTTTTACTTTTTTAATATTTTTTTTTTGTTTTTATGTGTATTAGTATTTTGTTTGCATATATGTCCATGTGCCTGCAGAGTTTATAAGAGAGTATAGGGTCTTCTAGAACTGGGGTCGCTTGATGGTTGTGAGCAGCCATGTGGGTGCTGGGAACAGAATCTGGATCCTTCTCAAGAGCATCAAGTACTCTAAACCATGGTGCCTTCTATCTCCTTCTCTTAACTATGGTGCCTTCTATCTCCTTCTCTTAACCATGGTGCCTTCTATCTCCTTTCTTCCTGTTTGGAATGAGCTTTCTGTCAGTCCCTGAGCTGTATCCTCAGCCCTTCCATACAGTTCATCTGCACAGCATGTCAGAGAACTCAGAACCGTGCTTCAGTTTGATTTCTCATAAAGAGTATTACAAGGCTGGGGGTGTCAGTCAGAGGCCTGGGTTCCACACCCAACCACAGCTCTTCAGGAGAGCCCGGAGGAGAGCATGGGAAGGGTGGTGCTCACTGCCCTCAGGGCCCTTCTTGTTAGGTAGTTTGTGGGATCTTGACGAACCCTGTGTTCTGGGTTCTCAGGGTGGCATCTCCATGCACATAGGACTGAAGTTCCACACCCTCACTAAGAAGTAGTTAGACAGAAAGGGTCAGACTGGGCGTGGAAGCCAGCTCAGCCTGTCTGCTCAGATTCTTGCTGGCCCCATCTGCAGCACTTCCTCCAGGGGATGGGACAGATTCACTCCAGAATGATCAGGGTCTCATGATCTGTTATCAGACAAGGCTAGGTCAAAGAATTGTTGTTATGTCTAGCTCCAAGACAGAGAAGAGAATTTAGAGCGTCAAAAGCAGCTTTGAAGATGATTTTTAGCTTCTATGACTGCCGTGGGAAGAGAATTAAAAGCCAGTGACCATGATCAAAAAAACAATATACATAGCATTGTATCAAATAGACACACACACACACACACACACACATACACAATTGTGCCTAACTTATATTTTGTTGGGTGGGTAGTTCACTTCTACAGTCCAGCACGTGGGAAGCTGAGACAGGAGAATTTTAGGTTCCAGTACAGACTGGACTACCTAGCAAGACCCTACCTCAAAATTAATTAATTAACTAGCTAATTAATTAAACTTTTTCACAAGAAAGTATATAACGGAGAAAAATATACTCTACACGCATGTGTAACACTGTCTTAGTTTGCTTTCTGTTGCTGTGGTAAAATGCCAAGACAAAAAGCAACTTGGAGAGAGAAGGACTTGGTTGCCAGCTTACAGTCCATTGTGGATGGAAGCCAAGACAGGAACCTGCAGGCAGGAACTGAAGCAGAGACCACAGAGAGACCATGGCATATTCAGCCTGCTTGCTTGCTTTCTCTCTCTCTCTCTCTCTCTCTCTCTCTCTCTCTCTCTCTCTTTCTGTTTGGTTTCTTTTTGTATTTTGTTTTGTTTTTTATTTTTTGAGACAGGTTTTTACTGTGCAGCCCCTAGCTGTCTTGGAACTTGCTCTGTAGACCAGGCTGGCCTCAAACTCATTGAGATCCATGTGCCTCTTCCTTTCTAGTCTGCTTTCTTTAAAAGAAAAAAAAAAGATTTATTTATTTACTAACTTATTTATTTATTTTTATGTGTATGAGTACACTGTAGCTGTACAGAGGGCCGTGAGCCATCATGTGACTGTTGGGAATTGAACTCAGGACGGCCCCGCTTGCTCTGGCCCTCTTGCTCCAGTGTAATACTCTGTAGCTGTCTTCAGACACACTAGAAGAGGGTGTCAGATCTCATTACGGGTGGTTGTGAGCCACCATGTGGTTGCTGGGATCTGAACTCAGGACCTTCGGGAGAGCAGTCAGCGCTTTTACCTGCTGAGCCATCTCGCCAGTCCCAACTCTAGCTTATTTCAAGATCGAAAAAAATCCAACTAAGAAAGGCACTCATTGGGGGCGTCTCAGAATGTACCAAGGGAACAGTGCCAGCTTTCAGAAAACCTTTAAGGTAATGGGATGTTTTTCTCCTGTTCCCCATTTCCTCTTTTGTGGGGAGCCAAAGAAGCCCTGAGTGAATATTTTGACATGGGCTTGGCCATGGTGAGAGCTCTAAAATCTTGGACCCACCAACAATTGGGCAAAGCTGTGACCCATACAAGCCAGACTCAAGAGGAGTGGCAAAGCTCTCCTCTGGAGTACAAGGATGAGTGTTTATGAACTACTGATCAGTGTGTACAGCTTTCTCCTTGCTTGTGTATGACATGAGACTGCTCACGTACAGAGATCACCTACTGAAACTAGGTAACTCTTCCCCCAGTGCTACACCTTGTACATACACTGAGGCTTCCTGTTGCAGTATTGGTAGAAGATTCCACCTGATCCTAGCTTTGCTGTCCGTGTCCATGGCTGACCTTTCTTCACTTCCTTGCTGCCCTTAGCCAGGGTTCCAGGATCCAAGCTGCAGGGGACACAGCCCTCCTTTCTGTCTGCTAGACTGTAGGTGTGATATCTGCAATTCCAGTAGCCATCTTGGGTCTTCAGGTGAAAACATGTTCAAACTGGCAAAGCAGAAAGATAGCAGTGTGAGTCCCCAGTAGTCACCCAGCAGCCATTGCCACCATAGTACGTCTATGAGCTTCCAAGCAAATCTAGGTCAAGTTCATATCAGGTTCAAAGGAAAATCGATTCCTCAAATTCCAAAAGGCAGTTCAGATGTGTAGTACAACCAACTTAAACGTATCCCTGACTGACTTACAAATAAATGAGACTCATACTGTGGCTATTTTATTTGACTTCAACAATTGCTGGAGGGCCACTTTAATCTATTTTTCTAACTGCTGGCCTGGCTACCTCCCCAGTGGTGCATCCCAGACACTGGCTGTTTCTCCTGGCCATGTGCTGCTCATAGCACACCTCCTTTCATGGCACCTTCTGTTCCTCCTTTCTCTCCTCCTTCTGCCACCTTCAATCAAACTCAAAACCCATCTACTTCCAATCCCTGCTGTGATTGACTGTAGCCACTTTTATTTAACCAATAGTTTAAAATTAAGGAACAAAGTTTGCACAACAAAAGCTAGTAGTAACCTTCCGGTACAGAGTTTAGCATTTACAATGCATAGCAACAGGCCAAACCTTCAACAAAGATATCTAGCTTACCTGGACTATTTGAGGATTTCTGGAGGTTACATAAAGCCAGCACTCCTCAGGAGCTTGTGAAACCGGTTCCCATCTACCAAAAGGAATAACTTCCCTTCCCTCTGTCAGAAAAGATATCTGGCCACCTATGCTGCCCATCAACATCTCACGGTGAATGTGGGCCTCCAGGCTCCTTAGGTGTCACAAGTGCTTTCACACATTTCAAAGTCCATGCTTTCTCCTGTCTCCTGCCCTAAACTCCCTCTAACTAACCTGGCTTCCCTCCCCAGCTCCTCATTCTCCTTACAACTCTGCTATTTATGTTTTTCTCCCACTCTGCTCTGCCCTCTTTCTCTTACTATGTTTTCTCTGCCTTGTATCCCTTGCTTGTCCTCCCTGTCACAGAAAGCCCAGGCCATGTCCAGCCTGCTGGTCATGTTCAGTCCACTTCTCTCTTTCTCTGCTCTGAATTCTTCCAGATGCCTGGCTCATCTCTCTCTCTCTCTCTCTCTCTCTCTCTCTCTCTCTCTCTCTCTCTCTCTCTCTCTCTCTCTCATCTCTGCAATAAAAACCTTCTCTTTGCTGGGCAGTGGTGGCGCATGCCTTTAATCCCAGCACTTGGGAGGCAGAGGCAGGCAGATCTCCAGTTCGAGGCCAGCCTGGTCTACAGGGTGAGTTCCAGGACAGTCAAAGCTACAACAAAAACAACAAAAACTTCTGGGCTGGAGAGATGGTTCAGTGGTTAAGAGCACCAAATGCTCTTCTGAAAGTTCTAAGTTCAGATCCCAGCAACCACATGGTGGCTCTTAACCATCTGTAACGAGGTCTGATGCCCTATTCTGGAGTGTCTGAAGACAGCTACAGTGTACTTACATAAAATAAATAATAAATATTAAAAAAAAAAAAAACCTTCTTATACCATGGAGTGATCATTTGGTTAACTTTTATATCCCAGACCCAAAATGGTCAAGTAAAGCTGGGAGATAGATAGCCACCCACTTACTTCAGATTTTGCTGTCAGTTCTGAGTAAAATGACATGAGTCCCAGCTCAGGCAAGGAGAGTTGGCAAATGGTAAGCAAGATGGCGGCAGGTGCAAGTGTTTGTTAGCACACACCAATTAGCACCTATGCATGGTGAACATTCAGGCTCAGGAGAAGGCTCAGTGACTAAAACGCTTGCTACACAAGCCAGACTGGAAGTCAGCAAGGTACAGTGATTTCCCTGCCCCCACCTACCTGAGAGCCTATAGGCTTGCACAGACAGGTGGCCAGCTTCCATGGGTTCTGGGAACCAAACGACAAGCCTCAGGACTACACTGAAAGTGTTCATAACCACGGGGCCAGCCCTCTAATGCTCCCCAGCTCCTCCTTATTGGTTTACTTTCTTTTTCAAAATTTACTTCATGGGTGTTTTGCCCGTATGTACTATATGTATGCCTGGTGCCTGCAGAAGTCAGAAGATAGTATTGGATTCCCTAGAACAGGAGTCATAGATAGCTGAGTACCACCATATGGATGCTGAGAAATGAGCCAGGATCCTTTGCAAGAGCAGCCATTTCTGCAGCTTCATTATTGATTTCTCTTCACTTTTCTCAAGTTTTTTTTTTTTTTTACTTTTTGCAACATTTAAATTAAAATAAAATTACATAATTTTCCCCATCCCTCTAACCCAGTGGTCCTCAGCCTTTCTAATGCTGTGACCTTTTAATACAGTTCCTCATATTATGGTAACCCCAACCATAAAATTATTGTCCTTGATACATCGTAACTGTTTTTGCTATTTTATGAATCATAATGTAAATATCTGATATGCAAGCCCTGTGAAAGACTCTTTCAGCCTCCAAAAGGGTTACACCCCATAGGTTGAGAATTGATGCTCTAATCCGCCCCCCCCCTTTTTTTGAGACAGGGTCTCTTTCTCTATAGCCCTGGCTGTTCTGAAACTCACTATGTAGACCAAACTCAAACTCATGGAGATCCACCTCCTTCTGCCTCTCCCTAACCCCTTCCATATCTCCCCTCCTCTCAAATTCATGGTCTCCTTTTCTTTAATTATTGCAGCGGTTTGAATATGCTTGACCCATGGGAAGTGGCACATTAGGAGGTATGGCTTTGTTGGAGGAAATGTGCCACTATCTAGGCAGGCTTTCAGGTCTTCCCCTATGCTGAGACTCCGCTCAACGAGGATGAGACCATCTTTCTGGCTGCCTGCAGAAGACAGTCTCCTTCTAGCTGCCTTCAGATCATAGAGGAGTACTCTTGGCTTCTCTAACACCAAGTAAGACTGCATGCTGCCATACTTCTTCCAGCCATGATGATAATGGACTAAACCTCTGAAACTGTAGGCCAGCCCTAATTAAGTGTTTGCCTTTATAAGAGTTGCCTTGGTCATGGTGTCTCTTCACAGTAATGAAACTCTAACTAAAACTATTATTAAATACATATATGCACATAAAAGTGTATATTATACAACCTGTTGAGTCTGTTCAGTGTTGCTTGTATGTACATGATTTTAGGACTAATTGAATAATCAATTAGGGGACACCTCCCTGGAGAAAATGAATTCTCAGCAGTCATTAGTTGCCACAGTTCTTTGTCTAGGGTGTGGGCTGTGAGACTTCCCCCTTACACGTCAGCATGTCTCTTGGTGCCGTAGTTAAGCCTTGTGTTTAGACAGTTGCACTGTTGTGGTGTCATGAGTGTAGTTTCCCTGTCAGTTCTAGGAAACAGGATCTCACAGACACATCCTGGTCCTCTGGCTCTTACAATCTTTCTGCCCACTCTTCCACGGTATCTGCTGGGTCTTAGATAATGGGGGGGAGTCTTTTCTAGTGATTTCTTAAAAGGCTTTTTTTTTCCGGGGGAGTTAGGCATAGTAGTGTACATTTACAGTTCCACCACTCAAGGAGCTGATGCAGGATTGTGAATTCCAGTCCAACCAGAGCTATATAACAAAAACTTGTGCCTTGCTGGGGGTGATAGCACATGCCTTTAGTCCCAGCACTTGGCGGGGGGCTGGAGGGGTGTTGCAGAGGCAGGCATGTCTCTGTGAGTTTGAGACCAGTCTGGTCTTCATAGTGAAATCCAGGACAGCCAGGGCTCTGCAGTAAGACCCTGTCTAGAAAAAAGAAGAAAACAAAACAAGAACAGCACACAAACACACTCACATACACACATACACACACATGTACACACACACACATACACACATACACACACATATACATAAACACACATGCACACACACATACATACACACACATATATATAAATACACATGGACACACACACATACATACACACACATACACACATGCGCACACATACACATATACATAAACACACATGGAC
>NW_022196904.1:138190228-138218274 GCF_008632895.1 Mastomys coucha
TCTCTCTCTCTCTCTCTCTCTCTCTCTCTCTCTCACACACACACAGAGTTGAGTGGGGTATGGTATTGTATTCCTGTAATCCCAGCACTTGGGAGGCTGAGGCAGGCAGAACTCTTGAGCTCTAGGCTAGCCTGGTCTACATAGTTACAGGGTACCCTGCTTAACAATAACAAGAGCAAGTCAGCAGGCCATGTTGAGACTACACCTACGGTCCCAGCACACGGTAAACAGGACCGTGAGTTTAAGGCCGTCCATGGCGGAATGTGGAGTTGAGGCCCGGCTTTTTCCTCCTCTTCTCTTCTTCTTCCTCCTTATTTACTTACTTACTTACTTACTTATTTACTTACTTATTTAGAGACACGGTTTCTCTGTGTAACAGCCCTGGCTGTCCTGGAACTTAATTTGTAGACCAAGTTGGTCTGCCTCCACCTCCTGAATGCTGAGGTTAATGGCATACGCCACCATGCCTGGCTCTTTTATTCTAATTTTATTTTAGGAGCATGTATGTTTTGCCTGCAGGTATGTCTATGCACATGTGCACAGTGATCATGAATGCCAGAGGAGGGCGTCAGAAGCCCTAGAGCTGGAGTTAGAACTGACTGTGAACTATTGTGGAGGTGCTGGACTTGAACCCAGGTGCCCTGGCGGTGCAACCAGTGCTCTTAACCACTGAGGCTCTCTCCAGCCCCCAACCTCTCCTCCTAATTGCTGACCCTCAGGCTTCCTGCTCCAGCAGCATACAAGGTAAGTGTGTATTTGGGTCATTTTAGGACATTTTGTCCAACTGTTTGGTTTTAATATCGGCCCTTTGGTCTCTACAGCCCAGGAAAGGTGCCAGTCCCTCTTCCAGGTACAGACCTGGCTAGCCTTACCTCAGGCCTGAAGCCCAGCCTTATTGCATTCCGGACAGCTTCTGATCTCCTGAGGGCCCAGGAGCTGCTCCAGGGCTGGCTCAACTGCTAGACATTCCACCAGCCCAGGTGGTGCTGAGCAAGCAGGACTCCCAACCCCAAGGCTAAGGCGACACAGGGGACCTTTAAACTCCTTTCTCTCAACTAAGACTCAGTCAGTGGCAAGAGACTCCAGAGGGGACACTTCTTTAGAGGGCTTACAGGGATGGGGAATAACCAGGCAGCCTTTGAGAAATAGGAGTTGGCATCTGTGAGAGTGACTGACTGGCAAGGCAGTGTGAGCTTCAGGGAAGGGAAGGCATAGCTCAGGGGCCAGGGCTCGGCTCTGGTCCCCGCAGAGCCCTGTGCTAGGAAGCCCTGCTCCTCAGCTCCTTCATTTAACTCCTAAGACCTGAGAGATGGGACCAGGGAAGCAACAAGTCTCTCTGCACTGTGCCTGTCAGGGTCACTGCTACCCAAGCATCAAGAGGACAGACCAGAAGTGGCCAGGGATTCAACGGGTCGTGGAGACGAGAGAATCTCAGGAGAAAAGATGGTCACCCTGGCCACTCAGATGGCTGAATTGTGGGTCCCTTAGTAGGAGAGCCCAGTGCCACCACAAAAGCCTCTCCCCCTCCAGCCCATGGCCTCACCTGGCCCAGTGCTTTCCACCTGTCATCCCATCAGAGATCTTCCCATGCCTTTCCTCTGGCTCCCAGCTCCACACACTGACTCAGATTAGAATCTGACCTGTGCCCTGGAGAAGTCCCATGGTTGACTGGGGAGGCTAGGAGGCAAGCTGCTTCCTGCTCTCAGAAGCCTCAACTCCTTCAGACTACCAGATGGCCTCAGCGAGGAGCCCCAGGGTCCCAAGTGCCTGAGCCAGCCAGAGCCTGGGCCAGCCCACCTGCCCAGCTCTGCCTGACTCGTCTTTGCCACTCCCAGCCTTTGGCTCCTTTCAGGCACCCACCATCTGGCTGCGGCAGAGCTGGTTTAGTCCAGAGTGCTGGACAGGCCTGGTATCTACCTCACTATGCCTACACAGGTCAGTCAGATGCTCTGTAAGAATCTACCTGTTGGGGTACAACCTCAACACAACAAGGGGTTCCCAACAATCCCTCTGCTCTCCTGAACACGAATTCCAAAGGCCAGGGGCAAGATCTGTATCTCCCAAGGCCCCACTGGTGACCCTGGCTCTTGGCCCTAATTCCCACTCATCACTGGTCACACCTCTCCAAGGCTCCTCCCTCAGGAAGTCTCCGGTATTGAGCCTGGTACTGTGTGCTCTGATGAAGCCAAGCCAGGGCCCGGTGCTCCTGGAGGAACAGCAGTCCGCAAGATGGGAGACCTAAGTGAAGCTTCCTGCCCTATGTATTAAAAGTCAATGGAATCTGCCCACTCCTAGACCGAGCACCATACGTCCCAGGATGTACCAAGCAAAACCAATTCTGGCTTCCTCTCAGCTTTCAGGCTGGTTGACAGGATGCTACCTTCCAGAAATCTGTCCTGGCTGTCCCTCCATCTCCTCCTCCAAAGCCCTGCCATTGACTTCAGCCTCTATCTACGGCTACCTGGGAGCCAGGACAAAGCAGACAATTCCATGTCAGAGGCAAAGACACAAATTAAACTGTTTATTGCAGAAATGTGGTCAAGCTTCCATTTAAGTGGCCCCCGGTAAGGAGGTACTGAGCCTTTTGGCCTAGAGCCGGGTGGCGGAGACGGGAGAGTCAGAGGACATCTGGTCAGAGCCTCAGAGTTGTGAGAGGATGTTGGGGGCCAGGCTGCAGGTGAGGCCTGTGCCATCCGGCTCCACGTTCAGTGCCTTCACTATGCCGTTGTCTATCACCATGGAGAACCTGCCGGAAAGAGGTGCAGCTGCAGAAGCCCAGGCAGCAGCAGGACCCCAGTGCAGACGGGGAGGGGCGGGGGTGGGGGGTTCTACTTTACCTTTTCAGCCGACGATTCCCAAAGAGAGACACCAAAGAATCATCCAATAATAAATCTGTCGCCTAGGGGGCAGGAAGAGAGGGGTATCAGGAACCGACAAACAGGCCAAGGGCTGCTCCCACATAACATGTCCCTTCAGGACCAACTGCAGGCTGAGGGAAGGATGGTACACTCACCTTCCCAAAGGTTCCAGTGGGGTCAGCCAGGAGCCGAACCTGAAGAAAAGAGAATAAATGTCACAAGAAATCTCTTCAGTGAATGAAGGTGCTTGCTGCCAAGTCTGGCAACCTGAGTTCAATCCCCATGACCCCACATGTTAAGAGAGAACCAAGTCTCACAGGCTATCCTCCGACTTCCACTTGTGCATGATGGCACAAGTGCCTGCCCCACACACAAAATCAGTAAATAAAATGTAATAAAAACAAGGAAACCTCCTACCTGGCCCCACCCCTCATGGGCGCCACCTCTCACCTTGCCTTCTGCCTGGTGGGCTCGACCCCACTCTTCAGTCACAAAGACATCATTAACACTCAGACAGGCCACCACCTGAGCTCCCTTGGCCTTCAGAGCTCCAGCTTGCTCCACAAACCCAGGCAGGTGGGTCTAAGAGAAAAACAAAGGGTCAAAAGAGAGACAACGGCTGGGTGTTGCTCAGCCTGCTCCTCCTATTTCCTAACATCCCTCATCAGGGTAAAGAAGCCAGTGTGAAACTGGCCACTTCCTTTT
Organism: Mastomys coucha; assembly: GCF_008632895.1. Classification (NCBI taxonomy): domain Eukaryota; kingdom Metazoa; phylum Chordata; class Mammalia; order Rodentia; family Muridae; genus Mastomys; species Mastomys coucha. The sequence goes on from NW_022196904.1 coordinate 138,193,792, forward strand.
TGCCTTGGCTACTGGAAAGCTTGGACCTAAGTGTCTATGGTCAAGACCATGAAATCCCATAGGCAAAGCTTTTGTCTCATTAGCCCAAGTCCCAAGGGACTTTCACGGGGCTTCCACCACCAGCAGCATCAGTCAGAGCTATCAGATTTAACTAGAGTCCATTTCTCCCACACTCCTGGTCCCAGTTTCTGATTCTGGAAAGAAGTCTCACCTTAGAACAGCCAGGTGTAAATGCCCCAGGGACTCCAAACAAAACACCTTTCTTGCCCTTGAACAGCTCTGCCAAGTTCACCTTCTTTCCGGGTTCCCCTTCAAATACCTCCACTGAGGGAATGGCATCTCCCACCTGGAGAAAAGGACTCCAGGGTAAACCACAGACAGACAGACAGACCTTGATGGAACCAGTATTTACACCCAGCAGAGAAAGTGCCTGGCTGTTCCAGGGGTCCATTTCTGCCCTCGTTCTCCTGTATGCCCCATGTGCCTTACATCCTACAAGTTTCAAAGCCTGATTCTGCTTAAGGCCAGTTGGTGGCAACAGAGAAAGGCAGAGGCCTTCTCAAGTGTTGCAATGCTGTGTAAACAAGCCACCCAAGACGGATCAATGCACAGAGGAGGAGTACAGAGGGCTGGGTCTGGACTTCAGAAAGTGCCTGGCAACAGGGAGGGAGAAAAATCCTATCCACACACCAGGAGAAACATGTTGGAAAACCAGGGAAGATGCCTAAGCCAAAATGTTCAGGATGTAGGTTCTCAGGGTAGGTGGGAAGTGTAAGCTCACCTGGAGGCTTCCTGGAGCCACAGAGGAAAGGAAAGAATGAGGTGAGCAGGGAAAGGTGCCCACCAAGCCTGATCACCTGAGTTCTATTCCCGTAATAGACATGGTAAAATGACAGAACTAACTCCTGAGAAAATTGTCCTCTGACCTCCACATTCACATGTCTATTACCAAACACACACAATAAGTACATATTTAAAAGCTTTGCTTTTTTTTTTCTTAAGGGCCTTTAATCCTAACATTCGAGACACAGAGACAGACAGATCTCTAGGAGTTTGAGGCCAGTCTGATCTACACACCAAGTTCCAGGCCAGCCAAGACTATATAGTGAGTCAGTCTTTCTGTCTCACCCTCCCTCCCTCTCTCTCTCTCCTTTCTTCCCTCCCTCCCTGCCTCCCTTCCTCTCTCCCTCCTTCTCTCGTTCTCTAAAAATGAAGTCCAAGAACAGGAGAGGGCATAGGTTCAAGAATCCCCAGAAAGACCAAACAGAAGAGGGGCGGGAAAGCATTCACAGAGTGGAGACAGAAATGGGACAGACAGACCCTGGTCTCCAAGGGACCGTGGCTCTTTCAAAAGATGAGGTGAAGTGGAGTCTGGTACAATCACAAGAGGGCTGGAGCTTTAGGGACAGGGATAAAGGGTCTGAAAAAACGACCAAGCGGCAAAAGAGGTTATTTCAAGAATGTGGGAAATGACATAGCATTCTGTCGCTTGAAAATGGTGGGGACTTGTCCCTGAACGTGGCATAGCTGTCTGAGAGGGCAGCTCAAGAAATGTCCCAGGCCCGGGGGGGGGGGGGGGGCGGGGGGGGGGGGGGGGGGGGGGGGGGGGGGGGGGGGGGGGGGGGGAACGTACGCCTTTAATCACAGCACTTGGGAGGCAGAGGCAATCGGATTTCTGAGTTCGAGGCCAGCCTGGTCTACAGAGTGAGTTCCAGGACAGCCAGGGCTGTCTCGAAACCCTGTGTCGAAAAACCAAAAAAATAAAAAATAAAAAAATAAAATAAAAATGTCCCAGGACGGAGAGGCAGCGACAGGGTCTTACAGAAAGCATGACAAGAAGAAACGTCAAGGAGGACAGCCCGGGACCCCGCGTGGAACCCAAAGAGACGCGATAGGTTGGACCGAGGAAAAGTAAAACCGGTCACCTTGATCGGGGCCATGGTCACCGCGGTGCTGCTGAAGCTGCGGGCCCCGCCACACTCCCAACCTGCTCCTTTCGGGCCTGCTCTGCCTGCCACGCACGGCCAGGTAGTCGATGCACGGAGCACAGAACCGGCTATGCTGCCCAGGACGCGAAGATCCAGCTGTACCATACCCGCCCCGCTGCCGCAGTCGTCCGCAGATGGCTCTGCCCACAGGAGGCGGGTGCACAGGCCGCTCCGCCCCCCGGCACGCCGCCCCCGCTACGCCGGCTTACAGAGGCAGGGCCGTGACGCATGACGACGGGGTCACACGCCTTATCTGTATGCAGAAAGAGGTGCCGGGTGTACCGATCTGACAGTTTCTGACCCTTAACCGCAATTAACCGGGGATAATCTGGCTCAGCCTCAAACGGGCTTGTTTTGCACTCAACCAGAGCGCCACAACGCAGCCGGTTTGCATGTGATTTGCATAGATTTACGGCGAGCGGGGCTCGGCGTGAGCCTTTGCGAGCTCCCCGAGAAACGCTTCCGGTATCAGGACTTGACCCGACCCAGTCCTTCCCATCTCGCCGCCGCCGCAAAGCCCGCAAAGTTCCCGTAAGTCGGCCAGTTCCGGTCCGGCGAAGCGTCCAACGGCTTCTACAGCGGAAGTGGCGCAAAGGAGAAGTGTGGACTCCTTCCGGTTCCGGTCTCGCGAGCGCCGGTGTGGCAACATGAAACTGCTCACCCACAATCTCCTGAGCTCGCATGTGCGGGGCGTGGGTACGCGTGGCTTCCCGCTGCGCCTGCAGGTACCGGCGCAAGGCTTTGTCGCCCTGGAGAGTTCAGGTGGGAGGTTCCGGGACCCGGACCCACCTCGCTAAGCCTTGTTCCCCGCAGGCCACCGAGGTCCGCATCAACCCCGTGGAGTTCAACCCGGACTTCGTGGCGCGGATGATCCCCAAAGTGGAGTGGGCGGCGCTTGTGCAGGCAGCGGACACCGTGAGGACGCCGCCCCTTCTGTTGCCCCTTAGGGGCGGGCTCGGGCTCGGGGCCTCTTCCCTGCCGGAGCGGGCTCGGTGTTTGTGTGCCCACTGACCATGTAAGCTTTCCTTCCACAGTTAAACTTGGCCGAGGTACCCAAAGAGCCGACTGAAGGCTATGAGCACGACGAGACGTTTTTGAGGAAGATGCACCACGTGTTGCTTGAGGTGAGAATCCTTGTGCATCACCTGCCTGGCCCTCCCACTGGGGCTGCCTGTGCTTAGCTCCCCCCTCACCCCCCCGCAGGTTGATGTACTGGAGGGCACCCTGCAATGCCCAGAATCTGGTCGTCTTTTCCCCATCAGCCGCGGGATCCCCAATATGCTGTTGAATGATGAGGAGACTGAGACGTAACCTTGCTAGGCACCACTTTGGTATTTTGTGACTGTGTGTTTCTGTTGTATGGTCTGTTAACTAGATGTGTCATGTGTGACCCCAAACTCCCCCCAGTGACTCACCGACCACCATGTACTTGAGCTCCATAGTATATTTTTTTTTTCTCATTAAAGGTTCAAAACCAAAAGCGGTTTCTCTTTGCAGCAAATATACATTAAAATAGAGTCTCTGTACAGCCAAGGGCTCTGGGCCCTGGCTTGCCCCATGGCCCTGCGCCTCCCTGGCCAAACCCAAAAATAAATATAGTGTTATTGCTCTGCAGGGCATAGAGGCAGTGCTGTCCCCCACCCCTTGAGGTGGGAGCTGATAGGGGGCCCTGGCCACCCCAGGGGTCCAGGGGCTGGAGCCTGCTTGGAGTTATTGCTTCAAGGGGGGGCACTAATGCCCAATGCGAATGAGGAGAGGAGCGAAGGGGCAGGGCCTTTGCTTTCCAAGCCCCTCTCTGCTCTGGAGAGGAGATCAGATTAAGCAGCAGCAAAAGCATCACCACTGGGAGACTGTGGCCTCCATCCCCTTCCCTCCCTGAGATCAGTTTCTGCCTCCTACACATCCCCTGCAGCCCCCTATGGCTTCCGCAAGGCCCCCGACACTCTTGGGGGGCACGTTTATGGCTTGCAAGGGGCAGCACTGTGCCCACACCTGGGCATTCACTTTTCTGGCTTCTAACATTCCCCCCCAAAGGGGGGAGGGGAGGGCATGAAGCCTTCTCCCAGGGGCGGATGGCATTGCCCTGGCCCTGCCAGCAGGCTGTGGCACTGCCCAGACTCCAGCTTTGCCCCTTTGGGGCTAACACCCTATGCTGGGCAGATCCTGCCAGCCACCCCACCCTGTCCCACCCCTTGCCTCAGTCCATCATGGCCTCAAGCATTTCCAAAAACAGCTTGTGCATAGGCACCTTGCCCTCCAGCTTCACCCCATAGAAATGGGCCAGGACTTTGCCTGCTGTCTGGCGGAGGAGTGGGAGCGTAAGCAGCAGCCTGCCTGCACGCCTCCGCTCAGCGCCCCCTCCAGGGCCAGCCCTGCCAGCTTCATACTCCAGCAGGGCCTCATGCAGGGCTTCACGCAGCTGCTCCACAGCCTCAGCATCTTCAATATGCACAGAGTCTAGGAAGGGAGAGAACTGTTGGCTGAGATGACTAAAGGGCAGGACACTCTGGGTAGGGTAATACATTCGCTGCTCTGCCTCTGAGTCAGGGCCACCCTATCTCACCTGTGGCTATCTCCCAACCTCCACACTTCCCCTCTTACTACTGCTTGTCAGCACACCACTAGGGCTCAGAATCCTATGTATAATTCAGGACCTCGGCTTACTTGGTTTCCAATAATTATGCCTCAGTTGTCCTTATCCACAAAAAGGGATCATACCACCATCATTGACAGTTGGAGAACCTTATGGGAAGACCTGTGTGTTTCCCCTGAACACTCACCAGAATTGGCAAGGGCCAGAGCTTTCAGCAGGACATACTCCTCCCGCTCCAGCCGTAGGGCTTGCAGTCGCCGAACCAGCTGCAGCAGGGCTGCCCCTAGATCCCCCAGACCAGCTGCCCGTGCCCCCTCTTCATCCAGGACCAGGTCCTCAGCAAAGGCCAGCTCATCCTGCAGTGGCAGTGAGCGCTGGGCCACACCCAGCACGAGCACCTCCATCCACACACTCTGCAGTACTGACATCTGGTCAGACAGTGACAGTGAGGAGAAGCCTGGAGGGCAGGGGAAACAGGCCAGGTCAAGAAGGAAGCAGAGCCAGATATGGCCTACCTGTTCAGGGATGCCCAGCCACCAAGCCCTTTACCTGGGATGCTCTTGGCCCAACTGATGGTGACCACTATCTCTCGATCAAAAAGATCACAGAGGGTGGCCACAGCAGGGAGGTGTCCATCGGGGCTTGCAGGGTCAGGCATGGCATACAGCTTCTCAGGTTCAACCACCAGCAGATGGGACACCAGAGCATTCACTGGGGCTGAAGTGACGGGCGAGGACCAGAGTCATAAACACGTCTGTCAGGCCTCTGAAGCCCCTCAGAGCCAGGCCTTCCCAGACATTCCCGTCTGGCCTTCCTTGGACTCCAATGGTAAGCCAGAAGACAGTGTTCGCTTCCTCAGAGAATGGCTCTGCGCACTAGAAGACCCACCTGAGGCTTGGGGGTAGCTTACAGACACTACAGTCTGGCTCACTAACATGTATGTCACTCAACTTGACATACATGTATGTGGGAAGAGGAAGTCTTGAGAAAATGCCCCATAAGGTTGGTCTGTAGGCAAGTCTGGGGTTCTCTTGTTTGCTGATTTTCGCGGAAGGGCCCTATCCACTGTGGCTGGTGTCATTCCTAGGCAGGTGGGTCTGTGTGCAACAAGGCCGGCTGGATAAGCCAAAAGGATTGAGCCAATAAGCAGCATTCTTCCATTGCCTTGAGCCCCTGCCCTGACTTCCTCTCTGAGGGAGTGTGACCTAAGAGTTGTAAGCTGAAATAAACCCTTTCTCCCTGTGTTGCTTTTGGTCATGGTGTTTTACCACTGCAACAGAAACCCTAAGACACCCCCGTCCTGATGACGCTTCTACCTGGGTGACTGGGCTGGCCTATGAAGTAGTTTATCGTCCTTGAATGTCCTATACAGCCACCTATGACCCTAAACTCCCAATTCTGGTTTGCCTTCTGAATGCTGGAATTTAAGTGTATATGGTGTATGCGGTGCTGAAGATCAAACCCAGGGCTTCATACATGGTAGGCAAGCACTCTACTGAGCTACATCCTCGGTTTGTGAAGATATTTTATAATTATCTCTTAGGAAGAAATGAGAAAAGTAAGACCTGGGTCTCAGGGCAAGTAAGGAAACCAGGCAGACCTGTGATGGCTGCCCCACCACCACCCAAAGCTTAGGAACCCAGGGTCTCACCTGTCTTCCGGGGTCCTCCAGCTACTGCCAGAGGGCCAGCAGGGAAGGGGCCTGGGAAAGGCAAGGGGTCCACCTCTGGCCGTCGCTTGTACTTCTGTCTCCCGCCGCGGACACGGTCCAGACGCACACCTTGAATTGTAAAGCCAGACTGTCTGTGAAGTACTTGTTCCACGGACCCCTACTTCCCCGCCTTCCCCCCAGGCTCCCACCCAACCCACTGGACCACCCCCATCTCACCCAGGCTCTGCCCAGCGCTCACCCTCCTTGAGCATGCCCACCCGCAGGCACTTGGTGAAGCGGCAGGCCTGACAGGCCTTGCGTCTCCGCTTGGTGATCTCACACTCATTGGAGGCCGGACAGCTGTACTCGATGCTCCCTGCCAGGAAGAGGCAGGGCTCCAGTGGCGGCCTCCCAGAGCCCGGAGGGGGCCCAGATGACAGGAGAGCCCTGACTCACCCCGGGCAAGCACCAGTCTGGGGGTATTGGGAGGAAAGGGAGAGCAGGATTCCATGAGCAGGACAGGGAGGGGAACAGGCACTGGGCTGGGGGAACCCTGCTTGGATGAGGCAGGGCCCCAGAGGCCAAGCTGCATATTTGCCCTGAAACCACTCTTCTGGGCTCATCTGCTGTCAAGGGCTACCGTAGCTTCCAGGCTAAATCCAGGGCTCCACTGAGTTCTCAACTCCCTTGCCTATATCTCCCAGACCTTCAGGTTTGCAACTCTAGCCTCAGCACCACAGTGCTATCTACATGCACAGGTCCAGCAGCTCTGGGACATCTGGAGGGTCTTCCAATCCACCACTTCCGCCAAGCATGCAATTACCTTCCATTGCTCAAGAAACCTGAATACCATCGTCCCTTCCTGTCAACTGATGTCCTACCCACTGGCAGTGTTGGGGGTCTCATTTTCTCACCTACCCAACTCCTGCCTGCAGCTTCCAACTTGACCTGTCACCACTGTGGTTCACTAGCTTCCTGCAGTCTCTATCTCTGCATAGGAGCCTGAGGGATCCTGGCTCTCTCTTCTGATCAAACTCCACAGAGAGTTCTCTTAAGAATAAGTGAAGCAGTGTTCTCCAGGCCAGTCATCCTTTCTAGCTCTGGTCTGCACAGCCTGTTCCTCAGACAGGACCAAACCTCAGGGCATTCTAGACCCTGCCTGAGCTCTGGTCCTGACAGCCATGTTTGCTCCCTTAACCTCCCATCACCTTGGAGAGGCCTTTCCTGAGTGCCCTATGACAAATCCCTATTCGAAGCTACCTCAGGCCTTACCACTATCTGATATACAGCACGTGTGAGTGTTCAGTTGCCCTGCGGCTTTCTGCCCCCTTTCTTCTGGCTGGGTAGCTGGGCTTTTGTTTTACAGACAGTTTCACACCTTAGCTCAGGCTAGTCTTGAACTTGCAACAGTCCTTCTCCATCAGTCTCGTGGGCAGAAGCCACCATACCTGGCTGTTTGGCTTTAGGCCTTTGGGGTTGTGTATGGTTCCATGCACATGTGGGTATGTGTGTGGAAGCCTGAGGTTCATGTAAGGTGTCTCCTTCAATGGCTCCCCACTTTTTTTCTGAAACGGGATCTCACTATGTATCCCTTGTCAGCCTTAGATTCACTCTATAGACAAGGCTGGAGGCAGGCTCCAGCTCTGCCTCCTACACATTGGGATAAAGGTGTGCCCACCATGCCTGACTTCACCTTAGAGTTTGAAATTAAGGTCTCTCACTGAACCTGGAGCTCACCTGCTCAACTAGAGTGACCCAAATTCTGTCACTGCCTCCCAACATCTGGCTTTTATGTGAGCAAGCCAATTCAGTACCAAGCATCCAATTCAGGTCCTCTTGGGCAGCGAGCACCAAAAGTGCCATCTCCTTTGCTCCCCCCCCCCCTTTTTTTTTAGGATCATATGTAGCCCAGGCTGGCCTCTTAACTCACTAAGAGTGGAGGATGACCTTGAACCTTGGTCCTCCAGCCTCCACCTACAAATGCTAAAATCACAGTCATGTACCACCACACCAGGGGAGACAGTGTCTTGCCCCAAGTTTGCCTTGAACTCACAATCCTCTTGCCTCAGCCTCCCAGGTGCTAGGATTAGATGGACACTATTGTGAACAGTTTACCCTTGTGTGTTCTCTCTCAATTTATTTAGTGTCAGTTCCAGTTTCCCAAGACCAGCCATAAGGCCTGGTGTGCAGTAGGTAGCAGTGGCCCCCCCTGTCCCAAAGACCAGAACACAGGGGAGCCAGCAGGCCTTTCATGCTTCTCTCCTCCTATATCCACAGGGCTGCTATGCTCAGCTCAAGCTGCCTCCCCAGGGAAACCCTCCAGCCCCAGTCCTGACAGGCCCCTAGCACACACCCTGCTCTCTGCCTTCCAACACAAGCTAAAAATCAAATCGGAGAGTTCTGACCAAGTCAGTTTCACCTCCCCAGCCTCAGGCCCAGCTGGGTGGGAACACAGATCGAAGACACCTGGGACTTGCAGCACACACCTGTAATTCCAACACTTGGAAGCCCAAGAAAAGAAAACCTCAAGATGGAAGCCAGCCTGGGCTATACAGCATGACCCTACTTAAGAAAGAAAAGTAGGGGGCTGGTGAGATGGCTCAGCGGGTAAGAGCAGGAGTTCAATTCCCAGCAACCACATGGTGGCTCACAACCACCTGTAATGTGATCTGACACCCTCTCCTGGTGCATCTGAAGACAGCTACAGTGTACTTATAATAAATTTTAAAAGAAAAAAGAAAGAAAAGTAAAGGGCTGTGGGGACTTACATCTCTGCTTTATTCACTTATTTAGGTGTTTGTTTTGAGACCTGGGTGTCTCCTTATAGCTCTAGCTGCCCTGAAACTCGTTATGTAGATCAGGCTAGCTTCAAACTTAGAGAATTCCACCTGCCTCTGTCTCCTGAGTATCAACTTTGACCTTATGTGGTTCCTATTCTTTTTGGGTTTTTTGTTTTTTTTTTTCAAGATAGGGTTTCTCTGTCCTGCTACACTCAGCTCAAGTATATATTCAATACTAATACTGCATATATGGGCTATATAGCAAGACACTGTCTCCCCTGGTGTGGAGGCACATGAGTATCGCCTTGGCTGTCCTGAAACTCAGCCTGAAGACCAGGCTGGCCTTGAACTCATAGAGGTCTGCCTGCCTCTCCCTCTCGAATGCCATGATTAAAGACATACACCAAACACCACCCCACTGTATTTCCTATTCCTAGTACCTGTGAGCACTCAGTTTTCCTACCTACAAAGTTGGCATGATAAAAACATACAGTGTAGCACATTGGTATAGTATGTACTTAGCAGCATTCATGAGGCCCTAAATTCCATCACTAACAATCTCCCTCTCCACCCCACCCCCAAAATCATACTTTGAAGGCCGGTTGAAAAAAAAAAAAATGAACAGAGCCAGGCATAACAGCTCAGGCCTTTAATCCCAGCACTGGAGAGGCAGGCGCAGGCAGATCTCTGTGATTTGGAGTCCAGCCCAGTCTACATAGTGAGTTCCAGGACAGACAGCAAGAGTTTTATAGTGAAATCCTGTCTCCAAAAGAAAGGGAGAGGGAGAGGGAGAGAGAGAGGAGAGGAGAGAAGAGGAGAGGAGAGGAGAGGGAAGGAAGGCAGGCAGGCAGGCAGGCAGGGAGGGAGGGAAGGAGGGGAGAGAGGGAGAGAAAAAGAAAAGAATAAATGAAGATAGTTTCCAGCAGTTAGGTTTGGCCTACAGTCAGAATGAAGGTGTATGGGAAGCACCTGGCTCTGACCAGCAAGGAGCAATTTTAGACCAGTGCACTTCTGTCAAGTGAAAACTCACTGGAACCAAGTACTCCGTAGGCAGAGGCAGGCAGAGCTCTGTGAATTCATGGCCAGTCAGGTCTACAGAGTGAGTTCTAGGACAGCAGTGGCTAAACAATGAGACCCTATCTCATAACAACATCAAAAACCCCATAAAACAGCTCTCTCTCTCTGGTTAATCACTATCAGTGGTCCAAAGTCTAGGTCACTAGTGATACATAGAGGCAGCGGTCTGGAGCTTAAGAGCTCAACTCTGGACCTGTACCAAATACCAGGTCATTTTCTACTTGAGAGATCCGAGTAGCTACAAATGCCTCCCTGTGCATCAGCTCTCAACACTGACCCCTTTTCATAAGGCTGCAATACGGGGGTGAAATCCTGAAAGTAAAAGGGACAGTACCTACCACAGGATAAGCACTCAAGAAAACAAATGTTCTCAGCCAGGTGGTGGTGGCTCACTCCTTTAATCCCAGCACTTGGGAGGCAGAGGCAGGAGGATTTCTGAGTTCAAGGCCAGCCTGGTCTACAGAGTGAGTTCCAGGACAGCCAAGGCTACACAGAGAAACCCTGTCTCGGAAAAAAAGAAAAAAAAAGAAAAAAATGTTCTCACACTAGTTGATGCCTGGCAAGGTGATTCAGTAGGTAAAAGCACTTGCTGCCAAACCTGATGACCTGAGTTCAATGCCCAGGCCCTTTAGGGTAGACATCAAGACCCTACTCCCACAGTTTATCCTCTGAACTCTATACACATCCACTAGGTGCAAATGTATACCCACACAAAATAAATACATGCTAAGGAAATTTCTACAAGTCAGCTGCCTATAACCACACCACTCCTGGGAGACTGAGGCAAAAAGATGTAGAGTTTAGGCCTGGAAGACACAGTAAATTCCAGGCCAACTACATAATAAGATAAAGTCTCAAAAAAATTTTTTTTTGTAAATGATGTTATAGCCTCAAAGTAACCAACGGTTGCTTAAGAACAATAAGCCTGAGAATGTTCATCTCAATGTCTTCATCACTGCAGTCCTGGGTGAGAGAAAAAAAACCAGTGGCTAAAGAGTGAGGAAGCTAGCCTTTTTAAAGATGGATGCTAAAACATAACAAACCTGCATCAGCTACCCACAAAAATCTGCCTTGAGTTAGTAGTATGGTACTTTGAGGGAGTCAAGAAGAGTGATTCTGCCGGGCAGTGGTGGTGCACACCTTTAATCCCAGCACTTGGGAGGCAGAGGCAGGCGGATTTCTGAGTTCAAGGCCAGCCTGGTCTACAGAGTGAGTTCCAGGACAGCCAGGGCTATACAGAGAAACCCTGTCTCGAGAAAAGAAAAAAGTGATTCTGTACTGTGCTAGGGATTTACAGGCAGCTACTAGAGGCAATAGGAAAGTCAGGAGCTAAGTTTTGTAACAGGTGCAGGCACCTGCATCCTGGCTCATATCCCATTCCAATCCACCAGTGACCTATGCTAGTAGCTTTTTCTTTCTTCTACTTCTGTTTTTTTTTGTTTTGTTTTGTTTTGTTTTGTTTTCCTTTCAAGACAGAGTTTCTTTGTAGTCTTGGCTGTCCTGGAACTCACTTTGTAGACCAGGCCTCAAACTCACAGATCCACCTGCCTCTGCCTCACCAGTGCTAGGATTAAAGGTGTGAGGCACCACTGCCCAGCTTTCCCCTCCCCACCTCCCGTTTGGGGGGTGGGGGCAGGCTTTCACATAGCCCAAGTTGTCCTTCAACTTACTATGTAGTTAATGATGACCTTGAATTTCTGATGCTCCTAGTTCCATCTCCAAAGTGCTGAGATTTTAGGTATACAACACCACCCTGATGTATATGGTATATGGTGCTAAGGACAGAACCTAGAGCCTCCTGTAAACTAGGCAAGCAGTCTACTAACCTCAACTATATCCCCAGCCATCATGCCCCTTTTAAAAAGTGATGTCCTGGGAAGTACAAGGAAATTCAAACTTCAGACTGCCAACCTCAAGCAGCAACAAATAGGCTCAGGGCCTCCTGCATGCAGCACTGTACCAATTAGAAAATGCCAGGCCCAAAGGGTACAGGGCAAAGGGCGCAGAAGCAGGGGATGGGGGTAGGGGCTCACCCTGGATGGTCCTCTTGAAGAAGGCTTTGCAGGCCTCACAGGATGCCACACCGTAGTGGTAGCCAGAGGCCACATCCCCACAGACCAGGCAGAGGCGTTTGGGTAGAGAGCTGAGCACCAGCTTCCCACTGCCCTGCTCACCAGACCCTGCCCCCTCCCCATCCTCCTCCTCCTTGTGCCCTGGAAGGCAGCGGGCTGGAGCTGGACCAGAGGCCAGGGTCACCGGGGGTTCAGTCTCAGTCTCTGAGGAACCCTTTGGACTGTCAGGGCTGGCTGGCTCTGCCTTGATGTAGAGAGGCTCGATGCCCACCACCTGGCTGGACATGGTGCTGGTCACCTGCAGGGAAAGACCATCAGGGTCACAGGGAGGCACCCTGCCACATAGGTTGGGCAACACTGGGCCTAGGCCAGGCTTCCAGGCTCAGCCAAGGAAAAGGAGGAGGCAGAGTCCAAGGAAGGGCTGCCATGAAGAGGGCCCCCAGCTGTCGCCATGGGAACAGAGTCTCCAGAGCCTCTGGGGCCAGTAACTGACAGCAGGTCCTCCTCTTGGGAACCTGCAGCGGCTTGGCAAGTCTAGCTCCCACCCAAGCCAGGAAGCAGGGTAACCTCAACCTGCAGGCAACTCTGAACCCCCAAACATAAGCATGATACCTCTCCTCAGTTTTCTCCAGATGTTGGGAGGTACTCTCAAGTATTCAAGAGCATACTGAGGAACCGGGAGGGGGAAAAGGGGGGCGGAGGCAAAGGATATGGCCACTCTCTCAGGAGTTTCCACATGTCCACACTTGCTCACTCTCTCCTGGGAACCTTCAGCTCACACATGGCCTTTAACCAGTCCCAAGTTCTCACATACTCCCAGCAAAAGAGCACACTCAAAAAGCAAAGTCACACTCAAACTCTTATAATCCCTCACCACACTCTTGTAAGGGAGTCTCTCACCTCTGACACGCCACCCCCTCCTGCCTTAGCAAGCCCAGTCCAGCCACGCCGTGTAGGGCGCGGCTCCACCTCTTTTGCACCCCAGACCTGCACGGGTTCATTCTTACACTCCAGCTGCCGCAGAGTTCACCACCTCTCGCGACCTCCAGGGCCGCCCCCCCATCAACCTGCGCACACCTATGGGAAGTTGCCTGAAGTTATTAATCTCCCCTCCCCCCATTGCCCGCGGGGGACTTCTATCAGGTTATCAGGAAGTAAGAAGAGGCGACAAGGAAGAAGTTCTCCCTCGCGCTACGGTGACCTATGACCCAGAGAGGAGGGTGGCCCAAAGCCCCTGCAAGCGCCCCCACGTGGCCTCCAGGGCCCCTTTCAATTCCAGCCCACCCCGAGGACTCCCGCAATGCTCAAGGATCGATCTGAACGCTGCCCGGGAACTCGTTCCAAGGCCCGAGGCTAACCGGAGGCCAGGACCTGAAGCCAGTCCTGACCCGGCCGCCGCACCAGGCGCGACCCTGCCCGCAGCCCGCCCCCCGCCCGCGCTTGCACATGGCCCCCGCCGCGCCCGCCCACCCCCGCGGCCGCCTTCCCCTCCGCCCCCGGACCTTGGGCTCCGGCAGGGCTGGCGGGCAGGCATGGGGGCCGAGCGGCCCGGAGCGCCGGGGTGAGCGGGGCCGCCTCCTCCGGCCGCACCGCCCCGCCGCGCTGCGTCCCCCCTCACTCGGCGGCGCCGCTGGCTGCTTGTAGGACACAAAAGGACATCGCGGCTGCTTCCTACTCCGCTTCCTCCAGCTGACAGCGGGGGCGGGGTCGGCCGTGCGCATGCAAAACAGGGGGCGGGGCCAGGTGCCCTATGCTAATATCCCAGGGAGGCGGCGGCGCCTGCGTACCCGGAGGCCAGTGGGCGGGCCTTGGCGACACACACGCGTGCGCGGCCGTCCCGCGGGCGGAGCCTGAGCCTAGGGGAGGTGCGAAGACCAGGAGCTGGTGCCGGAGAGAAGCCGGAGCCCCCTTGCGTCACGAAGGAGGGCGGTGCTCTGCCTTATAAGAGTGGGCGTAGCTGTTCAGTGAACTCACTCTGTGAGGGCGGTGAACGTGTATGTAAATGAAGGGCGGGGTTATGCAACTGCATATGCATAAGGGGTGGGACCTAACAGGGTGCTGCTCCCCCCCTACACACACCCCATTATGTTGATGGGACACTTGACAGATTTTGTATACCAGCACCCCTGAGGACCCTCGAGTGGAGAAGCAGACCTAAAACATGCAAGTAGCCCTGGTTTGCGAGTTCCTCAAAGGCAACACTAGTGAGACTCGAGCGGACAAAACTCAAGGTCACTGCGGTGACCGAATGAAGGTCACGGGGAAAGGCGGGGCCACGTGCGTCCGCCTCACGCAAGCAGCCACGCACTGACTCTGGGACCACGCATAGACTCTTTAATTTCTCTAGGATTCAAATTCCATGCAGATGGGGTTGAGCTTGGGTTCGAGGGACTAGAAACAATCCGAGGGGGATGCCAAAAAGTACAGCCTCTTGTTCCGGCGCTTCTTGATCCCGTTGATGTATTCCTGCAGCTGTTTAGTCATGAAGTGGCTCCTGCCAATCGTGGACCTGTATGCTAGGGAGAGGGCAGAACTGAACTCAGGGCCATGAGCAACGGCCAAGGGTCTCTCCCATTTGAGGAACCACAAGTGATTGAGGTGGCAGTTAGTGCTGGATTTGGATCTGTGTTAGTTTGGGGGATTTTGGATCTCCTAGGTGCGATGTGAAGAATGGAGGGGAAGAAAGCTCAAGAAGTTGCTGCAAGCCTGAACAGGGGCAGTGAGAGACAGCCTCTTCCTGAGCCACTCACTCTAACGAGTTATCTGGCCCTTTCTTCCCTCTATATGTTCATATAGCATCAACAGAAGGTTACCCAGATAATCCAATATCCAGTACATTTACCCAAAAAATCCCGATGTGTCACAGCTCCCCCATCTGGGAGTGAAGCAAAGCTACACAAAGGCTGTCACTCAACTGGACAAGCGAAGAAAACAGACTTGCTAGAAAGGGGCTTATTTTAAGTCCTCTGAGTCACTCACTCTATTGAGTCTGCCTGTACCTAAACTCTTGACTTTTAATTTTTAGGACCTCCTTGGAGTATTTGTGAATGCTAAGGGGATCTGACAAGACATACATATACTGAAACTCCACGGCCCCAAGCCCTGCCAAGGCCACCAGGATCTTTTGTGGAAGGTAGGGGATGCTCACTACTGAGGGCTTTCTTGAGAATGTCCAGAACTTCATTCTCCATGAGTTCCATCAGAGGCAGTGGCAGCTGGAAAAGCAACAAGAGACTCAACCAACCAAGGGACCCCACCCAGTTCTGTGTAAAGCTGAAGTGCTCCCCCACACCACCTCCCCAGCTTGCCTGCCCCACTTTCCTGAAATCTGCCCCACCCTGCTACTACTACAAACCTCAGCCTGCCCATCTGCTGCCCACTGCTCAACCCCAGTGGTCCCCCCCAGGTCCCTCCAACCTTGCCCTGCTGCTCTGTCCAGTAGGCTCGATGCGGCTTTAATAGACTGAGGTTTAGTGATTCTGAAGTAGACGTTGCTGGAGAAATGAAAAAAGAAATCAGTCATGGCCAGGCTCCTGGGCCTGCTGTGGAGCAGAGTTGTACATGGGTAGGCACATGGTGGGAGCAGGGTCCAGGGAATAGCTGCAGATACTACCTGTATCCAAGGCCATATGGGACACTGGTTTCAGCCCTAGGCTTTAGAATCCCACTCAACTGGGATCCAGAACCAACTGCCCCACTGTGTGACACTTGGAGAGTTTTTGATTCATCACCTGTAAATGGAGTCATAAGAATTCCCTTTTATGAGAATTGTGTACCCTCTGTAAGTGTTGGGAATTGAATGCAGGACTTTGTAGAAAGAACTCTACCACTAAGCTATGTTCCCCAGTCCAGAACAGTCTCATGGCAGTTGTGACATGTAAAGGTCACAGTAACAGACATTAAATATATATTAACAAGTACAAGTAACCAATGTTTAATATATATCAATTGTTATATCTGTATCACTCTTGTTTGTTTAGACATGCTCTCACTATGTGGACCTAACTATCCTGCAACTTGGTATCTAGACCTGGCTAGCTTTGAATTCACAGCCTCCTGAATACTGGGAACAAGGGCATACACTTCCACAACTGGGTTCTTATCAGTGCTTTTGTTTTGTTTTGTTTTGTTTTTTGAGAGACAGGGTTTCTTTGTTTAGCCCTGGCTTTCCTGGAGCTCACTTTGTAGACCAGGCTGGCCTTGAACTCAGAAATCCACCTGCCTCTGCCTTGCCACCCAAGTGCTGGAATTAAAGACGTGCGCTACCACCTCCCGGCTTCAGTGCTCATTTCTTGATGAAGGTGGAAATGGAAGTGACAGAGGATGACACATAAAGGTCTCAAACAGTGCTTGGCATATTGTGTGTAATCCCAACACTCAGGAAGATACCAAAAGCCAAGGTCATCTTGGGCTATACAGTGAGACTCTCATTCAAAAAGAAATACAAAATAAAAATAAAGTAACTATTTACCCAAAGAGAGACTTCAAAATATCCAGATCCAGCCAGGGGATGAATTCTGTCCTCTCAGCGGGCCCAGTGGTGAAATTAAATGCACAGGTGAGGGAGGGCTCGAAATATGCTTAGTGGTAAAGAATTTTCCTACCAAGCGTGATGAACTCGGTCCGACACCCAGCACCACATTAAAATAAAAACAAACAAACAAACAAAAAACCCGACCAGGTCTTTACTGCCCTGCCTGCCTGTGCGTCCTTCTGCGTTTCCCAGGTTCCTCGTAGTAAGACGCCTGCCCGGTAGGGAGCGCTCAAAGAATGTCTGAGTCAAAGCGTGAACGATTCCCACCTGCGCCCTTCTCCCAAGAAATCCTAGAAACTTGGGTTTCTATGGGTTTACCCCCATTTCGCAGGAAGGGACGTTAAGACCCGGGCTAGCCCCATCCCTATGGCGGCACACCCATCGCCTCGGCGAGGCTACACTGACCTAAGGAGGACGCAGATTCTTCGCGATCCTCCCCAAGATCCAAGGTTCTGCCACGCCACATTTCAAGCTCTAGACGTGCTTGCTGCTGGATCTCCTCTGGCTCGAGGTTGAGACTGTCCCTAATAGAAATGCTCTGGCTGTACTTGCGAGGCCTGCTGCTTACAGGTTTGCCATCTTCGTCGAAGTCCTCGCAGACTTCGGATACCGACACGTTCGCTGTGGACATCGTGGCCGTGCTCCATAGGTCACGAACATCTTCTTGCAGGCTGGATCTGACCGAGCTGCGGCGACGGCTTGAGAGTTTGGGCACCGGGTGCGGGTCCTACACAAGTAAGGTAGCCAAGGAATTCAGGGAGTTGGAGGGATCAGGAAGCCTGGACTGGGATGGGGACTCTAGGAGAGCTGCCAAGCACCCAGGCTGAATGACAGGTTACTCTAGAGGCCTGAAGGGGTACTAGGGTGCGTCTGGGCTTGGGGAACACAGGCACACTTCTTACTTTGACAAAGTTTTCGTCCATCGTTCTGCACCAACTGACCAGTATCCACGGGGCTCAATTGAGAAGTGGGCGAGGGAAGTGTCACGCTCCAGGGAGGGGGAGGGGCAGAGTCTCCTTGCGGATGGTTATAGTGGTCTCCCAGGAGGAGACTTCAAACTGCAAACTGCGTCAAGACTCTAAATTGCTCCCACCCCCAATATCAATGCCAAGACTGGAAGTGCCCAGTCCAGTTTTCAGAGTCCGGGTCTCCTCCAGGCAGGGACAAGAGTCTGAATACCTGAGCTTAACCAAAAGGGCACGACTTGACCGATGTGGGTGCCCAAGGACGACAGTGGGCCTGATATAACCCTATGGTGGCACGAGAAAAGCGCTCGCACACCCACGTGGGTCCCAGGAGCACTCACTCAGTGGGGCAGACTTTTTGTTTTATTGATGCAGGTTTTGAGGCACAGTCGTGAGGTGTGAGGGGCAAAACCGGCAGGAAAGCGAGACAGAAAGCCTTGGATGGTGGGTTTTGGAAATGGTGAGATGTGAAGAACCAGCCGGGGAAGAGCGGTGGCATTTAGCAACCATTAGACTCCTGTCAGGGTTGCAATCGCGTGGAATAAAAGAGGGCTCTTTGGTCAAATAAGCCAAGCATGCCTGGGCATCAGCAAGAGCGAAGCCCTGGCGTGGGGTCCCGGGCCAGAGATCCTGCCTCTACACCGGTATGGCCTTGTCTCGAATACGCCCAGGACCTCGGGGTCTGGAGGGCTTCTTGGGCGGGTTGGGACGGCGGCGACCCCGTGGTGCACGAGGCAGGGCACAGCCACGCTCACTCTGCGTGTCTGAGGACTCGTCGATGAAGGCCAGATTCTCACTGGGGTAATCCAGAGCTGAGGCTGTGGGCGGAGAAGGAGTCTCGACCTTCTCTGCGGGTGCAGGAGAGCCAGGCCTGTGGGCTGGCTCAGCGACAGTAGGCGGCGCCGGCAAAGAGGAGGGCAGGAGCGGTTGCTCCTTCTCTGGTGGCGGGGCGCTGGGCCCAGTTCGCTGGGTCACCCGTGCTGTCACTGTGCCGGTCCAGCTAGCAGCCTGCGCCGTGAGGCCACCCATCTGCACAGAGAAGAAAAGGTATCGGTCCATTGCAGCTCCGGAAGCTGCCCCTTTACCAATTGCATCCACCTTTTCGCCTGACCCTCGAACCTCAGCCTGTGGACGATCCCAGAAGCACACTGTCCCCTCCTGCATTGGCCCAAAAGCTCCCCTTTCTCTAGGAACCTTCCTTGAAAGCCTTGGCTTTGTTTCAACCTTCACTGCCTTTCTGTAGCAAACCGCAGATAAATTACAAAACCAGGACGACTCATACAATATTTGGGACATAATTTAAAATCTTATTCGTTGATCATCTGAAATTCACATATAACTGGCCTTTCTAGTTCTGTTGTTTTTGAAACAGAACTATAACCCAGGCAAGTCTGAACTCGCAGCAATCCTCCTGATTCTGCTCTGCTTACCAAGTGCTGGGATTTACAGACATGTACTACCATCTTGCCTTTCTGAATTCTTTTTTTTTTTTTCTTCCTTTTTTTGGTTTTTCAAGACAGGGATTCTCTGTGTAGCCCTGGCTGTCCTGGAACTCACTCTGTAGACCAGGCTGGCCTCGAACTCAGAAATCCGCCTCCCTCTGCCTCCCAAGTGCTGGGATTAAAGGCGTGAGCCACCACTACCCAGCGCCTCTCTGAATTCTTATTTCCTAACCCTGGTGACCGTATCTATCCATGAAAAACGAGGTGGTCGAGTCTCTGACAAACCTGAATGTACTCCAATGTTCCCGTTAGCGCACTGTCCGGGTCTCAATTTCAGAGAAGCCCACATTTTGGAGGGGAGCCAGACTGGCCAGCAGCCACTGTGCCCAGGGGTAAGGGCACAACACACAAGTGACATGCATGGCGCATGCGCAACAGCGAACAGCTCCTGGAACACATACAAATACCTCTGCCCGAGTTCGGCGGGACACCGCTCGCAACCAGTTGCCGATGGTGGTGAGCACTGAGGCGAAGTAGGCTAGGCCAAATAAGATCCAGAACCACACCAGCGGCTGGTAGGCTGGAGAGTTCTGTCCAGTGCCATCACCTAGAGGGTTCAAAGGGAGGGAAAAGTAAGTTGATGGGGGCAGGAGACATGCCTTTGAGCCTCTGGTTCCCTGCATGTTTCTGCACCTTGAGAGAATGTCCCTCCCTAGAAAAGAAGGGGATGTACTATAATGTGCAGATGTATACAATGGGTGTGCTCGAGTCGTAATTGTGTATGATAAATGCATGCAAAAGGGGTTGAACTTAATATATGTGTGAGCATGCATGGGACTCGGGCATGCAAGATGTAAGTGGGCATCAGGCTGCCTGCTAGGAGAAAGTATGGTGCAGTCCATGATTGGTGTGGAAGCTGGGGCAAATGCCCCACAGCAGTGCATAGGCAGAGTACAGGAACAAAGTACTTAAGGAAAATGCTGGGCAAAGTCAGCCTCACCGGGTACATAGTCGCCAAAGCCTACGGTGGTGAGTGTCACTATAACAAAGTAGATGGCTTCCAGCTTGCTCCAGCTCTCCATGTAGGAGAACACGAAGGTAGGAGTGAGGACAAAGAGCAGGCAGCCAATCAGCAGGAAGAGCACTGCAGACAGACTTCTCACCAGCCCCGGTGGCACATGCCACTTCTGTGGGGAAGGATGGTAGATAGAGCCATTGAGATGCCAGTAACCCACAATTCCATTCTCTCATCCCACCCCACCCCCCATCATCCTGGCATAGCTTGTGAGAGGCTCCTGCTCTCTAGGAGTGCACACTCATTTGCCAGGGACCTAGGGAAGAAGACCCTGGGAGGGGCACAGTGCAGCTCACCAAGAAGATTGCTTCGATGTGGCCGATGCCCCGGCGCAGAGAAGAGCCCAGCCGGTCCCCGACTCCCGCCAGCAGCATCCCGAATAGCGGGATTCCCACCAGTGCATAGAAGATACAAAAGAGACGCCCGGCATCTGTGTGTAAGGCTATATTGCCATAGCCTGGATGGAGAGGGCAGTGCAGGAAGTCTAGGCGCCACCTGGTACCCCCTGCCTCTCCCTGTACCTTCCCCCACTGGGAAACTCCTTGCCCCTTGCCTCCCTCCACATGCCCCATCTCCACCCCCACCGATGGTAGTGATGATGGTCCCCGAGAAAAAGAAGGCGCTGCCCAGGTTCCAAGCGGATGAGTGGTTGCTGCTATTGGTCCAGCTGGTTTCTGGGTCTGCGCCCCCTCCCAGGGCTTCAGCCACGAGCTGCAGGATAAGGCGTACAAGGAGGAACCTTAGTCCTTCCCTCCAGCTGGGCTAACTCCCTGCCCCGCCCCCTTTTTTGCACAGCTAGTAAGCTGTGTGTCTCCTTTGGTTTTAGTTTTTGAGATGTCTCCCTCACTCTCACTACCTAGCTATCTTTTTGTGGTTGGTTGGTTTGGTTTTCTGAAACATGTTATATATCCCACCCAGATACTGGAATTACAGGAATAAACCGCCATAACTGACTCAACATGATCAATTCCTAATTTTACATTCAGGAGCATAAATGCTAGAGCCAAGCTGCCTGAGTTCTAATCTTGGTGACCTCGGACAAGTTAACTCCTAGTGCCTTAGTTTTTTTCCTCTCTCATGGGAGTGACCTTCAGAGCACCAATATCATAGATTTGGCATAAAGAATAAACACTGCGTATTCATTGGGTCATTACGTCCCATGAGTTCCTGCTTCAGCAGACTTCACCCTTCACACCCCTCCTGTGGAAACTGAAAGTGCGAGGCCTTTAAACAAAGTATTGAAGCCAGGCGGTGGAGCATGCCTTGAAAGCACTTGGGAGGTAGAGGCAGGCGGATTTCTGAGTTCGAGGCCAGCCTGGTCTACAAAGTGAGTATCAGGACAGCCAGGGCTACACAGAGAAACCCTGTCTCAAAATACCAAAAAAATTTTAAAAATAAAAAAATAAAAAAACAATGTATTGAAAGGTGAGACCTTCTCTCCAGAAAGGTTCACATATCACATTTGTGGCCAATTTTAGGATGTTTACATTTGTGTGCTTGTGCCCACAGGCCACCTTGTAACACCTAAGGCAAGCCCAGTGTTTCCTATGGTGCTCAGTAAGCATGACTGAAGGGCCAGGGACAGGCTTTTTTGCCTGCCTTCAGATTCCCCAGGGGAATGGTCTGTCTGAAAAGAGCTTGCCCTGGGTACTGGGATATGATAGTACCAGAAGAGGGGGCCTTTCCCCAAATTAAGCAAGGAAAGCATCCACAGGGAAATTTACAAGCATCTCACCTCCCTGGTGTCAGTCCCCATTAGTAAGACCTGCTTCACAAGTTTATCCTCCCTGGAGAAACCTCTGAAAACCCTCAAGACTCCTATTTGTCCCAAGGAGAGTCTAGACTCCTTAGTCCAGCATTTATTTATTGTTTTGAGAAAAATGTCTCATGTAGCCTAGGCTAGCCTCAGACTCACTATGTAGTCAAGGATGGCCTTGAACTCCTGATCCTCTTGCCTCTACTAAGTGCTGAAATTATAAGAGTGAACTGCTCTGCCCAGTTTTTGCAGTTCTGGAGAACCAACCCAAGCCTGCAGCATGCAAGGCAAGTACTCTACCGACCACGCCCCACCCCCTCATATTGGAGGTGTATTTGGTTTTGTTTTGGGAGACAGGGTCGTACTCAGTATCTGAGGCTAACTTGGAACTCACAGCAGTGCTCCTGCGTCAGCCTGAGAGCTGATATTACAGGTGTGAGCCACAAGTACTTTTTCCAAACTAGTCTCAACCTTTCCCCGGTCTCCTCCCATGAGAGCTTGATTTTGCACCCCAAAATAGAACAATATTCTCCCTAGATTTTCTCAGGTGATTCCATTTTCTGTAATGATGATCTTTGCATAAGGAGGTGAGATGTCGGGCTGGTGAGATGGCTCAGCGGGGAAGAGCACTGACTGCTCTTCAGAAGGTCATGAGTTCAAATCCCAGCAACCACATGGTGGCTCACAACCACTTGTAATGAGATCTGACGGCTTATTCTGGTGTGTCTGAAGACAGCTACAGTGTATTTACATATAATAAATAAATAAGTCTTTAAAAAAAAAACAAAAAGGAGGTGAGATGTCTGACTTAAAGTAATCTAATCTTTTTCAGATTGATTTATTTCCTTTTCTTGCATGTATGCATGTGCATCATGTGCATGCCTGTGCCCACAGAGGCCAGGAGGTTGCAAGTTCCCTGGATGTAGAGTTACAGATGGTTATGAGGAACCTAGGTCCCCTAGAAGAGCAAAAAGTGCTCCAAACTGCTGAGCCATCTCGGCAGCTCCAGTGACTTAATTTTTGTTGTTGCTGTTTTGTTTTGTTTTATTTTGTTTTTCGAGACAGGGTTTCTCTGTGTAGCTCTGGCTCTCCTGGAGCTCATTGTGTAGACCAGGCATACCTCAGACTCAGAGATCCCCCTGCCTCTGCCTCCCTCCACCAGGTGGGAGTGCCACCACCTTAGGGCTCATGATTTAATTGTCTTTAATAGCATTTCTCCACGTCCCCCAAATCCTTCATCTTGCAGTGCCACCCAAGCTTTGTTTCAATGACCAGGCATCTGCTCCACACGGAGCTTGCCAGCTTCCACACTGGCTGACCATGCTCTCCCTCTGCTTGGGAGTTGTTTATCCCCACACTCTAAAGTCCATCCCTCTCACTTGGTACTTTCCAACTGCTGACTCTCCTCAAAGCCTCTCCATCTCCCTCACTCCCAGCACCCAAAGCAGCCCACAGGGTGGAAAGAAGAAAATCTCCTTCATGTCCACTGCTTCCTGCCGTGATCTGTCCCTGATCTGTGCCTGGGATGTGACACCTTCCGGGGGAAGCTCCACCCCACTGTTTGTACCTCTCTTCCTTCCCCGACCCCAACCCCTGAACTCATAGGTGTACAATTGCCACAGGACTCATTCATTCTGGTAGTGGCTCCTGGAAAAGAAGCAAAGCATCAGCCACCCACCCTCCCAGGTTCCCTGTCTCAACTTTTCTTTCTCATCCCAAAATAAAACAATTCCAGTTGTGAAGATAAGTAGGTCAGACTCCCTCCCTCCTTCTGCCCTGTGGTCTGGCCAGGCGCACTTTCCACCCAGGCACTTCTGAGCAGAGCTTGTCCTGATTCTGGAAGTGGGAGAGACACATCTCTCTACCCTCATCTTTGCACTGGATCCTGCCACCTTATGAATCAGTTGGGATGTTGAGGCTTACATGCAGACCCTCCACAAAGAACAGTCATGGAATGAGGGGTACTCTTTCATCAAGTGAGAAATCTTAATTTATTAAGGTTAAACCAGAGTATGACAGAGCAGTGACTGGGAGATCAAAGGAAAAGATGCAGGAGCTAACTGACTGGACCCATGAAGGCAGAAGCTCAGAGCTTTCCTTAGTGGCTGGACGGAGCCAGATCCAGCTGCCCCAGCCCTTTCCCACTTGCTTGACTGGTAAGCATAAGTCCTAGGGAGGAGGGCCCCCTGAACTGACATCCTCAATGGTATGAACAGAAACCCTCTAAAATCATCTGAACTTGTTTATGTGCAAACTTGGGAGCACAGGAGGAGGTGTTTGCAGTATTCTTGGGTTTCTCTAAAACATCTGAACTCAAAAAAAAAAAAAAAAAAAAAAAAAAAAAAAAAAAAAATGCATAGGAACCATGTGGGAGGAGCAGCCAACATTAGCAAGTAAAAACTCTGCAGGGAGCCAGGTGTGGCTGCTCAAGCCTAGAATCCCAGGGCTCTGGAGGCTGAGGCAAGACCAGACCCAGAGTTCAAGGTCAGTTTGTGTAACACAGTGAGTGCCAGGCCACTCAGGACTATATAACAAGCTCCTGTCTCAAAA
>NW_022196904.1:138218384-138256428 GCF_008632895.1 Mastomys coucha
GAGCTAAGGATGGTGGAGCTTGCAAATACAACATCCCATGTGCTCCACCCATTCACTCCATTCAGTTATTTGTTCATTCTTCCTCCTTTCCACCATTACCCAGGGGCACAGCCTAGTGCTAGCAAAGACAAGCAACAACAACATGGCCAGCATACTAAAAACAAACACTTGGACCCCAGCTCCTGCCCAGCACTCCCAGAGGTACATGTCTGGAAGTAGCGCCCTGAGCAGGAGCCCACTGCTAACCAACTCTGCCAACCCACCTTGATGAATTCCTCCAGGCTCTTCTGGCTCACACACGGATGGTCCTTCAGAAACTGGTCTCGGCCATCCTCCAGATTCTTCTGAACCTGCTGCTCATGAGGCTGCTCCAGAGCCTGGAACACTAGAGCCCCAGAGACCAAGTAAAGCAGCACCAGCGCCAACAGGGCCAGGAGTGTGGTGCCCCGCATGGCCCTTCCAGAGGCAGGTCCAGCTCCACTTCCTGCTTGGGAGGGAGGAGGCTCCTGGGGAGCAGTGGTCACTGCAGGCCAAACCAAGGGTTATGGGGTCAAGGAGAGGTTTGACACCCACACCCTCCTTCTCTGTCTTGGACTCCCCAAAGTTTTTGAGCCCCTAGCTTTATTATCCATAGGTGTAACCCCCACATATCCTCTGGTGCCAGGTACTAACACCTCCAGCCTCCTTCTTACCTCCGGAGCCTAGCCATCAGGAGAGTAGGGTAAGGAAGGAGACACTGAGCCAGGCAGAGTGAGTGAGAAAATGGGGGGACTCCTGAGGCATAAGGGAGCCTGCCTTGGAGAAGACCAAGGGAAGACTAGGGAGTTCCAGGGGAAATCGGAAGAGGCTGGAGCCCACAGAACTGGAGACAGGAATAGCAAGTCCATACTTGGCTCTCCTAGTGCGGCTGTGTCAGCCTCCTCAGATGCATCTGTCCCCTCCTGCCTCGAAGCCTAGCAGGGATCAACGGGGATCTTCCAGGGTCCCCATCCGCCCGCTGGGCTTTCGAGGAACCCCGAGGCGGATCTGGCTGCAGGGTAGAGGCAAGGCCCAGAGCCAAGGAAAGGAAAAGTGGGCACAAAGTTCCCAGAAGAAGCAAGGCATAGGGTGGGAAGGGCAGCACGGATACAGCAGCCCACGGGACAGCTGTCACCTAGGGGGCAGCGGGAGATGCAGGCGCACACAGGCATATATATATATACACACAGCCTGTTACATTTGCCACAAAGATCTTTGAGCCACATTCCATTCTGCAGCTCTAGCGGCGCGCTGCCCAGGCTGCAGGCATAGCACTGCACCACGCTCCGGTAGACCCTGGCACAACTGACCACCATGGGCGTGCCCGCAGGAGGACCGAGCTACCCTAGAGGTCCTTGCGCACGAATGCGCGCGCGCGCGCACGCACACACACACACACACACACACACACACACACACCGGACCCGCGTGACACTGAACGACAGCCACTTGCTCCCACCACCTTCCCCACGTCCTTACGCCGACGCCTCAGAGC
This sequence comes from Mastomys coucha, assembly GCF_008632895.1. Taxonomy (NCBI): domain Eukaryota; kingdom Metazoa; phylum Chordata; class Mammalia; order Rodentia; family Muridae; genus Mastomys; species Mastomys coucha. The sequence goes on from NW_022196904.1 coordinate 138,219,898, forward strand.
GTGACCGGCGACGGGACGCACGGTCATACCACTCGAGGAAGGCATCCATGCGCGGGAGGTGTCCCACCCCGCCGGTTGCCTCCCAGCTCCCAGGACCTGAGATCCAGTCCACGTTCCCGCGCCTGCTCTGCACTTACTGTCTGCACACTCTGTGGCTGCGGCTTTGGCTGCGACCTGGTCTCCCGCGCCGCCTCAAACGGGTATGGGCTGGGCCACGGAGGTGACAAGAAGCAGCCCAGAGACCGAGCGTGCGGCCGTCTGACTGGGACCCCTCTCCTCCCGCCCTCAAAAGCCCCCTCCTTGGGAGCTTAACTCTACCAGAGCTGCGTCTCCCTACGTGCCGCACCCTCGCCACCAGCTCTCGCCACCAACCGCCTTGCACCCAGCCCTTTACCTGCACCTGCAGCCTCTGGGCTCCCCAGTCCTGTCTTGTCCAGGCCAGTGAGCAGCAGAAGAGCCAGAGAGGGGTTGTCGTGGAGTCCAACTTTCTAGGCTGGGATCGGGGGCCCCAGCGCTGCCCTAACCTGGACATCAGCTGGCCCGGGGCTCAGGACAGCTGCCACATTTATCTCCTGGAATCTTCTACGTCTATTACTGGACTGGGAAGAGCCTTCATTTCTCCGCCCATGAGGAAAGTCTGGCCCTTGGGCTCCGCACTTATGAGGGAAAGAGGCCCTCAGGGAGATGAGGGTATGTGGGAGTGGAAGGCGGTAGCTCTCTTTGAGGCCACATGGATTTAACCAGTTGAATGGGTTGGGTCCCAGTTCTGGGAAGTCACTAATGGAGCAGCTCTTGCTCCACAGGCTGCATCCCCATCTCTGATCCTCCAGGCCCTAGAGTCAGCCCCCCACTCCCGGAAGGGCATCTGCTGCCTGACAATTCCAGCAGAAAGAGTGCTAGCATTTTCTGAACAGCTGAGGCTGGGTCCTGTCCTGTCTCTATCCTTCTCTGTTCATGTTCATTTCTTTACTGATCTCCACAGTCTCTCCTCTAGCTTTCTGAGACCCCATGCTTCTGTGGTCAGTACTTTTGTTGTTGTTTTGTTTTGAGACGGTTTCTCTGTGTACTCCTGTCTGTCTTGTAGACTAGGGAGGTCTCAAATTCAGAGATCCACCTGCCTTTGCCTCCAGAGTGCTGGGATTAAAGGTATGCCCTTCCATCACTCGGTTTTGTGGTAATGCTCGGTACGTTTAAGCCTAAAGTGACCACACAGATGATTGGGGGTCAGAGCAGGTTAGCAAATTCTCTAGTTCCCACTTACAATAAAAGGGTGATTACTTAACTCTGGAAGCTAATTTTGAGTATTTAAGAAGTCAGTATTTGGGGGCTAGAGAGATGGCTCAGCCTTTGAGAGCACTGGCTCTCTTTCCAGAAGACCCAAGTTCAGTTTCCAGAACCCACAATTGTCTGGGACACCCTCACACAAACATACATGTAGGCAAACCACCAATGCCTGTGTACACATACAAAGCCAGTGGTTTTTTGTTTTGTTCTCTTTCTCTTTTTCCTTTGTTGTTGTTGTTTTTGTTTTTGTAGCCTTGGCTGTCCTGGAACTTGCTCTCTAGTCCATGCTGGCCTCAAACTCACAAAGATCCACCTTTTTCTGCCCCTCAAATGCTGAATTAAAGGCATGAACCACCACTGCCCAGCTGAGGTCAGTGTTTATAAATGCTTAAAGCCTAGCACACAGAATTAAGTGCCCTATAAATGTTAGCAATTTTGCTTCCAACCAAAAGTGATTGTCCAGCTTACTGCTGAAGTCTGAGCCTCTGCTGTCCTCTCTGGAGACCTTGTAGATCTGTATCCAGGATAGTCCTTAAGAAAGAATTTCAAGGCAGACTTATTGCCAGGCTGAGATCTCAAAAGAACTGGAATCACCAGGTTTATAGCCAGGAGTCACAGACTCTGACAATCAATCCTGAGCCACAGGGCAGATCTGTCAGGATATCAGGAACACAGGGAGATGACTAAACCTTTGGGGAGTGTAACAGGAGCTGACTCAGCATGCAAGTAGCCAGGAGATCAGGGTAAACCCATACCCAGGCAAGGAGATGGAGGCTGTGCCACACAAGCACCCCCTTTTGTAGATCCTCCATAAACTGAACATCTGTTTTTTGGTTTTTGTTTTTGTTTTTGTTTTTGTTTTTTATTTTTGAGACAGGGTTTCTCTGTATAGCCCTGGCTGTCCTGGAACTTACTCTGTAGACCAGGCTGTCCTCGAACTCAGAAATCCGCCTGCCTCTGCCTCCCAAGCGCTGGCATTAAAGGCGTGCGCTACCACCGCCCAGCTTAAACTGAACATCTGAAGACCATATTAGAGGTGGTGACAGAAACCAGGCCTCAGATCAGTGAGATGGCTCAGTGCTTTGTAGGGATGCTTGTCACCAAGTCTGAAATTCCAAGTTTGTTTCCTGGAACCCACATGGGTTTTTCTGACTCTATACCTGTGGTGTGTGTGTGTGTGTATGTGTGTGTGTCCACACACAAGTACATGCACTGTACACACACATACACTAGGCCTCCACAAAACTAACTTAATCCATTAGAGGACAAGATGCCTACCAGGCTGTGAAGATGGCATAGTGGTTAAGCGCACTTGCTGTTCCTCCTCCAAAAGACCTAAGTTCAGTTTCTTCCAAAGGCAGCTAATAACCTCTAACTCTAGCTCCTGGGGATCCAATGCCCTCTTCTGGCCTCTTTGGGCACTACACACAGGTACAGGTGCAGACACACCTATACACAAATAAAAATAATCTTAAGAAAAAAATGATGCCAAACTGGGCCAATGAGATGGCCCAACAGGTAAAGGCCTTTGCCACCTGGCCTGATTATATAAGTTCTACCTCGCCAATCCATATGAAGGAGTGAACCAACTTGTAAGCTGTCATCTGACCTCTACATATGTGAGCACCAAATGCTTGTCCATACATACTCAAAAATATACAAATAAATGCATGTCATTAAAAAAATTAGCTGAGTGTGGTAGCACACATGACTATTCCAGAGCTCAAGAGGCAGAGATAGGTGGATCTTTGTGAATTCAAGGCCAGCCTGGTCTAGAGAGAGTTCCAGAACAGCCAAAGCTACATAGAGAACCCGTCTTGGAAAAACAGAAACAACAAAGGATGTTGAAGGGCAGATGAGATGGCCTAGTGGGCCAAGGCACTTGCTACCAAGCCTCTACACCTGAGTTTGATCTATAGGACCCAGGACAGAAGGAGAGTATTGCCTCTACAATACATGAGTTCACACATACACACACAATAAATAAATGTAATACAAAAATTTAAGGATGCCTAAATACAGATAATTACAGTGCCGTATGGTCCCGAGAAGGGTTATGGTTCTCTGCACAACCAGTAAAGTTTCATGGAGATTGATTCCCTGGCCCCTCCCAGAGAGATTCAGCTCATGGCCTTGGACATTCCTGGAAGGTACTCAACAGTTAAGCCACACCCCCAGCTTGTGGAAGTGATTTTTCAACCAGGACAAACCTCTAGCTTCAGTTATCTGAGCTGAGGCTAAGGCAGGAGGATCATCTGAACCCAGGAATTTCAGGCCCGGTTGGGCATCACAGAGAAGGCTATTCTGAACCAGTAAAGTTTTAAGAACAGAGGCACATGCAGTGCCCCTGCTGCTTAGTGCTCACGTGCTTCACCAAAGGTGAATGGCACCGCCCAGCCGAGCAACCCAAGTCAAGGGCCAGCGTTGGATCATCCTGATGCCCAATAGGTCAAGGTAAGAAGGAGCAAAACTCAGACAAGTGATAGGAAGGAGGACGGGGCACAGCCTCTGTTTATTGAGTGGTAGGCACAGGAGAGGTAGCCGGCTCCAGTGTGGAAGCAGAGGTGGCAGGTCATGCCAGGGCACTGTGAGCATCTGGTATCCTGGGACCTTGTTCCCATTTTAGGGGGATGGCACAAGCTCACTACAATAGGATCAGCAAGGAGCCCACCAGAGGAGAGAAGCAGCCACATTCCCCTGGCATCCTGGGCAAGCAGCAGCAGATGTACTTGGCACAGGGGCCAGGGGTCAGGGGAGCTGGGGCCAGGGTATTCTAAGGGGAGTAAAAGGAGATCACGTCTGTGGTGTGGAATAGAGGCTGTGGTGGTGGCTACCAGGTCCTGGCACCTGGGAGAAGAGCAGAGGAGTGGTCCTCGTCTGGCTGGCCCCTCCCCAGCCTGGCTCACGCCCGATGGCACCATACCAACTGCCAGAGCCCAGGCTGCCGGACATGCTGCAGGCAGAGAAGCAAGGTGAGTCCCAGGCAGTACCCAGGGCCACATTCTTGAAATGGGAGAGAGGCTGAGAAACAGAGAGCCCTAGGTCAAAGGGCAATCTGCTTTTTTTTTGGGGGGGGGGTTTTGAGGGCAAACTGGTTTTGGGGGCAGGGGTGGGGTGAGCACTGGAAACCCAGAGGGATTCCACTCAGAACAGATTGGTCCCCATAGCTTCCCGGAGCCAGGCAGGATCCCAAGGTACTTCCAGCAGGGTTGAGGCTCCTACCTGGTGCTCTCACTCCGGCTATGCTCCCAGGAGTAGCCCTCATCCTCACAGTGGCCAGCCCGGTCAAAAAAATAGGATCGGGAGCCAAAAACCTGCCCATTGAGGATTCGACTGGTGCTCTGTAAGGTATGGGGGAAGAAGTCCATACTATGGATATTGTTTTCTAATGCCATAACTGTCCCAGGACCCCAGACCAGAATTCCCAGGGTCCAGAACCTCTATACTGGACCAAGAGGCGTTGGGGGGGGGCCTACCAGATCCTGTGGGGGCCGGTGTACCCGGAAGAAGCCCACCAGCAATGTGGTGGGCAGCAATTCCCAAATGAAGAGGATGAGGCCAAACACCAGGTAGCCTTTGTTCCCTAGGTCATTCACCAAATCTGCCTGGGGAAAAACAAGAGACTGAGGACACCACAGAGGATGCTGGCAGAGCCCTGGCCAGCTGGAGGCTAGATATTATAGTTCCTAAAGAAGGGACAAACATGACCAATGCCTACCTGGTCAGATACGTTGTACCAGTCGTAATCGAAGGCATCTAGCCGGCTCCGAGGGGCCAAAGCCAGAGCTGCCAGGTTGTAACAGGCCCGGCTGGCATAGAGTAGGACCATGGCACCCCCTATAGCAGCTGCCTGACACACACTGGTCCCCTGGCAGAAATGACAATAGAGGATCTTCAGGGAGAGGAGACTCCTACCTTCCTTTACATCCTAAAGAACTCTGTCTAAGGAGCTCCAAGGATACTCCACCAAGCTTGGTGGCCCTACCTTGGCCTCTAAGTAGATGCTGGTGGAAGGGGCTCGACGGGCCACTAGGCAGAGGCAGGCAGCAAGCGAGAGGGCACAGATGACGAAGAGAGAGTCGCTCACCAGGACACGTACCAGCAGAAGGACCCAGGGCTGTGCCTGGCGCTGGCGAGACAGCACTGCACACAGTACATTCACCAGCAAAAAGAGCAGTGAAGCACCCACGAAGGCCCCTCGGACAGCCAGCCTGCGGCCCACAGCAAAGTCAGCCCCAGACCGTACATCTCCTTGGCCCTTACCAACAACCCTGACTCCTCAGGAGACCCCAGGGTCAATTAGAACTCAGGTGGTCAAATCCAAACTCTGCTCATCTAGTTTTGCATGAGGAAACTGAGGCTCAGAGAGGGGAGGAGATTGAAAGCTATGGCATCATAGGAGCACCAGGTCAAACATCTGGACAGGAGTGCTGGAGGGGCCTCATTTCAGCTGTGTGACCTTGAACGTGTTGCTTTGTCTAACTGGGCCTCAGTTTCTTCATCTCTCAAATGAGGATACGGATAGCACCTCAGGTGAGATGTGCAAAGACGCTTGCGAAACATCTTTATAAACTGGAAGGCACTGTGTAAGGATGGGTGTTGCAGCCAAGGTCACTAAAAGTGCAGCAAGACTTCATGCATCCCATGGATTGGAGCCTCCATCTTTCTCCACTACAGATGAGGTTGATGTTCTCTCTCCCCTGACACTAGCATGGTAGTCTGTACCGGGTGCTTTATGCTCTTCAAGCTCTATCACAAATATTTCTGAGGTTCGTCTTGTCTCAGCCCTGCTGGGTAGGCTTCCTCCCTGCCACTGACCCATTAACATCTCCAGTACTTACAAGCCTCGGCTCATCTCTGGCCGACGCTTCGCCTTGGCCTTGAACACCACCTGGGAGCAGAGATACCCATCACTCCTTTGGCCCCTTGGGATTGCCCTCCTACTCCCACCACACCAGTTCCCGTGGTTACCTGCGCAAAGTAGAGGTTCATAAGCGTCAGTGTGAAGAACTGCAGGCAGACAGGGCAGCAATAGAGAAGCCAAAAAGGCAAGGGCCCCAGGCGGTTGGCCCTGGGGGTATCTCGGAAGTAGAAGGAGAAGAGTGTGGTCCGCAGGGCTGCCCAGAGCAGACAGAGCGCCAGGAATACCGTCTGATAGCTTAGGCGCTTGTGCCCATACAGAAGCACCAGCCAGAGCTGGGCATAGACAGAGAAGAAGAGCAGAGCGTACAGGGCAGTATAGGCAGCGGTCAGCCCCAGGGTCACTGTAGGTGGCAGTGCAGGTACCAGCCCAGCTGCAGGCACCAAACCAGACAGGTTACTCTCCATGTCAAGGAGGGAGGCCTGAAACCCGTTGACAGAGATAGGGGACTGGCCAGAAGCCAGGGAAATAAATACGGAGGGGTGGGAACTGCAATGGGTGGTGAGACCTGGGAACTCTGGAAAAAAAAAAAAAGAAGTTGGGGCTGTCAGGCCTTTCCTCCTCAGTAGAGACGGGGGTGGGGGTGGGGGTGGGCACGGGTAACCTGGGCCCTGGGCCTTGTCCCCGTCACTCTGGAGTGTATAAAGGGTAGTCTTTCATACCCAGGGCAAATGAAATGGGGGTTGGGGTGTCCCTCCCTGGGCCAGCCCCAGAGCCAAGATGCGAGGATGCAGTGGCACAGAGTCCCTGGCCTTGGTCGCTCGTGTCCGGCTGGCAGGAGGGGGAGAGCCGGCCGATGCCCGTCAGCTTAGGGCAGCGGCCGCTGCGGGGGCGCCCACCGCCCCGCTCTCCCCCTCCCCAAGCTTGGTTCCTCTTTCCCCTCCAATAATCCGGATTGGGAGGCTTCTTCCTCTGTCCTCAAGATTCCAGACGTGTTCCCCCCACCGCGTCCACCCTCAGCCCTGGTGAATAAGAGGAAGTCGATGTCAGGTTCTCAGGCCGCCGCGGGGTAAGCGGGATCCGGTCGCCGGGACACCGGGCTCCAGCTCCCCGGCTCCCGCTGCTCCGCCCCACTCCTGCGCCTGCGCGAGCGTCCGTTCACTACGTAAACTGCGTAGCGGCCGGCAGGGACTCCGAAGCCATGCGCCGCGCCCGGCGTACATCTCTTCGAGAATCGGCGTAAGGTGCGCTGCCGGCGGGTGTCCCGGGTTACGGATGGCGGCGGGCGGCCGAGAGTAGAGCAGGCCGCACACAGCAAGCACCTGGGTTACTAGAGCCATGGGCCGCCAGCTCTTAATGTTTGGAGACTACCATTTCCCACGCTTAAGTCCCCAAACCCACATCGCGATCGGCTTGCCCTTATGGGGGCGGCAACGACTTCCCCGCACAGGGTCGCTGAAGGAAACTTCCGCCCACAACCAAGATGGTACCTGGGCCCCGCCCCCTTGCTTCTGTCCGCAGGCTCGGCGCTCCGGCCTGGGGCAGCTTACGCACACCTATCCTAGTAGCAGAGCCCCCTAGAGCTCCACGGCTCGCCGTCCTGGGCTCCCCTGTCCCTTCTCCCGCACCCGGGCGGCCATCCTGTCGGAAAGGAGCTCCCGAGATGGCGCGGGGACTTGTCCCCAAGACGGGCAGTGCAAGGCCTCCACGATCGGGAAGAAGGAGCTGGTCTTCTCATCCCGGTCACTCGGTCCAGGGGGAGCAATAACCATTGCAACGATCATTGCATCCGACGGCCGGGCTTCAGTGAACCGCTCTATAAGTAATCACTAAGCTGTTTACAGAGTTTTCACCAGCTCCCCAGGGAGTTGTCATTAGCCCCATTTTACTGGAGGGAATTCGGGCTCAGAAGGGCTGGAGGACTTAACAGCCGAAGCAGGCCTCCAGGATCCAAATGGGAACCCCAAAGCAGCCTTCGCTGGCTCCTGCACACGCCCTAGGCTTGAGGAAGTCCGATTCCGGAATCCGGAGCCTGGGGAGCGACGCGGGAGGAAGGCGGTGGAGACCAGCAGGTCGGCGCAGGGGTGGGACCTGGCTTGGGGTGGCCCCGCCTCCAGGCCGACCCGGGATTTACTTCGAGAACTGATTGGGTCAGATCTGTGACAGTTCTCGTCGCCCAGGAAACTAGGGCCGGGCGCCCTTAGAACTGGAGGGAGGAGGCAGGCCCCGCTTAGGGGCCTCGAGATCGGGCTTGGGGTGAGACCTATCCGCGGTCCTAACGGGCAGGGGGAGCGCACTAGGGTCTGGAGCGCACAGGGCTCTGAAGGGAGATTTAGGATTCCGGCGACAGCTAGGCCAGACTCAGCAGACAGATGAGGGATTGGGAAGATTTGGGGAGTTGGGCTACGTTGGTGGGAGAGGGAGACAGGACTACCTCTCCCCTGCTTCTCATAAACACTGTTTGCCTAGCTGTGTACTGAGTACTTCCTACCTTGTCTCTACAGCCCAGAGTATGTTCCAGATCCCAGAGTTTGAGCCGAGTGAGCAGGAAGACGCTAGGACTACAGATAGGGGCCTGGGCCCTAGCCTCACTGAGGACCAGCCAGGTTCCTACCTGGCCCCAGGTCTCCTGGGGAGCATCGTTCATCAGCAGGAACGGGCAGCCAACAACAGTCATCATGGAGGTAGGTTCCTCACTGCCATGATCTGCCTGCCCCCTGACATTGCCCCTTACATTCCTGTTGCAGCCATACTTCCTGAAGACTCTTGGGAAGCCCTAGATAGCTCTGATCATCAGATTGCCTCTTCTACAAACCAGCTATCGCCGGGCTAATTCACAGGGATGTGTGGTATGCCCTTACTGATTAAGCTGATTTACTGAATGCTCTGAACAGACTCCCTTAATATGTCCCCAAGATAGACATCAGTGGGAGCTAAGCAGAGGCCCAAGGAAGCAACTTTCCTTTTTTTTTTAAATTTACGTATTTACTTTCTGTATGTGAGATCAGAGGGTCAGGAGTTCAAGGCTAGCCTCAACTGTATAGTTTCATCTGTATGAGACAGTAGCTGTCTTCAGACACACTGAATCCCATTAACGATGGTTGTGAGCCACCATGTGGTTGCTGGGAATTGAACTCAAGACCTTTGGAAGAGCAGTCAGTGCTCTTAACCCCTGAGCCATCTCTGCAGCCCAAGAAGTGACTTTCCTAAGGTATTGTTGGAAGACTCCTCAGTGCCAGGAATAGGGCCTTCCAGTGGCCAGTAGGTTCTTTCTTACTCCATGGCTCACCTACAGCAGGACTATTCTTGCCCAGATGGGACAGGCAGGTGACCCTAAGTGACAAACAAGAGCCTTGTGAAATTGGAAAGTGTGAGTGAGTACCAAGATGGAAGGAGAGGCACTGAAGATACTGGTTATACTCCTCACCTCCCATTGTTGATCCTGTACAGCCACAGAAATCTGAGCTCAACCAGGTCTGTCACTGGCTCCATAGAGCTTAACTTAGCCCTACCCCTTCATGTGTCCCTGGACTGCCTCAAACTTCTGTACAGTTGAGACTAGCTTTGAACTCCTGATCCTCTGATCTCTACCTACCAAGTACTAAAATCCCAGGCTACCATGCTTGGCATTCCACCTTCTTTTTTAAAATCCTTTTTTTTTTAAAAAAAGATTTATTTATTTCTTATATGTAAGTACATGATAGCTGTCTTTAGATACCCCAGAAGAGGGCATCAGATCTCATTATGGATGGTTGTGAGCCACCATGTGGTTGCTGGGATTTGAACTCAGGACCTTAGGAAGAGCAGTCAGTTCTCTTACCCACTGAGCCATCTCGCCAGCCCTCCACCTTCTTTTTTAAAGTAAGTGTATATGTATGCCCATGTAAAATATGCATGTGCAAGTGTATGTGCCTTAGAGTCCAGGAGAGGGTGTTGGACCCCTAAAACTGGAGTTACAGGTAGTTGTGAGCTGCCCCACATGGTTGCTGGGAACTGAACTCACATCCTATGAAAGAGCAGTAAATGCTCTGAACCACTGAGCCATTTTTCCAGTCCCCTATCCCTTCTTTTAACCTTCAAGTTTCCTTCTCTTTTTTATTATTATTTTTTATTATTATTTATTGTTTGTTTTTTCAAGACAGGGTTACTCTGTATAGCCTTAGCTGTCCTGGAATTTGTTCAACCAGGCTGGCTTCAAACTCAAGAGATCTGCCTCTGCCTCCCAAGTGCTGGGATTAAATTAATTAGTTAATTTATTTATTTACTTAATGTGAGAACACTGTTGCTGTCTTCAGACACACCAGAAGAAGGCATAGGATCCCATTACAGATGGTTGTGAGCCACCATGTGGTTACTGGGAATTGAACTCAGGACTTCTGGAAAAGCAGTCAGTGCTCTTAACTGCTGAGCTATCTCTCCAGTCCCATCTCTCCATGGTGGAATTCTTAATTTCCGGGACTCACCTTGGGGCCCAGGAAGCCCAGGAAGGCCTCATTCTGCTTCAGCCTCACCATGAGCTCCATGTACCCTGTGCAGCTGCCAATCTGCAGAGGCAGCTGTGGCAGGTCCACCTGGGAGGGCAGCTCTTCAGAGTACAGGCAGACCCCACTCAGCTGCTTGAGCTTGTGCATGAAGGCAGGCGGCTGGTGCACGTCCACAGGTGGGGCCTGGCTGAGGTCCCGCACCGCTTTGTCACAGTGCTCCAGTCTGGAGAGCGAAGGGCCTGGCCTTGTCCAGACAACCCTAGGCTAGAAGCCCACTCTTTAGAGCTGTCCTAGCAACATGGGACTGAGGAACCTGGCTTCCATCTTGTGGTTATGGGGTAAGCTGTTCCAGCCCCAAGAAGAGGAGCTACCTTGAGTATTACGAGGTGCTCCAACAGGAAGGAGGTGGCAATTGGCAGGCACGTGCTAGGACAAAGTGATAGGGTCTGCCATGAGAGACTGGGAGGAAGGGCAAGCCTGAGTCTGGAGGTGGGGGAGGAACGCTGACAGGCTTTGAAAACAGCTTTAGGGAGCACAGGCCTGCTGCTGCAAGGAGCACAGAGGCTCAACCCGGCTCCACCACGAAGGAGAGCTGCTGTCAATGAGGACTCCAGGGGGAATAGCCATGGGGAAGGCAGCTGAATGCCCTCTTGACTTCCCTACCTTCCCATGCTAGGCAGAGTCACTCCCTGGGCCAATGTGGGGTGTGTGTGTGTGGAGGGGGCTTCATAAACATTGGTCTTAAAAGCAGAACTGGGTATGGTAGTATATGCCTCTAATCTCAGCAGCACCAAGCACTGATGAGTTTGGGGATGGCTTGGGCTACTTAGACTCTGTCTCAGCAAAGCAAAAGCAGCACAAGTGAGATTTGCAAGTGTCAGACCTGCCAGAGCTGTGGACCTTTCAGTCACCTCTGTGTGCAGAGTCAGCTCACCCTGGCCCTACCTCTCCTGACTTCCTGCACCAGGGTCCGCTGAGCTGTTAGCATCCCTAAGGCAGGGACTGCAACCCACCGACTGCACTGTAGGAAGGGAGGGGGAGGACAAAAAATGGGAGAAGCAGCCAGTTCTGGTCTCAGGGCCAGACTGCAGCAGCTGAGGAGGGCCTTTTAACTGCAGATTGAGAGGTTAAGTGCTTCTGCCTTAATTTCCTAATCTGTAAAATGGGAATAGAACTGGTCCTGCTTCTCAGGGCTCCAGTAACTGCTTTGATACTGCCTGGCACAGAGGAGGCATCATGGAGGCCCTATGCCCGATTACCACCCTAGTTGTGGATATCATTGTTGTTGTTGAATTGGCTCATTCTCTGCAGACCTGAGGTTCCTTCAGTAGTAAGGGAAATTTATGCAGTGCCTTAAACATCCAGTGTTCTTGTATGGCAAATATGAGGTATAGGTTAGACTCAGGATAGAAGTGACTTGAAGGTATACAGATAGACAACAGGGAGCCATTGAAGGTTAAGAAAGACATAGTTGGGTTTTAGAACAGGGATTTAGACATGGGCTAAATCCTTGTGCTTGTGCACAACCCCTGAGCTAGGAATATTTTTGTTGTTGTGTTTTGAGGTTTTAAGATCCAGGCCCAGGGCCTCCAGCTTACACTCTCTCACTGAACCACATCTCTGGCCTTTGTTACATTTGGTGAGACAAAATCTCACTGTGTTGCCCAGGCTGACCTCAAACTCCAGGCTTCTTAAGCAACCATCTGGCCTCAGCAGATAGCAAGTAGCTGGGACTACGGGTTTGTACCAACTTCAGGAATAGTTCTTTCTTTATTTTGATTTTTTTGAGACAGAGTTTCTCTATGTAGCTCAGGTTTTCCAGGAACTAGCTCTGTTGGCCTTGAACTTGAAACTCTCCCACCAAGGGCTTGGATTAAGGGCATGTGCTACCATGCCTAGCTGGGAGCGGGCTTATCTATTGAAGTGGCTGACAAGTCCAGGGAACAAAGTATTTTATTATGACAGGTAAGAACTGTGTGAAAATCACATTTCAGTGTTACTGAGTAAATCGATGGTAAGGTGTTTTCTGGGACATTTTGACTCTGAATCTACCTACCAGCAAGCTGCGCTGTTGTTATAGAGGCCCTGACAGAACATTTGGCCAGAGCAGGGCCAGGTAAGGCCCCAGGCTAGACTCTAAAATGCCTTTCCTCAAGGCTACTGCACAGGTCTGGGCAGGCAGTTGTGGAGACTAGGCAGACAGAGTGGCCTGCCCTGCCTGAGGGCAGAGCCTCACTGCTTGGAAGCGGCTGGGAAACCGCTGTTTTTGTTTTTAGTACTCCTCACCCTGGTCACCATGTTAATTTTTTTTTTTTTTTACAAATTATTTTGTGTGTGTAAAGACATGTATAGAGGTCAGAGGATACTTTTTAGGAGCTGGCTTGGTTCTCTCCTCTTCTACCTTGTGGTCTCAGGAATTGAGGGCTTGGTGGCAGGCACCTTTCCATGGTTTGTCATCCCCTAGGCACTCTGACCAATTTTAATGGAGTATGCTAGGATGCTTCTTCCTCTGTGAATTTGCTGGTTCGGCCACACCTACTTACCCAGAAGCCCTGTGGGTAAGGAGCTTAAAGCTAAAGGTTCATTTCAACCAGCGTCTTCCTGCTTCCCCCACCCCAAGTCTGTCTGAGAGGGTGGCTTATGGGCAGACCTGAGCATCCACCCAGAAGGTAGCCACCCATCCCTTCCCCTGAGGGACTGAGGCAGGTCTAGGCCACACCTTACCCACCCTCTTTGTCCAAAGAGTACACAGAATCTTCAGGTTCTTTCCGGTAAATGCAAAGATAATTTTCAAACTTCCATTAAGGGGCTGGAGATGCAGCTCAGTCTTTGGAATACTGGCCTAGCTTGCCCACAGCCTTGGCTTCTAATCTCAGCACCACGTGAACTGCTGTTGGGGGCAGGGAGCAGAGGGACCAGAAGTGTAAGGTCAGCATTTCTGCCACCTGAGAGAGACCCTTTCTCATCAGCCAGTGCAATTACTCTTGACACGAATGGATGGTGTTTTGTTGCTGAGTGCCTCTAATAATTAACAGTTCTCCATGCCACAGCATGGACTCTTGGCATGGCTGACACTAGTCGGGGCTGGAGAACATGACTCCTCCAAATTGGGCTACCAAGGTGGTTTGAAGGGTGGCTGGGACATGAGAAGAACACAGATCCTGGAGTCAGACTGGTTTGTACCAGTCTTTGTCACTTATTGTGTGACCTTGGATATGGTGTATATGCTGTTTGCCTTAGTTTCCCTCCCTGTAAAATGAGGGACTGCCTCAATAATATGAGTTAAGAACTAAATGAGCCAATCCAAAAGAATCTTCCAGCCTGACCTGGTCAGTGTTCTGATTGGTTGGTTGGTTGTTGGTGAGGTGCTGGGATGGAACCCAGGACCTTGAGCATGCAAAGCAAGGATTTTTGTTTGTTTTGTTTTTTGAGACTGTAACTCTGGCAGTCCTGGAACTCACTCTGTGGACCAGGCTGGCCTTGAACTCAGAGATCCAAGGACCTCCAGAACACTTGGATTAAAGCCGTGTACTACCATGCCTGGTACTAAACAAGGATTTGTTGTTGTTGTTGTTTTGAAACAGGGTTTCTCTGTGTAGCCCTGACTGTCCTGGAACTCACTCTGTAGAGCAGGCTGGCCTCGAACTCAGAAATCTGGGATTAAATTTAATCTGGGATTAAAGGTGCGTGCCACCACCGCCAGGCCTAAACAAGGATTTTTAACATAGCTTATGAAAGCAGATTTGTTCAGGAAGGGGTACAAGTGTCACATGTCCAAGTGCTAGTGAAGGTCGGAGGACAGAGGTGGTTTCTCCCTTACAGGGATTCCAAGGCCCCCCACTCAGCTCCTCAGGTGGTACTGAAAGCTCCTTTACCAGCCCTTGTTTTGCTTCTTCATGAAGGAGAGGCTGAGCTCAGAGCAAGGCCACCTGGAAGACATTCGTCTTGCCACCACCAGCTCAGCACACAAACGCCATGATTCTAGGACTCAGGTTCATTACTCAGTGCAGACTGGCTGCACCACCAGGACACAGCCATGTTCCTTTCGGTGTCCAGCTTCTATGTAAAATGGGGAGAACATCTGCCACACAGGAGCCACGACGAAACCAATGGATGCTCAAAGGGCAGGGTGGAATGGTGACTCTATGAGACAGGCTGTACCCCGGGGACACAAAGACTGAGGTGACAAGGAACTGGGGAAATGGATCCAAGATCACCAAAGGGAACCCACCCAGCTACTGAGTGGTCAGTCCTAGTGGAAGCACTCTGTAGGTGAGCAATGATATTCTGTTCTGGCCAGATGCTTGGAGCAGACCCAGCCCAGGTCGTTCGTGAGGGTCCCCTCCTTACCTCTGCTTTTTATCACGTGCCTGCAGCTGCAATCCTACATCTGAGCTGCAGTCTTGCCAGCTGACCTTTGAGAGAGGGAAGCAAATTTATCAACCCCCGAACCTGAGGGTGATTTTACCTCCTCCCAAGCCTGCAGACACCTGGGTGTGGGCAGCAGGCTGTGGCTAGCTCTGGACTCTGCCCCTGGGAGTGGTTCTGGGTCTTCACTTGTCTGGACAGAGGGGTACAGATTGGAGAAGTCAGGATGGCATATGATACCCAGACCAGAGGAGATCACCCACAATGCTCTTGCAGCTCACAGGACACATCTACACTCCGATACAACCACCACACAGGTGTGTTAGTATGCAGGCAAGGTGAGACTGTTCCTTCATTAAGAAAACTTAAAAGTGAAGGGTGGCTGGGCAAGGCAAGAGCTGCACAGCCTGATGGGCTCTGGGTTCCAAATCCAGGGACTTCTAGCCTCAGGCCTTAACAACCTTGTTAACCTGAGGAAATGTGACCTCTCTGACCACCTGTGTGGCTATTGTGTGCCTGTGTCTTCATAGTCCAGTGTCCGCATCCCACCCCACTCTTTTTTGTGAGACAAGTTCTTCTGTAGTCTAGGCTGACCTTAAACCTTCTGCTTTGACTTCAACCTCCATGCTGGATCTTTTGAAGCAGGTGGTGAGGAGGATAGTTCAGTACATACACACTCCAGTCTCAGAAAAATAAAACGGATGATGACAGTGCTTGACACTGTCTCCCAAAAAAGGCCCAATAGGGAATGCAGAGCGTTGTTTTCCAAGACCCCTGCAAAGACACAGCAAGACACTTCCCTACTTAAGGGTGGCTATTAGACCATGTGATAGTTATATCTTATGTCCCTGTTTTGTGAAAGGCACAGTAAACTGTCCTTTTTTGTACACTAAAGGCTTCTTCATTACAAGGGTTTGTGGAATATTCGATTTCTCACAAAAGCCCTCTGAGTTCTCTGCATTCACAAAGGAGGGACTGGGGCTGTGGAACGGACAATGAAAGGCCAGAGATTCACACCTCTTCCACTCCCTGACCTCTGCAGGCGCTGGGGCTATGGAGACCCGGAGTCGACACAGCTCGTATCCAGCGGGGACCGAGGAGGATGAAGGGATGGAGGAGGAGCTTAGCCCTTTTCGAGGACGCTCGCGTTCGGCTCCCCCCAATCTCTGGGCAGCGCAGCGCTACGGCCGTGAGCTCCGAAGGATGAGCGATGAGTTTGAGGGTTCCTTCAAGGTGAGCGCCAGCGTTGGATGGTTTGGGACCTGAACCTTCAGCCGCCTGCCCCTCCTTTAGTGTAGGGCATGTCGGGAATTCTAGTTTCAGAGCCACCAAATTTCCCCTTTCGTGTTGTAGAGCATGCTGGGACCTGCAGTTCTAATCCTTCCCCTGTCGCAGTGTCCAGTGATTTGCTGGGATTCCCTCCCTCTTCCTGCTTTGTCCAAGGCCCCGCCCCCGGAACATGCCTTCACCTGTTAGGGAGAGCTCTTACAGGCCAGACCGCTATGAGAACAGAAATCTGTAGTGCAGACCAACTTCACGCCAAAGTTCTGAACCGTGAGGTTCATAGAGTACGAGGCTTGCTGGCATCTGAGCCTCTCCCCAACTTTTTAAGCTATTTTAAATCCTTGAGTTCTGCCCCATCCTCTAAACACTAGATCTCTGGCTGTGCAGTTTCATTTAGGATCCCGGCACACGCATCATCCCGTGTCTCTGACTGCCCTGTGCAGAGCAAGCTGGTGATAGGGACCTGATTCGGGACGCCAGAATGAGGCTCACTCTTTCTTCCTCCTTTCCTGAAGGGACTTCCTCGCCCAAAGAGTGCAGGCACTGCAACACAGATGCGACAAAGCGCCAGCTGGACGCGCATTATCCAGTCCTGGTGGGATCGAAACTTGGGCAAAGGAGGCTCCACCCCCTCCCAGTGATGATCTGCTCCACATTCCCGGAACTCGACCAGGTCCTGTCGCCCGCCATATTGGGTGTGGGCGGAAGTCTTTCAAGGCCTTAGGAAAAAAGAGGATCGCTGTGTCCCTTTAACAGGGAGAAGAGCTGACGTACAGCTTGAGTCCCTTTCGGTGCGTGCAATAGTCACGAAGGGGTGGCTCTTGTTTGGAGTTTCAAAGTTTTCCACACACCCCAACCCCTAGGCCTCCGGAAGCGGCCCTTTTCCCTCTCCAGTACTGGACTGCCCTCAGGCGCCTGTGCTAAGTTGCGAGTCTGGGTGCTGTCCTATCATAACTGGGGACCCGAGGTCGTGAGAAACGTGCTTTATAATAAAGCCCGCGCATGTGCCGCCGCGCCTCTGTCCTTCGTTTGGGGTTCCGCAAACCGGATTTCTATCGCTGATAGTTTTAAGAGAGACTCGTTTTACCGGAGGAAGAAACAAGCTCTAAGGACTGAGAGACCAAGAAGCGATCGAGGCTACCCGCGAAGTCGGGCTGCTTGGCTTGGGTGGGGAAGAGGAGCGTGGCTAGACCCCGGGGACTGCCAGGCCCTTATCTCTAATATGGTAATTGGGAGCCGCAGCCCAGCCGGCCGCCGGAATTTAGCGTTCTGCAAACCATGTCGCGGCTCCCCCGGGGCGGGCGGGGGGGTCATTTGCTCCTATTTGGGTCAGTCCTTGTGAGCAGCTACTGTTTGACCGGCCTGGGGCCAGCGCAGCTCAGGGACCTGGCAAGGCACGTGGGGCGGGGCGGCGCGGCAGACCGATCGCTAGGGAACGTAGAAGCTTCTCACAGGGACCTGGAGCAGGGCCCAGAGCTCAGTTCAGAGATTTATTGGCGCCCCTGTAGCCCAGGCCAGTGCTTTGTGCTGGATATGCTGATAAATTGCGCCACAACTCTTTGCTTTCCGGAACATGGGAGGGGGTGGCCCCCACAACAAGGCCTCAAGGAGTAGGTCAGACTTGAAGGTGAGGCTATGTCTGGAACTGACACTCTCTGCAGATGGACCCACCAGAATCTTGGGACTTAGCTTATTTTTGAGGGCCCCAGCCCACATGGAGTGTTTGGGAAAAATGGAGGTCAGACAGTCACTGATATAGGACATGGGATACGGAAAAGTGGCAGTTCTGGGAACATGACACGGACTGGCAGCTGAAGGTGACTTGGACAATGGCTGGAGTCTCAGAGAGAGCTGAGGCCTTCGCCCTGAGAAGCCCAACCCTGGCCACCCAGTTTCTCTAGCCTTCCTACCCGATCTGTTTGCCTGAGGCTGCAACAAAAACAAAGCAAAGCAAACACTTCATTGGCAGGAGATAAGCCCAGATAAGAGGCTGCCTTCCTCTGGAGGGAGCAACCAGTCCCCAGCCGCCAGGAAACTGGGAGAGGCCTTGAAGAAGTGCCAGCCTGCCCCAGCTGCAGAGCTTGGCCCATCCTCTTGCCACAGGGTCTCTGGTGATCCTGGCTGGTCCCAGGCTCAGAGCATGTCCTCCAGGCTGGTGAAGACCGCTAGCAGAGCTAGTACGCAGGCCATCCTGCCTTCCAGCAGGTCTCCACTTAGCTATAGCCCAGTAAATGCATCTTCCATTCGGGGCCTGTTTCCATATCTGTAAAACAGGTAAAACATCTCCCTCATAGGGAGAGGGCCACAGGGTATCCACAGAGTACCACAACCCTGTCAGCGATAACCTTTAAGATTATCAATTTCCTTTCTCCTAAGAGCCATGGACCTCTTCCCACCAATCTGAAAACTCAGCTTCAAGCCTTTGTGGGGCCCTCAGCAACCCTGGTGGAAGATGCTGGGTGCTTAGGTCTTATCAGGCAACAGGAAGGGGTGGGGAGTTTAGGAAGACTTCCTAAAGCAGGGTGTGGGCCTGAACAAAGAGAGACAGGGAAAGGCTGAGGGAAAAAGAGAGTAATGGGTTTGGGGAACTTAAGGGCTCAGGAAAGACATGGGAAGGCCAGAAGCTACCTCTGACAGGAACTAAGGTCACCACAGACCTTAGGCAAGGCAGCCAAGTTCAAACCTTGAAACTCTTCTATAGGAATCTGACCACAATGGTACAACCCCATTTTATAGATAAGGAAACTGAGGCCCCAGAGAAAATGGCAGTACCAGAGCTAGAGCCCAGAGTGTTTTCATCCAAACTACACTATACACAGGATCCCTGAAGTCCACTTTTATTCATGTAAAAAAAAAAATCCCCAAATATAAAGGGTTGCTTTCTACTACCCAGAGCTCCAGGGCTCTACTTGCTGCTCCTTGGGAATCGGGGAGCACCTATCTTAGGTGAATGTTATGGGGTAAAAGCCCTAGCCCTTTCCCTAGGCCTGAAGTTAGAAGGGGAGGCTGAGGACCGAAGAGGTCCCAAGAAGATGAAGGGAATTAGAGTTAGTGTGAGGCATTTGCCTCAGATTTTAAAAAAATAAAATTTCTAAAGATAAAAGGTTAAAAAAAACCCAAAGTATTAGTGTCTTCTACCCACAGCCCAGTGCCCACCCAAACTTGTGGCCACCTCTTGCTCAGCCAGTTCAAAGCTGGGTGTTCTCCTCCTGGCTCTCCGAGTCAGCGCCGGACAGGTGCCCACTACTCCCAGGTGCATGACCATTGCTGGCACAGGCCACCAGGGGGCCGTCCCCTAATCCCTCTGATGTCTCGCCCAGCAGGCACCGACGAATCTCCTGGGGCAACCTCTCTCGCTGTTCCTGACACTCCTGGGTCAGCTGGGCCAGCAGCTGCAAGAGGATGAGTGTCCCAGAGGGGCCAGGCTGCCCAGCTCCCGTGCTCCCCGCCTGTGTGCCTCCTCCCAGGCCTCACCTTGGGTTCCTCTTCCACTAACTGCTGGAGGACCTGCTGCTGCCCTGCCACGAGGCGCTCATGGCGCTGCTTCTGGGCCTCTTCCAGCTGTAAAGGACAGCAAGAGTTCAGCAAGGCCTGGGGTCACTGAAATTGGGGGGGGGGGGGGCAGGGAGCATGCCAGGGCTCCCAAGGTGCTGGATATGACACAGGGACCAGGGGCAGTTGGTACGGTCCCTGGAGGAAAGGCATTAGGAGCCTTTTGGAGAGAAACGTGGTACCAGGGTGGGCATTGAAAAGCTGAGTTTCTGAAGAGTGAAGGAGGAGATGCGGGCCTCACTCACCCGTCTGATGGAGTTCACTGACTCGGTGATGTGCCGCCGATTAATCTCTGTCAGTTCCCTGCAGAGGTGAAAGGGATGGCTCGGGGCCAGGCCCTCTCCCTGCCTCCCCTCACTCAATGGCTCCCAGTCCCAACACACTTACACCTCCTTCTTATGTTTCTCCCTCGTCTTGGCCTCTGAGATACTGTTGTTGCGCTTCCTGTCCAGGATCTTCTGAAGCTCCTTCTTCTCCCTGGAGCAGCGAGGAGGGACTCAGGGGATGGACTCTGGGCACCAGAGTCTCCCACACTCACACAGCATCTTCTGTCCTTACCTTTCATTCAGCTCCTTCAGCCTCTTGAACTGAGTTGTGTGTGCATCCAGGACAACCTCCCTGAGCCGCTGCTGAGCCTGGGGATCAGGCAGCCAGCAGGTAACGCAGGGCTAACATAGGGCAGATCTACCCAGGAAGCTGGCTCTCCTTGCCTATGCCACAATGCCCCTCACCTGTCGCAGATGCTCCAGCTTCCGCTCAGTCACTGCATCTGCCTGGGCTTCCCTCAGCTCCAGCAGGCTCTGTACTTGTCGGTTCTGGAACTCTCGATACTGTTTGGCATCCTCTTCTTCCTCCTTCACGTCCTCCACGTTGGTGGCCTTGCCCCTATAGGGAAAACCTTCCTAAGGCCAGGTCTCTGGTAGAGGACAGTTAGGGCAGAGCTCATGCCAGCAGAGTGGCAGGCACCAGTTAGGTGAGCTATGCTATGCAAATCAGGAGGCCTCGAAGGGGCCAGCAGCTGTCCCGTTAGCTTCACACAGGTGACAGGTTCCTGATTCTTGGCCAGGGACCTCAGAAGAGGTGTTACTCCCAGGGAAGAGTGAGGGCCCAGCATGGGAACCTGCCTCCACCTTCCTGCCATCTGAGCATGCCCATCCAGCCTGAAGACTCACATACACGCCTCCCTCTGATATTCCTGTCAGCACATAACACAGGTGCCAATGGGTTGCAGGACACTCACAGGGCACTGGGGGAGGGTCGGCACTTCCCCTCAGCCCTGGCCTGGGCCAGGCCGTCCAGAAGGCGCCGGGTGAGGGCCACAGCCTTGCGCTGGTGTTTTTTATGCAGCTCCCTCAGATCTCGATCCTGCCGGCTCCGGAGCTTCACCATAGCCTTGTGGCTTCGGAGCTCCTCTAGAGGTGTAGGGGTCACCTCTACAGGGGGTAGCAAAGGAAGCGGGTTAACAGTCGAGGTGGGCCAGGCATGGTTGAGTTGGGAGGGGCACATGCCAACCAGGTGGCCCTACCCCATATCAGGCTGTGCCCCTTACCAGAGAGGATGCTGGCAATCAAATCATCTCGCTGCCCTGGAGAGCAGAGACTGTGGTGAGGGGCTGAGAGATCCGGCTGCGGGCGGCTCCCCTTGGCCCGCCCCAGCCCAGGCTGTCCCTTACCTGGGCTACTGAGGGATGTGCTGGTAGGGGAAGTGGTAGGACCTGGAGGCCAGCGAGGTGAGGCGTCCAGTGGGTTAGATGTGGGGTTGGAGGGGAGCTGTGACCCTGGCTGTTGAGACGGGGTCTCCTGATATGTCTCTGTACTGGCCTGAGCCTGTAAGAGAAAACTCTTTCCAAAAATGTTCTCTTCATCTTGCTGGATCCTTTCCACCTCCTGTACGCCCTATGCCCCTTCCAGCTCTCTCTGCCTACACAATGAGGAGGTACAACAGGCACAGCCAGACCCTTGCCCAAGCCATCGGGAAGGCTCCATGTCACCAGATGACTTCAAGTCTTCAACAATTCCGAGATCCTTCTAAAGAAGCCTGGCCCATCTCCAGCAGGCCTTCCGCCGCGGCCCTCCCTCCCTCCCTCTCTCCCTCCCTCCCTCCCTCCCTCCCACCCGCCTGGCGGCTAGTCCTCCTCTTGGATGCTTGGCTTCTGATTTAATCAGCAGAGGAAGCAAGTGCAGAGCGGGCACCAGTCTCTTCGACTAACAGCTCCTCACAAGCCCTAATTGCAGTCATCTCTTTCCTGGCCGCCACAGGCCCCATGGGGACCGGGTCAGGACATGTGGCTGAACCTCTGCTCCTGGCGCCTTCCCACTGAAGCCACTATGTCCTCGTGGCTTCCCTGGCTTCCAGTACCCCAGTGTGTGTAGACCCCAATGCTTTGCCCTCCCCCAGAGCTTGAGAAAATCCAGTCTAGACACAACCCAAATCAGTGTAAATGGGAATGTCCTCTTTCAAGAGCCCATAAATGGGCTGAGAGTATAGCTCAGTGGTAGAGCATTTGTCTAGCTCGCTTACGACCATTGGGCTCCGTCCCTATGCAGCATGGGAGAAGAAGTAAGGGTTAGAAAACTGACTGACTCAGTAAAGTACCTACTATAAAAGCATGAGGGACTGCAGTTGGATCACCTCATGCCTATAAGCCCATTGCTGGGATGGGTAAAGACAGGGGGATCCCTGAGTTCACTGGCCAGCCAGTCTGGCTCAATGAGAGACCCTATCTCAGACAATAAGATGGAGTGTGTCTCTGGAAAACCACACACATACATGTGCACGTGAACCAACACGTTTACACACAAAAGCAAGAATCTACAGCCCTTCTGCCCACTGTAAGCTATCTACAACCCCCTGACAGTACCACATGGCAGAAAGGCCAAGCTTTAGGGGCTAAAAACAGGCTGAAGGCCCAGCCAGGCTGTGTGGAGCTGAGCCACTTCTCATAGCCTCAGTGTCCCACCTTGGTGAGGGACAGGGCCATGAGCCAAGGATGTGACTGACCTCACACTAGGGCTGGCAGCAAACTGACACTTAACAGCCACTTCACTTCATTTCTAGGTTTGAGTGAGACAAAAGAACCCAGAAAAGGAACAGGCTTCCCAGACATGGACCGGGCCGAAGAGACATGAAACTAGGGTCTACAATAAGACACACAGAGTCTGGAGAAAAGCAGCAGGAAGCAGGGTTGGGAGTCAGGGTACCTGTGGAAGAGTCATTCACTGGTCCCCAATGTCAAGGTGGGCCTAGCCCCGCCCACCTCCATGGCTGCCGCTCACCTCACTCTCTCCAATGAGAGCAGCCAGCTGCTTGGCCCGCTGGTCCATTAGGCTGACGTGCTTGATGGGGTTAATCAAGGCCTCCGCATAGTCTAGAGGAAGTAGAAGGCCCAGTCTCCAGACCAAAGCCCAGGCCACACTCTTCCTGCCAGTACAGGGCTCCAACGGGGGGTGGAGGTGGGAGGGGAGTCTGATCCCACTTGAACTGGGGCCACTTAAATCAGCTATGCCCAAGCCCAGTGCCCACCCTTCTAGGCTCCACCAAACCTATCCCAGCGTCTCACCCTGGTGGTCATCTGGGATGTAGTCAGAAGCTTCAGTGTAGATAAGCAGGGCAGGCAGGCACAACGGTTGGTTGGCCTCATTTCGCAGGCAGACATAGTGGTATCCTGGGTGGGCAGGAGGGAAAGTTGATCTAGGCCTGGCCAAATTCCCAAGCTACCCAGTACTGCCCAAAGCCCACGGTCTCACCTGAGCGGATAGCAGAGACAGGCAGGATACGGTGCCCAACGAATCTGCCACCCTCCTCAAAGGCTGCAATGCGAAGTGAGGCCAGCGTGGGCAGCACAACCTGTGGGGCCCAGATTCTGAGCCATGGGGCAGAGCCAGGACCACCATACTATAGCCGCCAAGGCTTCACCCTCAGAGCACAGAAGCCCAGCTCAAGGGATGGCCACCAGAGTCCTGAGCCAAGAACACAGGTAGCCAGAAGCCTTCGGGGCTATCCGTAGGACAGGGCAAGTGACACTGTGGCCTGCTTAGCAGCTATACTGAGCCATGTGTATAAATTCAGGACACAGTTCAACCAGCTCAAGAGTAGAGGCCACATTCCCATGGGACCACATCGGGGGTGGGGGTGGGCAGGTCAAGCTTGTGGCTGTGGTCTCTGGCAAGGACTTCCTGCCTTGGAGACATGGCAGTGCCTGTTCCTCATGTGGGGGAAAGAACAGGAACGACACAAGATAGGACATGCTGTCATCATCCCTCTGCGACAGCCCTTGTCTCTTCTTATCCCATCTGTTACTCAGAAAAGGACAGAGAACCCAAGTCTGACCCTGGGATATGCAGGTCTAAGGAGGTCGCTTGCTTTTCCTACTTTCTGACCACCAGTCACGAGGGTGCCTGGTCCATGCTCTCAGACTAAGCACAGCAAAGTCATGGTGGGTTGGCCTGCCACAGAGTGGGCTTACCTTGGGGAAGTCAAAGGGCTCCTCATCCCACACAGGGTTGAATGAGTTCCCCTGGGATGTCCGTGTGCGGTATTTGCGTCTTGTGTCAACTGGGAGACCAAACATGTCCACCTCGACATAGATGCCCACCTTCCTGTCTGACAGGAACTGCCCCGAAATCACCTGGGGTGGGACAGCCCAAGAAGGTAAGGCAGCTGCTATGTGTCCTCCTCAAAAAAAAAGACCCTAGGCCCAGCCCCTCCTGGGCCCCACCTTGACCCGCAAGGCGTTGGCCACTATGCCGTCGACGATGACCTCAGTGAAGGGGTCAAAAGACTTGTCCGGCCGCCGCATAAACTCAGGCTTGAGCAAGTACCCACTGCGCCCGTTGTACTCAAACACGCCTGCGTTGAGCTGCATTGGCAAGTCTGTAGACAAAACAGGCAGATCAGTAAAGGGTCCTAGCAGGGGTCAGCCAGACTTCAAGGTCCAGGGATGGGGGGGGGTGTCAATGGATTAAGGGTCCAGGTTCAAGAACAACTAGACAGGTGAGGGTCCACAGAATCGGTCTAGGTAAGGGCTCAGTACAAAGTCTGGGTTAAATTTGAGGATCTAGGATTAGGTAAACCAGAAGCCAGCAAGATGGGCAAGGGTCAAGGAGGGTGTGCTGGCCAGTTCTATGTCAACTTGACACCAGCTAGAGTCACTTTGGAAGCAGGAACCTCAATGGAAAAAATGCCTCCCATCAGATGGCCTGTGGTGCACTTTTTTTAAGGATTGATATGGGCGGGCTGGTGGTCCCGGACGCTGTAAGAAGGCAGGCTGAGCAAGCTAGGAGGAGCGAGCCAGTAAGCAGCATTCCTCCATGTTCTCTGCTCCAGTTCTTTTCCTGACTTCCCTCAGCGATGGACTGGTAAACTGTAAGATGGAACAAACCCCTTCCTTCCCAGGTTGCATTTGGTCACATTGTTTTATCCACCAAGAAAACCCCTAAGACGGGGCCAGGGCTCACCCAAGGTCTGGAAGTTGAGGGCAACGAGCTGGCAACCCACGTTCCAGAAGAGCTGAGGCATATAGTTGGAGGAGTCCACTCGTGTGCCCTTGGGATAGATGCGGCTAAGCTGCTGTTTGTTGTATCTGGGATTGTTGGTCAGGGCCATAAGGGAAGAAGTGACCACCCTCTTCCACTCTCTGTCTCGGGCCCCCGTCTCGTTCTCCTGGGATTCCACTCCCAGCAAAGCTGCCCATGCTGTCCCTGAGCCTTACGCCTCAGCCTACTAAGGACCCCATGCAGATGCTTCAGTGGCATCTGCAAGACCCTGCCCCACTCTAGCCCCAGTGCCAGGAGAGGATACTCCACAAACTCCATGGGACTCTTGGTTAGTTGCTCCATTGCCTTGGTCTCCACGAAGGATGACATCTCGAAGCACTTGTTCCTTTCTGGGGGGTGGTGGGGAGTGGAGGGAAGATGTAAAAGCTGCCAAGGCTTGGCAGGGCTAGCTCCCGGTCACACATTCCACTCACTTCGAGCAGCCTCAAAGGACTTGAACTTGACAGGCTCAACGTAGTTGACGAGCGTCGACATCTCCTCCGTGGCATTGACCTCACTGCTGGCTGTGCCCTGTGGCCCCAAACTCGAGATCAGTGGTACCAGATGTTCCTTACCTACCTCCCCAGCGGGGCTAGCCCTTTCCCACACCTACAGGCATACTGCTTAACAGCTTCTTGTAAGACGCTGACACATCGCCTGGATAGAGGCCTCTCAGTGCCCAACACACACACCGCCCCCAACTCAGGAGCCCTCTCAAATCTTCCCTCCCACAACAGCCACAATGACCCTTCTGTCACCTGGACTCCCCAGAGTTCCCTTTGAGACTCTTTCCTGCCACAGGGCCTTGGCACATGCTAGTACCACCTCTTTAGGTCTGTCTGCCCCAACTTCCATGCCAGGGCACTGTCCCTTTCCCAAACTGCAATTCTGTGTCCTCTTTTCTTTAAACTTTTAACTGTATTTACTATTCTTGTGTGTGTGTGAGTGTGTGTAAGTATGGGTACTTGCTGCCATGGTGCACACATGCTGATCAGAGGACAACCTTTGAGAGTCAGTTCTCTGTCCTTGGGTTCTGGGTGTCAACGTCAGGTCACTAGACTTGTATGGTAACCACTATTAATATACTGTATACTGTATACTAATACTATTATATTATTGTACAGTCCTGTATACTAATACTATTTTTTGAGACAGGGTCTTTCTCTATTGCTCTTGATAGCCTAGAACTCACTATATGGATAGACCAGGACGGCCTCAAATTCATAGAGATCTACCTGCCTTTGCTGAGATTAAAAACACACACCACCACGTTTTTTTTCTTTTTCTTTTTTTTTTTTTTCTTTTTTTGAGACAGGGTTTCTCTGTGTAGCCTAGAACTGTCCTAGAACTTAAGTCTATGGATCAGGCTGGCCTCAATCTGAGAGATTCACCTGCCTCTGCCACCTTAGCTGGGATAAAGGTGTGAGCCCCCATGCCCTAGCTCTTTTCTTATTACATTCTACATATCTCTGTCTGTCTGTCCATCCATCCATCCATCTATGTATCTATCTTTTTTTAAAGATTTATTTATTAAATTTATATGAAAACACTGTAGCTGTTTTCAGACACACCAGAAGAGGGCATCAGATTCCATGACAGATGGTTGTGAGCCACCATGTGGTTGCTGGGAATTGAACTCAGGACCTCTGGAAGAGCAGTCAATGCTCTGAATCACTGAGCCATCTCTCCAGCCCTGTATTTATCTATCATCTATCTATCTATCAATCATCGACCTGTTTTATCTATCTATGTATCTACCTATCATCTATCTATCAGTCATCTATCTGTCTATCTATGTGTCTATCTATCATCTTTCATCTATCTACACACTTCTCTGTTCTCTGTGAAGAGGACAGCATCCGGGGGCAGATGCTTTTACTAGTGGGGTGTCTCTTTAGCCTTGCACCCTAACTCTTGCAAACTCATTGCATACCTACATAAACCGAAGTCTGCATAGATCAGGCTCTATGAGAGCAAATGCACAACAGAAAGGCGACCACCCAGCCAACACCCCCACCCGCCTGTGGTCCTGACCTCATCAGTGGTGGGCTTCTTTGGATCCGTTGTTTCCTCTTCTTCTTCATCTTCCTCCTCATCCTCTCGGTCACGGTCAGACATGAGAACATTAGGTCCCCGGGTGAGGCCCTCCTCACCTAAAGACTTCTGAGGCTCCAGGCTGGTCTTCTCAAGTCCCACCTCCTCCCCATTGCTTAGGCCAGGGCAGCTGTCGGAGCTGGGGGACCCTGCACAAGGGCCAAGGGTCCAGTGTCAGGACCACAGGCTGGTACTGAGGAAGCCTGCAGGTTGTGCTCAGTTTGTGGGTGGGGAGGTCAGGGTAGGGATCCTACCTAGTCTGGGTGGCATTAAGGCTAGTGATTGACCAGAGGTGTCACAGGTCAGAGTTACATAGGGCAGGGAGCTAGCACAACAGCCCTAACAGCCAAACAGCATGGCAGAGCTACAAGCTGGGCTCAGCCAGAGCCATACCCAGCAGGGGTTAGTGGGGTAAGCAGTTATGTGTCCATGATGGGGGACCTCAATAAGGAGACTAGGCAAAGGTTAGCTGAAAGTTTAAGTAGGTGGGTGAACAAGTCAAGTGTCAGGGACCTGAAGGAAGAGGATGGATAAGGTCAAAGGTCAGAATCCAGAGCCCTACCCTGGACGGGCAGCAGTGACACACTGAAAATCAGGGCAGAGAGATCAACACCCAGCTGAGAAGTGGGAAGGAAGGAGGTCGGGCTGGAGTGATGACGACACTGGGGTGAGAAGTTAAGCCCATGGGAGGATCAGGGCTGGAGGTCAGGCCGGGCCATACCAAGCTGGGGTGAGGAGGGCTCTGTGGCGGCTGAGCTCTCGCTCAGGGCTGAGTTGCTCTGTTCCAGAGGCCGCTTGCGCACTGAGCTGTCAGGGACGCCTGTGCTGGGCCGATGCCGCTTCTTATTCTTCACCAGGATACGGCCCATCAGGTCCTGTGGACTAGGCAGGGGGATGCCTGCAGATAGCTGGGCAATGTGGACAAGTCAGGACCTAGTCAGTCACTCTTCACCTTCTTATACCCTGGTTTAACTCCAAGTCCCCCATACCGGGTACTTGTCCAGTGGGTCAATGAGCAGCGCATCCCCAAAGATAGAGCGGCAGTACTCAGCCATCTTGGCCTGCTGCTTTGCCCTGTGGGGACAAGGTCAGAGGTCAAAGGTTCCCAGGGGTCAGAGGCCTATGGAGTGGGTGAGTACCTCAGGGTCAGAGCTGATAAAGTATGAAAGGGCTGTGCTGGGTCAGACTGCCTCCATCAGAGGTCTCTCTAGAGATTCCCGGGGCAGGCCCACTCACGAGTCTACATGGTTCTCGAAGGAGAGGATGACAGGGTAGGGTGAGGTCTTGAAGGCTGTCTCAGCGATGGCCTCTAGCACATCACGTAATGGCACCTCAGTGGTCATGGTGAAACCATGGGTAATGAAGGGCTCTTCCTCTGGCGGCCGTCCCTTCCACACATCCAGCTCCACACAGCGGCAGCCCCATAGCAGTGCCTGGCGGTACATCTCCACCGATGATGTTCCAGCCAGCTGGCCCGCTGCAGGTAAGGCTGTGTCACTATCCACTGGCCACCCCATCCCATGTAGAATCAACACATACTGGGGATGGAGAGACCCCTGACACACCCAATCAATTCCAGAGCAGTACACTCTGACTAGCCTCTTACTTTTCCAATCAGTGCAGAGGCAGTACCAATCTCCCCCAGAAGCCCTCAGGAAAGGGCAGATATCCTGAACCTCAGTCACATTCCCTCACATAAAACACTCGCAGCACTGCCCCACTGCCCTGAACTACGGAGTCCCCAGATACCTTCTAGAGCTCCCTAGGACCTAGCTAGTGTCTACTACAGCTATTCCTGCACCAGCCTCACCACCTCCTGCCTAGGGGATCACAGCCCCTCCCGGCCTCCCACCCAGTCTCCACAGAACTCCTAGCAGGTCACAGTACTTCCCCCTACTTCAAGCCATCCACACTCTGCCACTCACACTGAATCCAGAAGCCATCCAGACCGGGGTTGATCCTGCCTCCCCTTCCCAGCCTTCTCTCCCCAGCCCTCTCCTCCTGTGTACCCGCCATTAGGCCCATGTGACAAATACACACACATACACACACACACATATACACAGACACACGCATGCACGCACGCACGCACGCACGCACGCACACACGGGCTTCCTTTCCTGCTTCTCCTGTGCTCATGGTAGACTAACACTCTACCCCTTTGTTGCCAGGGACTGGAGGTTGCACCTCCAGTCCTTTTTTCACTTCTAAAACCATCTGTCTCTGGCCCATGCATCTGTACAGGCTACCCCTGTACAATGACACAAATATGCCATCAGCCCGTCCCCAGGGACACATCAAAATACCCAGAAGGCCTACCCCACAGAGATACTGACCCTGGGGCAGAATGGCCATTCTGCCCCTCCCCAAGCATTGGCCGATGAGTGATCAAGTTGAAAGTGCTCTCCCCGCAAGGAGAAGCAGTGTGAGGGCAGAGGATGTGCATCTCTGCTTCCTGCTCTTTCACTCACCAGTGAGATAGGTATTGTGTGAGGAATTGATGAAGTATGCACTCAGTGGCTGCGTCATGTCCATGCTCAGATCCAGGGCCTCCAGCGGCAGGATACCATTTTCCTCCCCTCCCAAGTAGCGGCTGAAGCCCTCCATAGACATCTGGTCTGCGGATGGGGTGTCAACAGGTCAGCTGGGCTTGGCCCGCCCCACCCACACTGCCCCACTGCCAATAGCTACTCACCACGCTCTAGGAACTGTTTGTTCGGTTCATACTTCTCAATGAGCAGCCGAGCCTGTGAGGACCGGAGCGGCGGGTACAGCACTTCGTTGAGTCTTGGGTCTCTTTGCTTCTGGTTGATAAAGTCCATGAGCTGCTCCAGGGTGAGGTACGGCTTGCCCTTGGCACCTCTGAAGGGGCCCAGAAGCTGGTCAGGCTGTAGCCTTGGTTCCCACCTAGTGCTAAGCCCTCACCCTGGGAGATGGAAGTGAGAAGGCCTGCCCCTAACTTCAGCAGTCACAGACTGGTATTCGGGGCCTCCGTTTCCCTGTCCACTCTCCTGACCTCTCAATAGTGTCAGGCAGAAGATAGACTAGCATCAGCATTTGTAAGAGCTTTAAAAGCTGCTAAATGCTTGATCCACCACTCTGAACCTCTAGACCCCAGAACCAGTCTTGCCTCCCACACTGTGTTGGCTCAGGCAGGTCCCAAAACATGTCTGAGGCCATTGGTTCCCATCCTGAATGGGCTGATTAAGCCACCTGTGGCAAAGGGATGACACAGAGCTCCACATGAATACCCTGGGCAGGTTCCCCCTTTCTCACTCGGACACTCACAAACCTGCCCACTGGCACCTCTTTTCACTGGATCAGAAGAACACTGAGCAGAAACCAGAGGCAGAGCCCAGCCTATGAAAGCCATTCCCAGGTCGCTTACATCTCCAGCAGGATCTTGTCAATATCTGGGCGCAGACACAGTTTGTTCAAGAACCGCTCAAAGATTTCCAAGGAAAACTCATCAGGGCGAATGGACTCACTCTGAGGGTAAGGAATGTGGGGATGAGAACCTAGGGCAGTCAGTTCCAGAAAGTGGGTACCCACTGTGACACCCCACCCTGCCCCACCCTCACCCTGGCCCTACCCCCACACACCCGGTTGAAGTTAAGGCCACAGGACTCCAGTGCAGTCTCCACCCGCTTCTTGTCTGCTGAGAACATCTTCAGAATGCTGATGCAGGCAGGAGGGGTCAGGGTCAGTGGGGGGCAAAGATCACCAAGGTCAGGGCAGGAGAGGAGATGCTGAGGGGGGAAGGGGGGCTCACTTCTTGACCGGAATCCGTCCATCCTGGTTCACCTGCAGCTTCAGCTTCGTGTATCTGGGGAAGCAAGTACAAGGGTCAGATCTCGGGACTGATCAGCTGAACCCCCAGTGCTCCCCAGGGTAACCCCAGGCTCACGCTTTCCGCAGGAAGGTGTTCCGGGAGGCGTTCTGAGCCAATATGTTCATAGCCAGTTTAAACAACTCCTCTGACCAGACCTGGGAATTAACAACACACAAGGGGAAGAGGGGTGAAGGGGTCAGAGGGGCTAGCCCAGCCACAGCCTACACCCAGAACAGGGTCTGGCACATAAAACATCACCAGAACAAAACCGAGGGTGGTGGCTTATGCCTGTAATCCCAGCACTTGAGAAGCTTAGGCAAGACGGTTGCCTCAAGTTCGAGGCCAGCCTGGGCTATATAATGTCTTCCAGTGAAGCATCTTTCCTGAGTTGTCTCTTGAAGTAACCCACCTTGACCGTGTCATCTTGCACGGCCATGAAGTTCAAGAATGTGGTATTTACTGGATCTGGCCCAGCTACCACTGTCATCAGTTTTTCCTCCAGCCGGGTATCAGGGCCCCCAAAGCCTAGGACTTCTCGAATCTTGGGATCCTGTATAGTGAAGGCCAAAGGTGAGGAGGAGAAAGAGGAGTGTCTTGTCCTCTGACAACCTTGGCCCCATCAGCATGAGATCTCAGCCCTCACCTTGGGCAGGCGGGCATAACGACCTGTCCTTGTGTCCCTGATGGAGCTGATGTCCAGTGTGTCCACCTCCTGGGAAAACCAGAGCCAAGGTTTGTGTCTGAGAAGTATGAGGGGTCGTTAATCTCCCCACCCAGGCTAGGGAATGACCACTCCCCGGCTAGGCCTTACCCCCAGGACAAGGGGGCTGGGCAGGGGTCACCCGTAGAGGCCTAGGCCTGAGCCAGCAGCATCAGCACCGCTCTCACCATGTTGGGTCCTGTCCAGTACAGGAAGAAGCCATTGGGGTCCACACGCAGGGTCACCAGGTTCCGACTGGAGGCCTCCTGAGGGCAGGACATGACAAGAGTCAGGGGAGTAGGAGCTGGACTAGGCTTGGTCCTGGACCTACAGTAGCTGGTTTCTGTCAGTGAGCCAAGAGGAAGCTCCTCCAGCCTATGGGTACTTCTGGAGATGAAGACAAGTCGTCAGCAGAGGATTTCAGGTTCAGTCCCCAACATGTCTCTCAGCTTCACCTTTGCCCATGGGCTACTAGCTACCCTGTTCATATCACCTAGCTTTTGCCACACCCAACTGTGTACTTTCATTTCTTCTCTACCCATGAAACTGCTGTGGGGACCTCCAGGAGCCCATCCTGGCCTTGGTTTCCCCAGAAGGCCTGCAAGGTCAGGGATGCTAGACTCTTCTGCCTCACACCCCTTACTTTAGCATACTATTCCTGTATGAGAGCAGATGGCTTGGGAGCCTGGAGCTAAAGCCTCTCTGTCTCTTGAGGCCTCACAGTATCTGGCTACCCTAAGATCTTTCTCAAAGCTCATCACCCGTCACATTGTACCTCATGGGATCCTCATAGCCTCTAGGCTCACCCATCGTTTTGAAACGGGCCTCTCAGGAAGTCTAGGCAGGGAGTTTAATCTTCTCCCTAATAGCCCTGTGGTGACTGACAGAAAGGCAGGCTTATAGGAATATGCTCATTTTCTAAAAAAGGACTTAGTCACTGATGCCCAAGACTACCCCATGTGTTCAGGACCAGCTCTAATCAATCTTATACGTACACTCCCTTGAGCCAAAAGAGGATTAGCATCCCCAAACTGCTGCTCTCGACAATCCTGCCACCAACAGTGCGCACTCCCAGTCCCACGGCCCCGACTGTGAAGCATATCCAGCTCTGCACCCTGAGTTCCAAACCCTACTCTTCATGTATGTGAGGTGTGTCCTGCCATCACTCTCATTTTACACAGGGGGAAAATGAGGAGTCAGGATTTGCAGGGGTAGAGCCAAGACCCCTGCAGGACCACCCCTGGCTCCTCCTGACCTCAACTTCGATCTCACAGAGACCTCAGTTTCTCTCTTGGGAGAATAGGGGTTGCACAGCCCCACCCATGCAGTCTCGGTTTACAAAAGAACAGCAGCTGATCTGGGGACACAGGTCCCTAAACCCATGGGACTCATAATCCTTCAACTCTAATTGGAGGACACCAGGTCCTAACCACTCCAGGAGATTCCGAACCTTGCCCTGGGCCTGACTAACCAGCCATCAGTAGTGCTAAAAAGGGGGAAATTTGTGGGTACTGTCCCTAAAGCCCCTGTGGTACCATCCTCAGGGGCCTAACCTCCAAAGGCCACCCAGGACCCTGGCTCTTCAGTTCCAAACTTTGTTTAGCACCCCCACCCTACCCCAAGCCCTCTCCTTGTTTCCACTTCCTTATTTGGGTTTATCACACTGCAAGGAAAAGGAGAAACTTTTCCCTTTAGGCTGGCCTGGGGGAAGGGGTCTCCTGGAGCCCCGGGGGTACCCACTCTTGCCAGCACACCTGCAGCTAAGGCCACGCCCCCAGCCCCTCCCCTTAGTTCCCACTCCTGCCCCACCCAGCCGGAAAGAAACCTAGCGTCTTCCAGGCCTATGGCCAGACTGGGAAGGAGCAGTAAGGAAACTCAGGCCGCTGAGTTGAGGCCCTAGGGAGCAAGGGGCCCAGGGGGCAAGGGAGGGAACGGTACAAAAAACGTGGGTGAGACCTGATATCTGGATAAGAAGCCTCAGGTGGGTATCAGGGAAGTACCTGAGAGAAAGCAGTAAAGAAATGGGGGCCAGGATTTATTGGGGTTCAAAGTCACTAAGTTAAGGAGTGGGGAGCAAAGTTCCCAGAGTTGGAGGAACCTGGAAAGGAACAGAGTCTCCGGTAAGGGGTGACTTGGTGCTCCCATCTGAACAGAAGCAGGACGAAGGGGTACCACCAGGACAGGCTGAAAAGTGATGACCATAATGGCTCAGGCGAGGCACTGGGAAGAGTAGGATCCCAGTGGCACCCCAGTCAAGACGACGATGCCCTATGCCCCCCTGGGAGTCCAGTGCCAGGAACAAGGGTCTGGGGACCAGACCAGAAACTGAGAACTAGCATGGAGACTTTGATATTCATCGTCTGGCAAGGCTGGGAAAGAGTGAGAAGGAGGACAGGATTTACTGGGGTTCAAAGTCTCCATGCCAAGGAGTGGAAGAGCCCAACTGACAAACAGCTAAAGGACTGGGTTGCGGAGGAGAAGAGGGGGGACGACGACAAAGTCTTCAATTACCAGGACAACAGGGGACTCAAGTTTCCGGAGTGAAGCAAGGCTGGAATAGGGGGTGCGGTGGTCAGGCAACGCTGAAGTAGGGGTCTATGGCATCTAGCCGAATGTGATTGAAGGAATCCTTCGATCTGGGCAGAGCAGAGGACAGCCACTCTCTTACCTCGTCCCATTTGATGAACTTACTCCCGCGCCGCAGGGTCTCCACCACGGTGGGCGGCTCCAGCTGCAGCGCGTGGACGCCCGGCCTCGCACCCGCCATGGCCAAGCCAGAGGCGGCTCGGGGACTTTCGAAGCCCCGACGGGAACCGACGGTGCCACTGCTCTCTCCACACACTCCCGCGCGGCCCGCTCTGGCCCCGCGGCGTCAGCGCCCGCCCGCCCGCCAGCCAGTCTGTCCCGGACGGACCGGAGACTCGGCGCCCGGCCCCGCCCCCGCCGAGCCCCGCCTCGTCGGGCGGTGCCGCCCCCTCCCACCGCGGCGGTGCCGCCCGACCTGCGGCGGCGCCCCCTGGCGGTCGGGGCGGCGACTGCAGCCAAAGGGGTGATGGAGCGGAATTGGGGGGCTTTGTTGGTCCGCTGGCTCGGGAGGACTCAGAGGCCTTAGATAAGGTGGGTTTGCTTGGGGGCACAGGGCTGTTGAGGGTGCACCTGGAAAGACGGGTGTTGGAGATGCTCAAGACATGCTGCCAAGGTCAGCCGGTTGAGGACTCCAGGTGGAAAAGGCGAAGATAATAAAGCTGGGGGACACAGACCCTTGTCCTCTACCCCACTCCTACCGTACTTAGCTGAGCCCAGGAAACATCACCCCATCTCTCTCCATCGCACTCCACCCGCGTGCCCTCACTTTGCCTCACCCCCTCCTGATGCAGCACAGTCTCCCCCTCCCAGGGAGCACTTAGCTGGCTAATGGGCCTCCCGCCGGCAGGCGCCCCTCCCCCGCCCCTCAGCTCTGGAGGCTTGGAGCTGCCACCTCCTTTGAGGACCCAGGCATCCTGGCTTTCCAGAGAAAACCTTGCCGCAGTTCTTGCGCTGCTGACCCTGTGATGGGAGCCAGTCTTAGTGAGCCTCTTAGCTCAAAAACTGCATAGCGAAGGATGGTTGTTTGCCCAGAGGTGGCTGAAGCCTCGTGGGTGTCCCCAAAGGAGGGGTTGTGCAGCTCCTGGCCCACAGCAGGTGCCCTGAAATCTGTGTTCCAGTGATCAGAGGAACGGAAGGGGCAGGTCCATGGGCACCGGCCGGGGTGGGGGCCCCAGCCCCTCCCGCAGGGCTTGGCTGGGGGGGCTCCTGCCTGGGGGCCCCTGTGGGAGCCCCCCCAATACAGAGGAGGCAGCAGCAGCAGGTTTAAAGTAGAACTCATCCAGAGGGGCCAGCCAAGTCACCTAGAAACCCAGAAAGAGTTGGAGCTAGCTCTGGGGGAGGAGGGTCAGCTAAGGAGGAGCTTCCCTACCGGCGCCTTTGCCCCAGGCTCTCAGGCCTCAAGAGGAGCCCTGCCTGGCACTGGCTGTTCTCCAAATCGCCATCATAATGGCGGCAAACTTAATGAATCTAGTTGTCTTTGGCTGTGGCCTTGTGCAGTGGTGCGATTATTATCTCCACTTGAGGCCCAGAGAGGGGAAGGGACTTGCCCAAGGTCACACAGCTTCCTGAGAGAATTTCACCCCTCATTCTGACTTCCTGCCTCTGCTCCCTGCTCTGTAGGAGAAAAAAAGGGAGAGAAGGGCTCGGGCCTGTGATCCTCCTCTTCCTCCTCTTCCTCTTCTTCCTCCTCCCCCTCCTCCTTTTTCACAAGGGCTATGAGAAAATAACCCTCCAGAGCTCAAACTACCACCAACCTCTTCCCTCCTCCGGAGAACAGAACCATTAAAGGTGGAGATTGGCCTCTACCCACAGGCTTGCTTTCAAATCCAGGACGGCCTTGTCCACGAGCTGGTTATCACAGTGGAATAAACACACACCTCTCTGTAAGTGATGAACAGGTAGGAAAGAAACCTGTGGGAATGTCAAAAAAGAAAGGGCATGGGCCAGCTTTG
>NW_022196904.1:138256438-138268220 GCF_008632895.1 Mastomys coucha
CTGCACACCAACACTAAGGTCAGGATGACTGGACCCTCCCAGAAGTTTCTGGAAGCAGGTCCTTGAAAAAACAGGATGGAAGCTGTTTGTTAAGCCAGGCCTTCTTCTCCCACCACTAATCTCTTGAGACCAGGCAGCCCCCCATTAGAAGGCTCCCTCTTCCTCCTTGGATGCTTTCTTCCAGCCCTGGAATGGTAATAGAGTTTCTCGGCATGCAGTAATGGGGGGAATGAAGGCAGCTTTTCCGGCCTCTACCCTTGATTAAGGGATTGGTCTGGGCCCACAGGTCCCTCCCCAGGGCCTCTGCTTCAGGGAGGTGCTGCAAGCATCCTTAGCTGCACTCTGGTGGGAGGGGGCCACATTACCCTGGGAAGCCACAGCCTGAGGCTGGATGAGAAGCTAGGCACACTCCAGTCCTAGGAGGGCTGGTGGATGAGCACAAGCAGGATAATGGCAGGAGCCTGAGCTCCGGGTCACAGGGAGGTCAGGATCCTCTGCCTCCTGGAAGGCACACCTTCGACATGAGTGATTTGCCCACTTCCTGGGCAGAGTCAGGACTTGAATCCAACCCCTTGTGCTTCAAGGCTAGGGCTCTGTTTGAGCGGCCCAGGTTCCAAGAAAGCTGTAGGCCAGCATACCCATCTTTCCTCTCACAGCGAATGGGTATTGGAAGGAACCAGACAGAGCAGCCAGCCCCAGGAAAACAAGGGTGCCCCAGGGATGACACAGGAGGTAGCCAGAGGGAGAAGTGGGACGGGCATGTCTCTGAAAGGATCTGGCATGTGACCTGGAGACTTTCGGATCAAATGTGATGGTGAAGGCCAGGAAAGGCAGTGTTCGGTGTCATCATCTTGGGGACACAGGCAGGGTTGACGGTCTTCAGAGTCGTGGACTCCACTCTCATAGTATCTGTAGGAACCATTCCTTCAAGGTATAAACCAATGCTAGGGGCTCAAAAAGAGCTGGTCTGCCTTTGGTAGGGTGAGCTGGGCATGCAGGGAATCTGTTCCTGGGAAAAGAGACTCTCCCATTAGCTCAGGCATGGAAGAGGAAGTCAGGCTCAACAGGCAATGGTCGCTGCCTAAACTGCAATAGCAGGAGCCAACCTCTGGGGCTGTCCAGGCTAGCAGAAGAGAAGCTAATGTCAGGCAATGGGCTGGGAAGAAGTGGGGAACACCAGCTTTCTCCCGTGCTTCCCCCACTGAGAACTGGGAGAATGTGTGCCCACCCAGTCTCCTCAGTAAGCAACTCACTTCCCACCTGCCTTCTCATCTTACTTACTTACTGTTTCATATATCACAAGCTGGCTTCAAACCCACCAAGTAGCCAAGGATGACCCTGAACTTCCAAGCCCCTGACTCCACAACTGTGATTACAAACAACTGTATGTGGTGCTGGGGATCAAACCCATGGCATTGTGCATGCCAGGCAAGCACTGTTCCAAGCGACCTACCTCCCCAGACTCATCTCCCTTTATTTTATCTTAACAGAACTGGGACTCAAACCTATACCCTTACATATGCTGGGCAAATGCTCTACCCCTGACCTACATCCCTAAACGCTGTGGCCTCTCTCCAAAAAATAGCATCGAGGGGGCTAGAGATGCTTCAGCAGTTAAGAATGCCTGCCACCCACTCCATCTCATACTACCCAAGGAGGTTGTATGGCACTTTCTGGCTGTCTCTGTGGCTCTTCAATTTCAAAGAGTCTCAAGATTACAGGGACAGCAGGTCCTAGCCCTGTATAAACATCTTTTCTCCAGATGCTGCCGACAAAAAAGCCTCTGAGGAGGTGGGTTTCAGAGAGAGAGGTCAGTTTGGCTCAGGGTCCCACAGATGGTATTACATCCAAATTCAAACCCAGGACTTTAGACTCCTCTTTTTTTTTTTTTTTTTGGTTTTTCGAGACAGGGTTTCTCTGTATAGCCCTGGCTGTCCTGGAGCTCACCCTGTAGACCAGGCTGGCCTCGAACTCAGAAATCCACCTGCCTCTGCCTCTAGACTCCTCTTTTATGCTATTTTTTATTATTTTATGTGTTATGGGGAAGGGTAGTGGGGGTGTCAAACAACCCGGGCTCAGAATCCCAGCTCCCCCTTTATATAGCCCTGTGACTTAATTATGTGCTATTACAACTGAAGTTTCCATGGGTTTTCCTGTTTAATGTTCCCCACAGCCTTCAGAGGAAGT
This sequence comes from Mastomys coucha, assembly GCF_008632895.1. Taxonomy (NCBI): domain Eukaryota; kingdom Metazoa; phylum Chordata; class Mammalia; order Rodentia; family Muridae; genus Mastomys; species Mastomys coucha. The sequence continues at coordinate 138,258,626 of NW_022196904.1, forward strand.
CCATCGGGTTTTGTTTTGTTTTGTTTTCCTTTTCGGTCGTTTGTTCAACCAATAAGATGGAGAGTCGTTTGCCTGAGTCTGAGAGTTTTAGGAACTAGAGTTCTGTAAGGACCCAATAATTTCCTAATGCCTGTAGGTTTGACAAGGAGCATGCCGAATCAAGCTTGAATATCAGTAAAGTCCTCAGAGCTCTGGCCCACCAAATTTTCGCTGTCTAGCAGAAAGGCAAACGAATGAATGAAACAACTTAAAGATGCAGACATAATAAAGGAAGAATGGAACGTGGCCTCCTAAAATGTGAAGGATAGAGAAGTTACTGGGTGAACTAGCTTGCTGTCTCTACAGCAGAATAGGCAGGGGTCCCAATAAACGCTCATTTGGGTTAAACTGCTATTATTACCTTTGTCACTGTGAGTTTTGGCTTCCCCACATGCTAGCTCTTTGCACCCGAGTTTCCTCCTTTGCACACGCTCAAGCTGTGGGGTGCCCAGGGCCTCGCCCAGCACAACCCAGCCAGCTCAGAGGGGCGCGCCCCAAACAAGTTTGCGCTTCAATGCGGGCTCTGCAGCTGGGAGGGGCAGCATCGACGAACCGCGGACTACATTGCCCACAATACCACGCGCGCCGCCATCTCAGCCGGTGGGCGGTGGTCGTCCCAGGTCCTGGCTATTGTAAGCCAAACGACCAATTCTACACGCCTCCACCCCGAGCTCTTCCTTGAGGGGCGTGAGACCGGGCCAAGTAGGGCATCCTGGCACCTGGACAGTACCTAGACCCCTCTGCACCTCCGACCCCCGGAAGCCCTGTCCACGTGTCGACCATGCGCGGAAGTTCTTTCGCCCCTTGCTGACCAAGGGTCCCGCACGTTCCTCACCGCATCTGCGCCCTCTCGGTCTCATGCCTAGACTGTCTGATTCTGCCTCGGTGACAGAATGAGACAGGGTCAGAAGAGGACTACGGTCCTAGTGGGCGTGCAGACCCAGGCATCCGGCACGTAGAAGTCTAGGTTTGAGGCCAGAGGTTAAGTAAAAGGAGACCGGACAGACAGTCCCCGAACCCTGCAAAGTAGATCCTCCCCTATCCCCTTTCAGGAGGCGGGGTTGAGGAGAGGGGGCCTGAAGTAGGGCTGGCCCTTTAAGGGGGTGTGGTCGGGGGGGCGGGGGAAGAGAGCAAGACAGAGAAAGCGGCGGCGGCGGCGGCTCGGGCGGCGGCCGCGGGGGACAAAGGGCGGGCGGATCGGTGGGGAGGGGGCGGGGCGCGGCCAGGCCAAGCCCGGGGGCTCCGCATGCTGCAGCTGCCCCCGGGCGCCCCCGCCGCCGCCCTCGCCGCGGAGCCGCGCGGAGCGGAGCCCGCGAGCTAACCGGAGCCAGCGGCCCGGAGCCAACCGGCGGGCGTCCGGGAGGCGGCGGCGCAGGGAGGGGCCCGAGCGCGCACGTGGCCCCGGCGGCCGCCATGGCGGACAGCGGCCCCGCGGGGGGCGCGGCGTTGGCTGCCCCGGCCCCCGGGCCGGGCAGTGGCAGCACAGGGCCCCGAGTCTACTTCCAGAGTCCCCCTGGGGCCGCAGGCGAAGGCCCGGGGGGCGCGGATGACGACGGCCCGGTGAGACGGCAAGGGAAGGTCACCGTCAAGTACGACCGCAAGGAGCTACGGAAGCGCCTCAACCTGGAGGAGTGGATTTTAGAACAGCTTACGCGACTCTACGACTGCCAGGTGTGCTTCCCACCCCGCGCGGATACCCTAAAGTCGGACCTAAGTCGGTCTGTCACCAGACTCAGTGGGAGCTCTGCTGCCAAGCCACCGGTCTTACACTCGCCGCTCCCAGGGTGCGCTTTTTCTTGCCTGACCTAAGTCATTCTCGCTTTCTCCGCTGCCCGGGACCTTGCGTCCTTCGTGGTACTGCCCTAGGTTAAGCATAGCGTCCTCTCCAAGCCTAGAAGAAATAGATAGCCTGCTGGAGGCAGGGGTCTAGCTTGGGCTGACAGTGAAAGGTCACTGTCTAGTCTAGTCTGGGCTAGCATCGACACTAGTTGAAAGGTACTAGTGTAACTGTTTCAAGTGTTACAAAGGATCTGAGTAGTTGTAGTGGGCTAGCCTGGCATTCTGTCTGTCTATGGAGACAGGTTAACCAGCTCTCCCAGCTCTGGTTCCCCACCCCATGTTCCTTGCTTGTTCAGTTGGTGACTCAGGCCCCCAGGGGTAGGGTGGAGGAGTGGGCCTGCCCTGTGATACCTACCCTAGCCCAGCCCTGGAATGCAGCTGGCTCCAAGTGTGATAGCTGTACCCTTGGGAAGGGGGGTGGACCCCTTTCTCCTCAAAGCATGGGCTCTTTGTTTCCCCTTTATCAAGCATGGGTCTTTCACAGTGACCCCTCACCCTCACTTCCTCCTCCCTCCCAGGAAGCTGTGACAGGTGTTTGGGGGAGGGGAGGGGCTGTGATGAATTGGGACAGCTGGCCCCACCAGTGCTCTGGTGAGCTAGAGGTCCCGGATGCTGAGAAGGCACATCTGCTAGGTTCAAAGCCCAAGGTCCCAGCCCTGTCTGTCTGGCGCCCCTGGTGCCCACTGGCAGGGACAGGAAGTTCCCCCTCATTGGGCAATTTGCCTTGGCACAGACCTGATCTGTTTTCCTTCCCAGAGCAGCTGTCTTTGCTGGGCAAGGAGGGCTGGTCTGGTTTTGAGTTAGGCAGGGAGTCCTCTCCACACGCTCCCCTGGCTAAGGCACTTGTCTGTGCTTCTTCCCACCCCTACCCCAGGAGGAGGAGATCCCCGAACTCGAGATAGATGTGGATGAACTCTTGGACATGGAGAGTGATGATACCCGGGCTGCTAGAGTCAAGGTGAGCTGAGGTCACCCAGTGGAGGGCTGTCTGGAGACACTGCCCCTTGGGGAGGCTTGGCCCTAGTGCCATACCTTCTTTGGTTTGGGTCACCTGCCTCTGGAAAAAATGAGGCTCATGGAACTTAACTTAGCTATGATCCTAAGTGGCCTCAGTCCCTTGGGAGGGTATAGGTGAACAGTGAGCCCCCCGTCTTCAAGAGTTCACTGTACTGTGTTCTCCCTTACCAGGAGCTGTTAGTCGACTGTTACAAACCCACTGAGGTAAGTCATTTTCCTTGACCTTAGGGTGGGTATGTATGTGGCAGCTTATCATCCTGGATCCTGGCCTCTCTAATGGCCCCCTCCTATCTAGGCCTTCATCTCTGGCCTGCTGGACAAGATCCGGGGCATGCAGAAGCTGAGCACACCCCAGAAGAAGTAAGGGACCTGACTCAGATGACCGTGGCTCCCACAGGACAATCGCTGCCCCCCAACCTCGTAGCAACAGCAATACCGGGGGACCCTGCAGCCAGGCCTGGTGCCATGAGCAGGGATCCCCGTGCCCCTGCCTAGGGGCCATTTCCCTTGCCCTCAGTTTTCCATTTTTGGGGTTTTTTATTATTAAACTGACGGGACTTTTTGTGTTTTTATATTGACTCTGCGGCGCAGGCCCTTTAAAAATAAAGCTAGGATTCAGCCTTTGGAGCAGCTAAAAGGTTGGCTGGTCTTTTCCGGGGGACACACTGCTCTACAGTTGTCATCAGCTCAGCTACTCCCCAGGTCACCCCGGGCCTTCTTGGAGGCCATGTAGCCATGGTGATAACTCATGCCGATTCCCAGATCGCTATTCCAAGTGGCTGGGGAGCAGTGTTGCTACCCGTACGTAGTCTTCAGAGTTTTCCAGCCACACTGGGTAAGGGTCTCTAGGCTAGACCTCAAGGCTCTGCAATTACCAGGGAAGGAAAATGAGATTGAAGCTGGTTTTGTTTTTCCTTCCCCCATGCTGGGGGTCCAACTTGGGGACCCATTTGCATTACACAAGTGTCCTACTCCAACAATGACGCTAACGTATTAATCTAAGTCTCTTGGGATCCACAAAGAAACACAGATTCACTCTTGGGGTTTTAAAGGTTTTTTTGTTTCTTTTGTTTTTGAACAATCTGGTCCCTGACAGGGGCCTCCTACCCCTCTGCAGCCTGCTACAGTTCTGAACGCCTCTCAATCTTGAGCAGCTCCACCTCAAACACAAGGGTAGCTCCACCTGGAGGGAGAAGTGTCATCAGACTGGGATGTGGGACTCTGGGAGAGCGATGGGCTGAGGGTGTTAAGGGTATTACCTGGGATCTTTGGGGGGGCTCCCCGCTCTCCATACCCTGTCAAAAGCACAGAGACACAGAGTAAGTTGTGGCCAGGCTCCTTTCTAGCCCACATAAACAATAGGCCGGGGGGTGGGCAGTGGGGGCAGGGTGCACGGGTGACAGGGAAACACCAAAGGATCCACAATTGTCACTCTCCACTGCTCTGTAATTATCACCAGCTCAGCTAATTCGAGCTTTGCTCAGTCCTGGCTGCTGAACACAAGCCAGACCTGAAAGTGGCATATTAGCTACCGGGGACTAGATGGAGTGGGGACCAGTGAAACTAAAGTGGCTTTAACTCATCCTTAGGCACATCTAAGCCCTTTCCCCATTACCACCCAACCCCAAGGGCCTCTTACCCAGCTCGGATGGGATCACCAGCTTCCGCTTTTCCCCTTCACACATCCTGCAGGATGACGCATGCTCAGCACGTGAAGCCTCCAGACCCCTGCCCCATAACTGGGCCTCTCCTCCCAAGGCTCATTTACTGGATCACTACAACATGTACCCCAGACCAGACTTACCCCAGCAGCCCCTGGTCCCAGCCCTTGATGACCTGGCCAGTGCCAAGGGAGAAAACAAAGGGCTGGTTCTGTGGTAGGCTGCTGTCAAACTCTGTCCCATCTTCTAGCTTTCCCTGTGAGACATTGGGAAAACTAGTGAGGACAGGTGACCATTCCACAACCCTTCCATACAGCTATTCTCCCCATTAAAGTGGTCACCACAGCCCTGGTGGTCACATTTCTTAAAAGGGTCAATGCCTTGGGTAGCTCATGTACAGTAACTTGCATGCTGATACCTAGCTGATAGGTTAACTGAAAAGCAAGATAGAATCGTGGAAAGGAGCTTAGAGTTCGAAGAGGGATGTGTTCAAGGTTATCTACCTAGTTGGGGAAAAACGTGATTACAAAGTCCTTTCTGGTCCTGGAAAAGTGTCAAAGCCCCAGAGGCTCCTCTACTGTGACACTTACCGTGTAGTGCATGTGTAAGACATCTCCCTTTCTAGACTTGATGGGACAGTGATCCACACGTTTCTTCACTCCAATCTGCAGCTTCCGTTTGCCTTCGGCCCCCGTGGCTGTGGCCAGGGCACTCAGGCAAATGGACAGTATTGTCAGGATCCAGCTGAGCCTCATGTCTCTGTAGGCAAAGGCCACCCCACCCCCAACCAAAAAACTGGGGGGTGGAGTCATGGAACTTCAGTCTGTATCAGGAGGATGCCAACTCCCCATTATATCTTGCCTGTTTCTGGGGAATCCCACAGTCCTGAGTCACCACCCGCTCCCCTGGGCTCTGTGGCCACACTTACCAGTCCAGTGAGAAGGGGGCTTGGCCGAGGACCCCAGCAGCGAGGGGAGGGGGTCAGGGGAGGCCACAGCAGCCAGTGCCCCCTCCCTTTGCTCACTACCTGACCTTTTCTCCCTTCCAGTCCCCATCTCCGTTCTTCAGTTCCCGCTAGCCCCTTTACGCAAAGTCCAAACCCTATCTGATTGCACCGGATTTGTCCCGACAGGACGACCCCACTCCCGCCACACCCAGCTGCTCCCTGTCCAGCACACCCACACATCTGCGGCTGCTGCAGGTGTTCGGCCCCGAGGCACCCACACATCTCCACTAGGTGGCTCTGAGGAGCCCCGGTCCTCCGGGGGCACCCCCCAGTCTGGCCCCGTGCCTCCTCCACCAGGGGCACCTCCCCAACTCTGAGCTCTTGGGGGCCTCCGGGGAACCCAGACTGGCTCAGAGTCAGCGGGGCGCCGAGCCCGCTCCACCCACACAACCTCTCCAGGGGGAGTTCTGGGTCTACCGCGACCCCAGGCGCGGCCACCACGGAGACCGCCCCCGCGTGGACACCCCGGGTCATAGCTCACGCTTAGCTCTCTGCTGAGCTCTCTGGCCCCACCCTTTACAGCGTGCAGCTCCGCCCCTTGACCTGCAGCTCCGCCCTCAGCAGTGTTAGACCCGGTCTCTTGCAGAAGGGCCAAGCCACTCACAGGCTGAAATCCCACCCCCAATGCCTGGGATCTCACGCCCTCAGTCTCGGAACCCAAGGCTCCACCTTCCACCTGCTCCAGCTCCTCCTTTAAACCCCAGGTCCCGCCCCCCACGCCTCCTAATCCAGCTATGGACCACTGGGCTCCGCCCTCAACTCGCACTGGCTCCGTTGTCCCTCCCAGCGCTGTCCCGCGTCCCGCCCCGAGGCCCAGGGCTCCGCCCCGTACGGCGTGAGAGCCCGCCCCCTGCGGCATTGCCAGAGGCCGGACCCCAGCCCCAATTCTCTCTCGTTTGCTGTCCCTAGCTGGCACGCGGACTCTGGCCCGCTTCAGGCCGGCCTGCCCCAGGTTGCCCTCCTGCACCCGGATCCCCCAGCCTGGGCTGTGGCCCCCCGCTCACCTCCTCGCCGCGCCCCCGGAGCCAATCCTGCTCGTGCTGTCACTTCTGCGCAGGCGCGTCTTCGTCGCTACAGGGCGGGACACGCTGCCCGCCCTCATTGGACCGTCCAAAAACCGCTGCAGCACTCTCGGGGCGGGGCTTCTCATTTGGCCCTGCCTCCTGCGTGACTACGTGATGGCGTCACCACCGGGGCTCAAATCGCCGGTCTAGTTTGGCAAAAATTATCTCTCAAAGACAGAAGGCAGTTCCAGCCAAGGTGAATGGTCAAGCAAGTATGAGTGCACGTGCCTGGAGGGGTTCTTGCTAGCACCGTGCTGACTTCTGTCATCGTGCCGACTTTGGGTAGTTGTTGTGGGAAGAGCCTAGGGGTTCGGAGCGACAACCCGGATTTGAATCTTAATTCTTTTTTTGGGGGGGGGGCTGGCTGCGTGACCTTGAGTAAGTTCGTTCTTTTGGTGGTGCGTTCTGTGACACTCATACCACATGGCTCTGAGCTGTGTGGACCCCTTCCATCTTGTGGCCTGCAGCTTCCAGGCTCACCTTTGGCTGAACAAATGTCTCCTGGGCCAGGTCTGTCAGTGCCCAGGAGATATTCTCTTAACCTAAAGATCCTGAAATTTAGAGGAAGCCAAACTTGCATTAGGCTATGGAGTCGAGTGACTTCACACCTGTCTTAGGCCAGTTTGCCTTGCTAAGACCGTTTCTTCAGATACTAAAGGAAGATAACCATGGTGTTGACGCCAAGAGAAGCATAATGCTTATTGGATGAAGCTTAGTGGGTTCAGCGTCTTTAGCTCTCAGGTTCTAACCATCACGGAACCAGAACATGGTCACCAATATCACTGCTGAGAAAGTTATTTAAACATAATAAAAATGGTGTGCTGTCCCGTGCCTGTAATGTCAACACTTTGGAGGTAGAGGTGTGAGGATCAGAAGTTCAAGGGCATTCATTCCCAGCTACATAAAGAATTCTGAGCCAGCCTGGGATACAGGAGATATTATCCTTCCTCCTCCAGCCCTGCTCTTCCAAGACAGGGTTTCTCTGTATAGCCCTGGCTGTCCTGGAACTCACTCTGTAGACCAGGCTGGTCTCGAACTCAGAAATCTGCCTGCCTCTGCCTCCCAAGTGCTGGGATTAAAGGCATGCGCCACCACTTAGAAGAGAAAGCTAAAAAACAACATCAGGGCTGAAGATGCAGTAAGTATTTGCCAAACATGCATGAAGTTAGATTTGATTCCCAGCAGTGCACAAACCAGGTGTGGTGGTACAAACCTGTAATTCCAGTCCTTGAGAGGTGGGTGCAAGAGGATTAGAATTCCATGTCATCCTCAGCTACATAAGGAGTTAAAGGCCATGCTGGGCTATGTGAGACTCTTCCAAATGGAGAGAGTAAGTATGTGATGGTGGTGATGATCATCATGAGGAATTCCTGCTTTGGTGCCACCAAGATCATGACCTCAGTGTCAGTCTCTTCATTAGGGTGGCTACTTTCATCCACTTCTGCCCCTGAACTTTGTGTAGCAGGCCAAAGCCTTGGTGCTTGGCTAGCCTTCCCACTCTATCCAGGACACTGGAGAAGGGTGGACACTGAGCCTGGACTGAGTAGGCTATGGATCTAAAGCAGCAGCTGATGAATTCTGGGATACCAGGGATTGGACAGGTGGAGAAGGCTGTGGATGTTTCTTTAAAATGGCTTTCCAGCTGCCAGGCAGTGGTGGTGTGCGCCTTTAATCCCAGCACTTGGGAGGCAGAGGCAGGTGGATTTCGAGTTCAAGGCCAGCCTGGTCTACAGAGTGAGTTCCAGGACTCACTCTGTGTAGCTAAGGCTACACAGAGAAACCTGTGTTGAAAAAACAAAAAACAAAACAAAACAAAGGCTTTCCAGCCATATGAAGGCAGGATTGAGGCATGAAAGGGGCAGCCACAAGGAACAATATTGCAAGTGTATACTCAACAGGGCAAGTCGCACTAGTTCAGAGCCAAGAGGGTTCCGATGATGGCAATTATCTGTTTTTGCCATGTGAACATGGGAAGCAGCTCTTACGGTCTGGGTCTCTCCTTAATTTCTGTCCAGGGCAGTTAGAATCCTTCTGGTGAGGAGAGACTTTATGTAACAAGGGCTTTATCAGTCTGTGGTTATGGCTTTCCCTGGGAACTGCTGTCTGGCCTTGGGTGCACTGGCATAGTGACACAGGAAGCAGACCTGGGATGCAGTGTTGCACACTTTCCTGCCCAAGCTGGCCAGCCTGGAGAGTAGCAAACAATGACAGAAGCAGTGATAGTGTCTTCCATCTCTTTTATCAGTATGTGTGTGTGTGTGTGTGTGTGTGTCTCACAGTTATCATAACAGAACCCAAATCCCATTATTGGTAGAAGTTTGGGGTCTTCATAGTGAGGGGAGACAGCCAGCCAGAAGATGCTCACTTGACCAGGGTGGTTAACTGAAATAGTACCCTGGCCCCTGAGGTGAGACATGAGGTTCCTTGACAATTGTTAGATGGCAGCTCTGGGAGATAAAAGATGGTAAGAGAGCTCTTAAAAGGTCCAAGTCCTGGAGCAGTGTCCTCTCAGACTGAAGTGGTTCTCCTAGGCTCCACTCTTCTCCCTGTGAAGAAGGGCCCATGAGGCAAACAGGCCCGTGGAGTCTGAAAAGCAGCTTGTCACTTTCGCAGCTTCCGGCACCTGGGGGGTGGAGGAAGGGTATCAGTGCTGGCTGGAGCTTCACCCCAAGCTCTTCTTTTATACTTATTCATTTTAATTTTTAAAATTTTGTTAAATGGGCTGGAAAGATGGCTCAGCCGTTAGGAGCACTGGCTGCTCTTCCAGAGGACTCAGGTTAGTTCCCAGCACCCACATGGCAGCTCACAACTGCCTATAACCTAGTTCCAGAGGATCTGGCCCCTTTAAACAGATATGCATACAGGTAAAACACCAATGTTTTTTACCTGCACATGAAATAAGGAAGCCAGGCAGTGGTGGCGCACGCCTTTAATCCCAGCACTTGGGAGGCAGAGGCAGGCAGATTTCT
>NW_022196904.1:138268468-138279769 GCF_008632895.1 Mastomys coucha
TTGTTTTGCTATTTTTATTTAGGTGTGTGTGTGTGTGTGTGTGTGTGTGTGTGTGTGTGTGTGTGTGACTGTGTAAGCACATGTGCCTGACAAGGGCGTCTGATCACTGCATCTGGCATTGCAGCCCTCAGCCAAGCGTGTTCTGGGATCTATGCTCAGGCTTCTGTAGGGCCAGCAGCCACTGTGATCCAGCTCTCTGCACCTCTCCACCTTTTATCTTTTGAGACCCGAGTCAACTATATGTGAAGCTAACTGATGCTGCTTCGATGGCTGGCCACCAAACTCCAGGGTTCCTTTTGTCCCCGCCTGCTCTCCCAATACTGGGTCACAACGCATTGCTCCTACCCAGTCTTCATGCTTGAATAGTAGCTACTTTACCAGTCAAGCCCCCATTTATTTATCTATTTACTAGTGACATCTTTTATATTAAGTATAAGCATGCATGTAGGTTGCATGTATATGCACTGCATGTATGCCTGGGGTCTCTGCAGAAGCCGGAAGAAGGCATTGGATATCCTGAAACTAGAGTTATGAATGATATGAGCCACATGTGGGTGCCAGAAACTAAACTTGGATCCTCTGCAAGGGCAGAATGTGCTCTTCACCACTGAGCTGTACCTCCAGCCTCTATTTACTCATATGAGCCAAACTCACTATGCCACCAAGGAATGACCTTGAACTTCTGAGTGCTACCATGCTGTTCCATTCAGTGAAGATCTAACTGAAGGTTTCCTGGATGCTAGGTAAGCGCTCTACCCACTAAGCTACATCCCCAGCTCCTCTTTATTTTTATTGTTTGTTGACACCACTTTGCTCCACAGCCCAGACTGTTCTCAAAATCATATGCCCCTACCTCAGCCTCCTGAGTGCTGGGTTTGTTTACAGGTGTGCACCACCATTCCAAAGGCAGCAGCTATGCCTTGGCTTCTGTGGGTTTTTGCTTTTGAATCGAGGTTCCATATAGCCCAAGCTGGCTTCACATTCTCTCTGTAGCTGAGAAGGACCTTGAACTTCTGATCTTCCTGCCTCCAACTGAGTGCCAAGCTTCCCCTATTGTACCACCTCTAGTCCCAGCCCTCTTGATCCCCATTTTATTCTGATACTCTCTGGAAACCTCCAGGGCCTGGCCCATAAATCATCCCCTGGCCTCACTATGGAGCACCAAAGAGCTACTTAAGCACTCCAGGCAGAGGCATATGGGGTTCTCATACATCTTTGCTCTCTCAGAGCCTGTAGAATGGAGCAAGTATCCACCACATAAAGCTTTAGTTCCACTCCAGGAGACGGCTGATTGCTTAGCTTAGATCGGTGCCCCTATCACAGAGCTGAGCATCCTCTACTGAGAGTGGCGTCAGCTCTCCCACCCTCTGATTTGCACATCTTGTCTTGAGCTGAGTTTTTGATGATCTGGTTGCCAGCAGATGCACAGTCAATAACTGAACACATGCAGCTGTCTCCTCCTTCCCTGGTCTTTCCGCCACTGCCACTGGCAGGCTCATCTGGACCATCTCCAGGACACAACCTTGCCGCCTTCCCACACAAGCGCCACCCCCACAGACTCCTCACCTGCAGGTGTCTGGGTTGAGCTCTAAGCCCCGCCCTTGGCAAAGGAGGAAGCGGCGGCGTCTGCAGCGGCAGCGGCAGGTCCGGGGGTCAGGGCGCTGACGGCGCTGGGTGCAGGGTGGGCAGAGGGTCCTGGGGCTGGAGTGGGATGGATGATGTCAGCTGGGGAGGATGCTCCTGGGGCAGAGTCCCAGCCCGGAACAGAGCGGGGCTGGGGACGGTGGTGGGGTATGGCAACCCTAGGAGGAGAAGCAACACGTCTGGGGTGGGGAGAGTCTTCCCAGGAGCTAGGGTGCGTGGGTTTGGGGAGTGTAAAAGGGAAGGGAGTCAGGTGAGAGGAGAAGGCAGAGGGGCTGCAGCCTCCTGGCTCACTTCTGCATCCCCTAACCCACCCGTGAGCTCTCTCCTGGACCAGCACCAAGAATCCCAGGAACTCACCTGTCTGGCTTCACAGCACTCTCCTTTTTTTTGGGTCTGAAAAATGAGAGAGAGAGAGAGAGAGAGAGAGAGACAGAGAGATATTAAAGAGACCCAAGCCTCCCACTCTTGCCCCAGGATCCATGCCTACTTCTCTCTGGCTCTACACTCAGTCACCTGGTCCCTACTAAGGCACGGCCCATGCCTGATACCCCATGCTACACTTTGTGAACTTGGGAGGTGGATGCGACTGGCACCTGCATTCACATTGGCTGTGTTCTTCCAGGGACATCTCCTCCAGCTGACTGCTCGGGTACTGGATCATGAGAATCTGTGCTCAGGAGAATGAGACAGTGAGGGGAGGTGGAGCGGGGGGGGGGGGGGGGGGGGGGGGGGGGGGGGGGGGGGGGGGGGGGGGTGCGTAGAAAGACAGAGAAAGAACGACGGAATCTCCCGCCTCCTGCGTGCCTGCCCATCCCTGGGTTGACCCAGCCCCCAGGACATCACTATCCCATCCACATGCCTGACCCACAGGCCCTGGTACCTGCATTCGGACTTGGTGTTGCCCAATGGGCACACATTCCAGGCCATCGTCAGGACAGCAGCCACCACAGCGCTGCACAGTCACACAGCTGGGTACTAGTTGTTTGACCACATTGCCCATGGGCTCCAAGCTCAGAGGCACCACCACCTCCCTGGGCTGGCATGTGGCACGTGCATAAACATCTATCCATGACACCACTGTGGGTAGATGGATTCCTGTCAGGTCTCCTGTAGCCCCTTTGAGCATGTAGCCTCTCTGATACCCTGTCACCACCACCCCAACCATCCTTTAAACTTGTCTTTCTCTGTCTTGTTTCTCAAGAAATGATTAGGCCCTCTGCCTCAGTTTCTTCCTCTGTGAAATGGCATCTCCCAAAGGAGTTGGGATCACACGAGAAATCAGAACATGTGCTAACCCCTCTTAGTACTGGCTGGTGTCAAGTTATTGTTAACTATTATTACCTTTCTTCTGGTGGCTGGGGCCATCAAACTGGGACACAGGGGCCTGTGGGAAAGAAGATACCTGGGCCCAAGATGCACTCTAAAAGGGCTGGCCCTGTGGCTATGTAAGGGCTCCAGCCTTGAGTCAGGCTTCTGCACCTTTCTGACATCGTTCCAGATTGTTCTGTTCCCAGGACCTCGGTTCTAATTTTTCTTGAACACTCAGCCATCTGGTACTTTCCCTGGCCCGAGCTCCATCAGGCATACTCTGGGAATGGTACTAAACCCCAAACCTTAGAGCTGGGCTTGTTTTAGGTCAGGAGCCGGGATAGTGGGAGACAAACGAGGTTCGGAGGGCACTGAGGCAGCTCCGCCCTACAACCGCCCAGGGGATGGGGTGAGGTGGGGGAGTGGCCCCCGGGGCAAGGGCTAGGACTAGCGGGCCTGTGCCGAGGGGCACCTCTTCAGGGATATTCCCAGTCTGAACGGCGGATCCCCTCCGCAGAGGTAGCGGGCGCCTCCCCACTTCCGCCAACCTTGAGAGGGCACCGCGGGCGAGCGAGCGGGATGTCAGGGACGCACGTACCTGGGTGCGGGCCAGCTGCAGCAGCGCAACAAGCAGCAGACGACGGAGCAGGGGGCTCATGGTGCCCGCGGGGGGCGAGCGCCGGGGGCGCCTGCATCGCCCTAGCCCGGCGGCGCGGGGGGCGGCGGCAGCCAGAGCCCCATGGCGCGGGCCCGGGGACCCGGCGCCGGGCGCGGGGGGCGGCTCCTCCGCGGCCCCCTCCCGAGCCCTGGGTGCAGGCAGCGCAACGCGACGCCGCACCGGCGGCCTAAGGAACAAGACAGGCAGGCGGCCTGTAAGTGGCGGTGGTGGTGGCCGGGACCGCAGGCAGCGGGGACGGCGCGGGTGGCAGGGGGCCTGGCCGGGGCTGGCGGGCAAGAGGCTCATGTGACCTAAACACGCGCTCCCCTCCCGGCCACAGGCGGAGGCGGGGCGGGGGCGGAGCCGGTCCCCTCCAAACGCCCCCTCCCGCCGCTGCAGGGGAAAGGGGACACACGGCCCAGGAGGCCGAGCTCCGGGGGTCACTGCCTCACGAGGAGAGGGGTGAGGAGATGCGTGACCCGAAAGACCGAATCGGACAGGAGTCTGAAAATGAGTTTATTGCACGTGTAGTCCTGGACAGGCAGCAAGGAGAGGACCAGTGCAGGTCCGACCTAGGTAAGCCTCTCACGGGCTTGAGTCCTGGGGCATGATCCTGGGGCTTTCTGGAGGCAGGGAGGGTTCTGTCTGAGGCTGATGCCTCTGCTGGCGCTCCTGCTGAATCCTGGCTCTGTTGGCCCTGGAAGGAAAGACGGATCAGGACCAGGATCCTGGAGGGTGGTGCTGAAAGCAGGAAGCAAAGTCAGAGCAGTGACAGACCTGGCCCTGGCCCTAGTGTCATTGTAGATGGCTGTGATGATCCGATCCTTTTCGTCCATGAAGCTGCGATGCACCTGCTCCAGCTTTCTATGAGGGAATTGCAATTAACCCTGAGTCTCCAAACTCTGGTGTCTCGAAAGCCCTGGTCCTTGACCAGGCTCTAGCATCTCTCACACAACTTTACTACATCTCTCTCTATAACAGACACCTGTGATAAGTTGAAAAGAAAGACACCACGTGGGCCAAGTCCCAGAGCTGGGTGGCACCCTAAGTCCCTGGCTGCCCTGTGAAGGTTGGTGAAACAGCTCTGCAATCAGGGTGCCTCTCCCAGAAGATTGGAAAGGGGCCTGTTTAGGTCATCTCCATTGCTAGACAGTACGGACAGTGGGCTCCATCCTTTGGGTGTCCAGGCTGCAGAAAGCTCATATTACAGCATGCATGGACATGAGGGGTGAGGCCCTGGCAGCTGTCAAGGACTGCTCTGTAACATTGCACTTGTCCTTCCTCCCTCTTTCTTTCTTTCTTCCTTCCTTCCTTCCTTCCTTCCTTTCTTTCTTTCTATATTGAGACACAGTTTAATGTAGCCTAGGCTAGCCTCAAACTTGATATGTTACCAAGGATGAACTTTTGCTTGGTGGTGATGGTTCACATCTTTAATCCCAGCATTTGAGAGGTAGAGGCAGGTGAATCTGAGTGTGAGGCCAGCCTGGTCTACACAGGGAGTTCCAGGACAGCCAGTTCTACACAAAGAAACCCTGTCTCAGAAAACAACAACAACAACAAACCCCAAAACCTTCATTTATGACTTGCTAAATAAGAGAGAGCCCCTGGGTTTTGGCCATGCCCTCTTTGTGTATAGTTTTGGATGGCTCCAGCCCCACCAACAAGCAGCGTCAAAGACTAACATTCAAGCTATGAGAAACAGAAAACAACTCTAGCCCTGTGTGCACATCTGCCTTTACCCAGAAAGGCAAGGCTCCAATTCTTGATTTCACAAAGTTCTTAGCTTGAGAGAGACAAAGTATGCAGGTCATAGGCTGCAGTAGCTGGCTGGCACAGCACTCTTAACTGACCCTCTACCCAGTATCCCAGGAAGGATGGGGAGGCACCTGAAGGCGACATAGTGCAGGCCCATGCCTGCGGCCATGAGCAGGAGGCAGTACCCCAGTACCCGCTGGTTGTGTCTGTGCTGCTGCTCCCTTGACTTGGGCCCCTGTGGCCTCACACTGTGAAACTGGGCCCAGTACTGAGCGTTGGGGGACTCCCAGGAGCTGCTGGGGTGCAAAAGAAGGACAATGGAAAGCCGGGGCTCTCAGAATGACTTGAGGGTAAGGGCAGCTGGAGTCAGGGCTGCTGTACCGTACCTGTGTGAATGTTGCGTAGACTTAGGCTCGGCTGTGCTCCTTGAACACTTTGGAGGACTGGCTGAATGCAGCTGGTGGTCATAGTTACGGCGACTTTCCTCGCGGCTGAGCACTCGATACGCCTCGTTCAGCTTCACAAAGCGGCTATGCAGGGCTGGGTTCCCAGGATCTCGGTCAGGGTGTAGCTGGGGTGAGGCAGGGGACCCCTTATCTCATTTTCCATCTCCCTCCCTAGGACCTCTCCTGATGATGTCCACCCATAAAGACTGACGTCACTCCCACAGACCTTACCTGGACACTGACTGCTCACAGGTCTGCTGACCCTCCCAAAGGCCAGAGTCAGAAAGTACAGACTCCTTACCCCTCATTCAAGAAAACCAACCAGCTGGGTGGTGGTAGCTACACCTTTAGTCCCAGCGCTTGGGAGGCAGAGGCAGGCAGATTTCAGAGTTCGAGGCCAGCCTGGTCTACAGAGTGAGTTCCAGGACAGCCAAAGCTACACAGAGAAACTTTGTCTCAAAAAACAAAAACAAACAAAAACAAAACAAAACAAAACAAAAAACCCGACATAACCAGAAAGACAACCCCCCTCCCCCCCCACACACACACACTGAAGGCTGGAGAGATGGCTCAGCAGTTAAGAGCGAGGACTGCTCTTCCATAGGTTCTGAGTTCAATTCCAGCAACCACATGGTGGCTCACAACCATCTGTC
Organism: Mastomys coucha; assembly: GCF_008632895.1. Lineage (NCBI taxonomy): Eukaryota > Metazoa > Chordata > Mammalia > Rodentia > Muridae > Mastomys > Mastomys coucha. Next base: position 138,274,933 of record NW_022196904.1, read on the forward strand.
ATGGGATCCGGTGCCCTCTTCTAGTGTGTCTGAAGACAGTGATAGTAATATTCACGTGTATAAAATAAATAAGTCAGAAAGAGCCCTGGCCTTGCCTGATCCTTTAGATCATAGAGAATGATGAGCACCTCCTATCCATGCAGGTGGAAGGAAGGTGCTACCAGCTAGAGGTACAGAGCTATCCCAGGAAGTTAGAGTGCCCCTGTGTCAAGCTCAGGTCCCCTTGTCCTCCCTCACCTGGGGGCACTTATACCTCTTTTGACTTGGTGAAGAAAGCCCGTTTAATCTCTTCAGCACTGGCACCAGGATGCACTCCCAACAGTTCATAGTAATTAGTAGGGACAGACCTGTGGAGAAAAGCCCAAACCCACAAAGGCAAAGGCTTAGGAGGCCGGAGGGCACCATGGCCCTCCTAAGCTTGCCACCCTCCTGAACCATACCTTCAATTCAGCTACTAGGAACTGAAGTTAGTCCCAAGACACATCTAGCCCCAGATTGCCTTTGGATGTTTCAAGGGTAGTCAGGATATCTCGTTTTCAAAGTGTAGTCCTAGTCTACACGACAAACCCAGAAGGCTGCTGCTTCTTTCTTTCTTTTTCTTTTTTTTTTTTTTTTTTTTTTTTTTTTTTTTTTTTTTTTTTACAAAATAGGGTCTTATTACCTGTTAGACCTGGAGCTCCCTAGGTAAACCAGACTAGCCTTAAACTCAGGGCACTTGCCTTTGTCTTCCAAATTCTGGGACTGAAGGCATGGTGTGTACCACCATCTTGGCTAAAAAGCTTCTTCTTCTTCTTTTTTTTTTTTTGGTTTTTCGAGACAGGGTTTCTCTGTATATCCCTGGCTGTCCTGGAACTCACTATGTAGACCAGGCTGGCCTCAAACTCAGAAATCCACTTGCCTCAGCCTCCCAAGTGCTGGGATTAAAGGTGTGCGCCACCACTGCCCAGCAAAGATTTTTTTTTAATTATATTATTTTGTGTTTATGACTGTTTGTATGTATGTGCACCACATGCACATCTGGTGCTTCCAACAGGTCAGAAGAGGGTGTTCATAAGTTACCATTGAATGCTGGGAATCAAAACTGGATCCTCTGTGAGAGTGGCAAGTGCTTTTAATCTCTAAGACATCCATCCCTTTAGCCCCTAAAAACTTCTTTAAAGCAGCAGGTTTTGTGATATGAGGTGATGTCAACCAGTAATCCCAGCACTTAGGAGGTGGAGACAAAGTCAGAACTCAAGGTCCCTTGACTACAAGGAAATTTGTGGCTAGCCTCGCCTACATGAGATCTTGTCTCAAAAAAAAAAAAAAAAAGCTGGGCGGTGGTGGTACATGCCTTTAATCCCAGCATTTGGGAGGCAGAGGCAGGTGGGTTTCAGAGTTTGAGGCCAGCCTAGGGCAGCCTGGTCTACAGAGTCAGTTCCAGGACAGCCAGGGCTACACGGAGAAACCCTGTCACGGGGAAAAAAAAAAAAAAAGTCCTGGCTTCTTATCTAGTGCCAGTTTCCAGGGGAAGGATTTCCAAGCCAGGCATGGGGCTGTGCCTGAACTCTAGAAATGCCAGAGATTGAATCTGGAGGCTTACCTGGGTCACATAAGAAAACTCCATCTCAAAGGTTCCCATGCCCCACTTCATTCCTCCTGACCAGCATCCAGATTCAAGCCCAGAAATCTAAATGTTTATACTCAATCTCTTTCCCGGTGTATGCACAGTGAAGCCTGACAACATGCCAGAGCTATAGAAAGAGCAGACCTGAGCCTCAGCTTCCTGATCTGCCACTTAACTTACTTAATCTTGGGGCTCAGTTCATAGCTGTTGACACTAAGTGTCTAGCATTTAAGGAGAAGGTTGTCTGGGACAAACCTCGAAAGGTACTTCACACATAATGCAGAGACAACTATCTCAAAACGCAAGGCGGGCTCTGAAGAGAAAACCACTGAACATGGCCAAATTCTGGGGCTCAACTCACCGCTGCCCTGTGGCGGCTGTGAGAAGTCGGATGGGAGGGCTACACGGCCACAGCCGGCATAGACGCAGGGGCAGCCGGAGCAACAGGGTCGGCATGACGACGGCGGGCGGGCAGCTGGGAAAGGGAGGCCCCCAAAAGTCCATTGGGTCCCAATCGGGCCAGGCTTCGGGGATCGGGGCAGAAGGAAGGAACCTGCCTCAGTTTCCCACAAAGGCAAATTCGGGGAAGGCCTCTTTACTAAGAATCGGACAACGGGTGCCCTGTGCCTTCCAGCACCACCCTCCCAAGTCTGGACCACCCGCTCGGCACTTGGGACTCCCTTTCTCACCCTAATCTTTAGGGGGCGTGAGAAGGAGGAGACACAGCCAAGCCCCGCCCCTACCCCACTCACAGGCTCCTCGGGCGCCGCCATTTCCTGCGTCTATGAAGGCCCCACCCCTGGGCCCTTATTGGGGGGGTATAGACGCTCAGGCCACGCTTATTGGGCGAGGTGAGGATGTGCATCAGAAGACACGCCCACACGCGCTCATTGGCCTAGGACGCCGGGGCCCCGAAGCGGAAGCATTGGAATGGCTGGAAGGTATCGGTGTCAAGCCGAAGAGGCGGGGTGGGGGCCAGGCTTGACCTCCAGGAAGGTCTTCTGCTCCGCCCCATCCCTTTCAGCAGCGAGCCACGGTTCGGGGAGGTACCTTCTCCGCACCGTGACCCGCATTTCCCAGCCAAGAGGGACACGCGGAGGACACACGCACCATGGGGCTTTCTGTCTTGTTCCCTTTCTGTCACCGTGCTCAGCCCCTCTCACCCACCCCGGGTTCTCTCAGAGGATTCCAGACTCCTAGGAAAGCAGCAGAAGCCAACGGAATGCAAGAATAAAGTCTTTTATTGTCTTCAGAGCTGCAGTGATAGGGCTGGGACGCTAGGGTGACTCAGGTGGGACTTCCCAGCACCTGACTGTAGAGGTGGATGGCGATTGTAGAGGAGGATGGCGCCTTTGGCCGAGGGGCAGAGTTGTGCCCACATCTCTGTCTCTTGCAGTCTCTGTACCCTCTGTGGGAAATCAGTGAGACCCAGACGTCAGGCCTCCTTCGTACAGGGACTCTCTGTGCCTGGAGTTGCTACCTCTTAGTTCTCTTAAACTGTCCCTGACCTTGGGCAAAAATTTTCCCTTAGGAAGGAGCCAAGCTTTGTGCCTCTGGAAACTCTGGGAGACCCGGGAGCCCTCTACATCACCTAGATAACCTTGTCCCCATAACTAGACACCTAGAAGGCCCCAACTCCACACCTGTGTCTCCACAAAGATGATTCCTGTAGACTCGTGGGCCTCAGGTCCCCCACTCAGGTAATGACTCCTGACCTCCGGTGAAGTCAGGCTACACCTAGACAAGAACACGAGGGTGGTTTGAAGGATATCCACACCTTCTGTAGGACCCCTGCAAAACTCCAGTTGCCTTAAACCCACTCCTTCCCTACCCATCTCACCCAGGATCCTGTGTCCGAGAACCCACTCACTGGACATAGAACTCTGCACTGGCTCTGCCCGCGCTGGTCTCATTGCAAGCGATGCCCAACAACAGTGGCTGGCTCAGGGTGTGCAGTGGCAGGTTCACCTGTGGCAGGGAGTCCTACCTGTCAGGCTGACTTCTCAGTAGCCTGGTTGGTTGCTTTGGTTTGGTGTTTCTGTTTGTTTTTGCTGAGACAGGGCCTTGTGTAGCCCAAGCTATCCTTAAACTCAATATTTAGCAAAGATAACTTTGAATTCCTGATCCTTCTGCCTCTACCCTCCTGAGTGCTGGGGTTACAGGCATACATCCCAGTACCTCGTTCACATGGTACAAACCCCAGGCTTGTACATGTTAAGCCAGTGTTTCTCAACCTGTAAGTGGTGGCCCCTTGGGGTAGGGGGGTCAAATAACCTTCTCACAGGAGTTGCCTAAGACCATTGGAAAACACAGATATTTATATTATGATGCATAGCAGTAACAAAATGGTAGTTATGAAGTAGCAATGAAAAATCTTACAGTTGGGGTTACCACAGCATGAGGAACTGCATTAAAGGGTCCCAGGATTAGGAAGGTTGAGAACCGCTGTGCTAGGCAAACAGTCTACCAGCTAAAGTGAGTGTATCCCCAATCCTCAATGGCTTTTTTGTTTTGCTGGTCAAGTGCCCCATAACACAGAATACAGGTTTTGGGTAAGTTCATTTTACAGATTAGACATGGAACACATTGTCCAGGGAAGCCCTTTTACCTGAGTGAAGCTGATTTAGCAATAGACTCTTTACTCATTACTTTTTCGGCAAACAAGGGTACAGACTGGACAGCTTTCATTGTTTCCACTGTAGGGGAAAGAACCTGAGCATCAAGGAATCATGGGCCCAGCTTTGACGCCACGCTCTTCCTCCACGCCAGCAAGACTCATGCAGACTCACTCTGGCCCAGAGCTGTGGCTTTCGAGCCAGTTCTCCCCTCTCACCCACACCCTCCACGCTGTCTGGGCCCTGGTCACTCACCTCGTCACAGATCTCCTGTAGGACACTGGAGAAGAGTTCTCGTACCACCAGCTCCCCGGGGAGGTCCTCGTGCTGGGGGATGCTACCAGAGCACAAGGCCTGTGAAAAGTTTGGGCTCAGACTTCATCTACACCGCTTCCCACCCCGCTTTTCTCTTGTTGGCCATGGAGGCCTAGGGCAGACTCGGTGTGAGAGTCTTGGCAGTCCCTAACCTAGGCCCGCCTATTCCAAATAGAGCCATCAGAAGCCTAGCTAGAAAGGATTGCATGGATTGGATAAGAAAAGACATCTTCCTGGGCGGTGGTGGCACATGCCTTTGATCCCAGCACTTGGGAGGCAGAGGCAGGTGGATTTCTGAGTT
>NW_022196904.1:138279879-138296287 GCF_008632895.1 Mastomys coucha
AAAAAAAAGAAAGAAAGAAAGAAAGAAAGAAAAGAAAAGAAAAGACATCTTCCCTTCAGTCTCTCCTCCCATGTTCCCTTAGCTTCCATAGGTGTGTTCCAGTTTAGACTTATGGCTGGTCTCCCAAGATGGCAGTGAGCATCTTGTCTCCTCCCAGTAGTGGTGAAGAGTCCTAGGCTGTGCTCCTCTGGGCCACACATTCTTCCTGGACAGCCCTCCAGCAGAGCATGCAGCATGAGAGACTGCAGGCTCAGAAATACCAAGCCGGTTTTCCCTTTACAAGAAGATGAAACCAGAACCAGGAGAGCTTGGACTTGGAGCCCTTGCACTTAACCAGTCATCTTACCTGAGGTTCAGGGTGCCCACCGGGCACATCCACCAGTCCAGGTGCTTCTGCTACCTGCTGAGAGCGGCGCAGGAAGACAAGGAAGTCATCAGCCGTGACCAGTGCGGCACCCACCCCCAGTGGGTCTGCCAGATAGGCTTGCTTGTCACCCCAATCTGCAGTGCCCTGCTGTCGCAACCAGGAAGCTGAGCTGGACCAGTTGGTGCCCAGGAAGTCCCGGTAGGAAGTTAGACCCAGGTGCAGGAGCAGCGGAGGCTCAGGTGAACTGGACGCCAGTGTGGCTGAGTGAAGGCGGAACTTCGGAGCATCAAAGATCCAAGGTTGGGCCTGTAGCCGAGTCTCCCAGATGGCAGCGATGGTCTTGTCTCCCCCAGGCAACGGACGACGGTCATGAGCTGGGCTCAGCTCCACTGCTACCTGCTCCTGGGACAGTCCCCCAAGAGGGCACAGCAGCATCAGGGACACCTCGGGGTCCATAGTCTGATAGGGCAGCTCTGGCAGAGGACACAGATGGCCATCCTGTCACTCTAGGAAACGAGCTGACCTTACACAGAACTCCTGAGTGCTCCCCAGCCGTTTTGCAGGTCCCTGACTACTTATTGCGAGCATCATTCCAGCTAGAGTACTGAGCTCAGCAAGCGCCCCGGAATCGTGCTGCCCCAAACCCCTAAAGTCTCTGGCAGCCCTACCACCCAGCAGCACTAGGTCCCCAAAACGCTCAAGATACCCAAACCCAAGAGTCGTACCTCCAACCTGGACACGGTAGATCTACTCCCAGGGTCTGGAAGCTTGATCTCAGATTTCAGCGGCTGACCCGGCCCCCAAAGTCCACCCCTTCCCCAAGCGGAAGTACCCGCCCCTTTCTTTCGTGGCTTCCCATTGGCCAGTCCGTGTCCGGGCCCGGATCCCGCCCTCTGCAGTTGAACGCTTCAAGATCTAAGAAGAGCCGGCCTGGCTCTTCTTCGTGTCAACCCGCATGTCAGCCCTGTTCCTCGGGCAGCCGTGCTGCGCTCTGACTTCAGGGCACGGGCCTGGTCCGGATGCCTCGGGCCTTGAGGCTGCCAGTGTGACCTTGAGTCTCGCCCGCTGGGCTTCAAGTTCCCTCGTGTGAACTAGGGTGGGATGAACAGTGTGGTTCGTATCCTGAGCTTTTGTTAACGTTCTGGGTGGAGAACTCATCCTCCCTGCTTCCTACAGGTGTTGGTCATGAACGCCTCTGGAGGAAGGAAACAGGAAGGTAGAAGGACTCACAGGACCCGGGAACAGGTGCGCACCTTTCCAGCCTTACCCACAATGAGAGGACAATGGGAGAGACCCTCTGAGCCTTAGCGTCCTGGTGGGGTAGACTGCAGCACTACAGGAGCTGTTCTGGCCTGCCTTAGCAGTAGGACGTTCAGGGCTGGCTACTGAAACCCAGACCATCACTGGACTCTTTCAGGACCGAAATGTGCAGCTGTCTAAGGCTCTGTCCTATGCCCTTCGCCATGGGGCCTTGAAGCTGGGACTTCCCATTCGAGCTGGTAAGTAAGCATACTGGAGCCTGGGAGAAATGGTGGGAGCCCAGCGAGCAACTGGAACCTCTGTCTCCTCAACTTTAAATCTTAACATTGCCCCAAGAGGAATGCAGAATAGACACACCCTCCAAATTTACAGGAAAAACAAGGCCTAGAACCTCTGTCATATCCCCTGGAAGAGGAGCCCTTGTCTAGGCTGCACCTCATGATGTCCCTTTCAGCCAGCTGGCCCAGTAAGCACTTCCCAAGGATAGACAGAGGGGCATACTGAAGCAACTAATGTTCATTGAATGGCCACTCTGGGCCAGGTTCTTAGTGCTTGTTACTCTCCCTGAGGCGGACACACTGTTCTGGTTTATTTTGTGTGTTTTTATTTTATTTTTTTATGTGCACGAGTGTTTTGCCTGCACCACATGCATAACTTGGTTCTTGTAAAGGCTAGAAGAGGGCGTGGCATCCAACAGAACCACGGGTGGTTGGGAGCCGCCAAGTGAGTGCTGGGAACCTGACCCCAGGTCCTATGAAGAACATCCTGTGCTCCTTCCTCTCTCTCTCTCTCTCTCTCTCTCTCTCTCTTGGTTTTTCAAGACAGGGTTTCTCTGTATAGCCCTGACTGTCCTGGAACTCACTCTGTAGACCAGGCTGGCCTCGAACTCAGAAATCCGCCTGCCTCTGCCTCCCAAGTGCTGGGATTAAAGGCATGTGCCACCACCACCCGGCCAGCCAGTGCTCTTAATTGGAGCACCATCCGTAAAGCCCTATTTTTCATTTTGAGACAAGATGTCATGTAGCCTAGCTAGCCTCACCTTGAACTCTTGGTTCTTTTGCCTGCACCTCTCAAGTACTAGGCTTATAGGCATCTCCCAGTATGCCCACCATGAAGCTGGTCACCTTCCCATGTAAAGTTAAATGAAATGAGGCCTGGTGTAGAAATGCATCTCCTTAGTAGAGCTCTGTCCTAGCTGGTGCAAAGCCCTGGCTTCCATCCCCAGCACAGAAAAAAGAAACAAAAATAAAACAAGGACTGGGGGGGTGCGGTAGTGGCTCACACCTTTAATCCCAGCACTCCGGAGGCAGAGGCAAGCCAATCTCTGAGTTTCAGGGCAGCTTGGTCTACAGAGCAAGTTCCAGGACAGTCAGGGCTACAGAAAGAAACCTTGTCTAGCGGGGTAGGGGTGGGGGAGAACAAAAACAAACAACCTGAGACCCCAAAAGGAAAGCCTTCCTGAAACTCACAGAAAGGAAGCTACTGTGATCTCCCAGGAGATCCTAGCCTTGTTCCAGCTGCCTGGGCTCCTTTCATGCCTGCCTCCCGACCGTACCCCCCACCTGGCTACCTGCAGATGGCTTTGTGCCTCTGCAAGCCCTCCTGCAGCTGCCCCAGTTCCACAGCTTCTCCATTGAGGATGTGCAGCTTGTGGTGGATACCAATGAAAAGCAACGGTTTACCCTGCAGCCCGGCGAGCCGAGCACCGGGCCCCTAATCAGGGCCAATCAGGGCCACTCCCTACAAGTGGGTGCCGAGGGGCAGGTGGGGGAGTCAGGTGGGGCTCCAGTTCATGAAAGAGGTCTCACTGCTGCCCGTTCATACACTTATCTACAGGTCCCTGAGTTGGAACTAATGCCCCTGGAGACACCACAAGCCCTACCCTTGACACTAGTGCATGGTACATTCTGGAAGCACTGGCCATCTATTCTACTGAAGGGCTTGTCACGCCAAGGAAGGATGCACATCCACTTGTCCCCAGGATTGCCTGGGGACCCTGGTGTCATCAGTGGTCAGTGTCACCATCATCTATTCTGTTCTCCCAGGTCCCCACCAAGGGTCACAGCTTCTTTTATGAGCTGCCACCACATAGCCTTACATGGGGTAGTATTTCCCCACTGCACCAGAGGGCCCCATTCTAGTTGTCCCTGCAGGCATTCGTCCAAACTGTGAAGTGGCAGTGTTCATCGATGGACCCCTAGCCCTCACAGGTAAGTGTGGGCCCTGCAGGGGCTCCCCCAGGGTCTGTTAAAGAGGGCAACCGGTCACATCTCTATCTCTGTGAGCAGATGGAATCCCTTTCTTCCGCTCTGCCAACGGGGTGATCCTGACTCCAGGGAATGCTGAAGGTTTCCTGTGTCCCAAGTACTTCAAGGAGGCCCTGCAGCTGCGGCCTACCCGTGAGAACCAAACCACCACTCACCCGTCCTGAAGCCCGTGCCCTTCCGCCCTCAAGCTCTTTGAAAGCTCCCCTCTTTAGACAAACATTCCTGTCTCTTAGCAACTTTTGTCTCTACCTCAGGAAAGCCTCTCTCCTTGGCTGGTGATAAAGAGACAGAGACTCAGAGTGGCCCCAAGCACAGCTCCAAAGGAGGAAGAAGAAAGATCCAACAATAAAATATTTATTTATTAAAAAAAAACTGAAACAGACACAGAAAGAAAGTCCAGCTTCAAACCAGGATTTCTTGTTCCTTACCCATGTCTGGCATTCATCGTGTGCTTAGGGACTATGTATAGATAGGTCAGAGATGTGAGCTTCTGCCAACAGGGCAAAGGAGGGGCTCTGTGTGGCTCAGGGCCCCTCATCCCTAGGCTGGGTGGTGGTAGCATCTACCCCAGCGAGGGCCCTGGCCTGCCTGGTGACAAGTGAGGGTACCCAGCAGGGTACATGCTGGGAGTGATGGAGCAGTGCGTTGTGGTGGGTGTGGCCTTGGGAGGATCCCTGGAGGTGGTGACTGGAGCAGGGCTGCCCTCAGAAGGCCTCATGGCCTCCTGTAAGCTGCAGGAACAGATCTTCATCCAGCTCCTCCCCTCGGGCCCGCTCACGGGTGGACAGGAAAATGTAGCCCCCGATGTACTCATGCACGATGCGGCAGCTAGCAGACACACAGCTGAAGGCCACATTGATGTGTTCATCGAACTCAATGGCCACCTGCAGGTGGGTTGTCACAGGTCCAGTGGGCTGGGGTAACAAGCAGTCACCTCTGCCCCGCCCTGGTTGGGTCTGACCTGGCTACCGTCCCTGACTCTGCCCTCCCTTGGGGCCTACCTGCCGTATGTCCCAGTTGACGTTCCATTGCCTCATGTTGCTGAAGCGCCAGGTCTTGACCACGTCACCCACAGCCAGATCAATTCGGATGAGTCGGTTGTTGGCAATGCCCAGGATCTCATCTTTCCTGCTGCCCTTGAACCTGATTTCCAGGGAGAGAACATGAGAGCTACAATTGTATATGGCCCTGAACACACCCCAGGTGTTTACTGCTGCTGGGACCTCAAGGTGGGGCACAGCCTCACCTGCCTGCCCCAGGGTTGCAGCTCTGCAGCTGCTCAGCCCTAGGCAGCCAGCCATTCAGCTTCTCTTAGCCTTAAGATCTTACTTTGAAAAGATGGGATTATTCCTGGGCTTATACTAGCTAGGTATGGTAACATAGGTCTGTCATTCCAGTAAAGGGGCTGAGGAGGGAGTTCACATCAGATGTCTATACATGGTGAAGGAAACTCTGTCTCAGAAACAGGAAGGGCTGGGGCAATGCCTAAGTCAATAAAGCGCCTCCCTTGCACATATAAAGATCCATGAGAGCCGGGCGTGGTGGCGCACGCCTTTAATCCCAGCACTTGGGAGGCAGAGGCAGGTGGATTTCTGAGTTCGAGGCCAGCCTGGTCTACAGGGTGAGCTCCAGGACAGCCAGGGCTATACAGAGAAACCCTGTCTCGAAAAACCAAAAAAAAAAAAAAAAAAAAAAAAAAAAAAAAAAAAAGATCCATGAGTACTTGTGATCCCTGGGGCTTGTTGGCCAGCCGTCTCACCCTACTTTGTGAATTCCAGGCCACTATGAGACTTTATCTCAAAGACAGGGTAGAAAGGCTGAGAGAGATAGCTCAATGGATAAAGTGTTTTCCACACATGTGTGAAAATACAGAATGCTTGCAAGTGTAATGCATCTATAGTATGCCTACAGCAAAATGGGAGGCAGAGACTGGAGAGTCTGGGGCCAGCTAGCCTGCTGTTCCTCAAAATACACGGTGATCAGTAAGAACTCTTTTTTTTTTTTAAAGATTTATTTATTATATGTAGCAGACTTCAGACACCCCAGAAGAGGGCTTCAGATCTTATTAGGGGTGGTTGTGAGCCACCATGTGGTTGCGGGAATTTGAACCCAGGACCTTCAGAATAGCAGTCAGTGCTCTTACCCGCTGAGCCATCTCTCCAGCCCCCAAGAACTCTTATCTTAGATGGCTTAGTGGTTAAGAGCACTGGCTGCTTTTCCAGAGGTCCTGAGTTCAATTCCCAGCAACCACATGGTGGCTTACAACCATCTGTAATGGAATCTGATGCCGTCTTCTAGTATGTCTGAGGACAGTGACAATGTACTCATACATAAAATAAATGAATAATAATAAAATTTAAAAAAATAAAACAAAACTTATCTCAAACAAGGTGGTAGGTAAAGATTGACCTAAGGGCTACAGTGTGTATGTGGGCACACACACACATACAGAGATTTAAATAAGAACATTAAGACAAAAGGGGGTGCGGGGGACCTGGAGAGATGGCTCAGCAAGCGGAACACTGGCTGTTCTTGCAGAGGTCCCAGATTCAGTTCTCAGCACCTACATGGCGGCTCACAAGCACCTGTAACTCCAGTTCCAGGGGCTCCAATGTCGTCTGGCCTCCAAGGGCACCATGGACACATGTGGTACACAGACGTGCACGCATGCATATACTCATACACAAATAAATATGAATAAAGAAAAAATAAGCCCAGCAAGATGACTCAGCCACCTTCAAGCCTGATGACCTGAGTTTATCCCCAGGACCCCATGCCAGAGAGAGAACCAGGTTCTCTGACCTCCACATATGTACACACAAATACATTGACTATGTAAAATAGAGGAGCTAGAGAGATGGCTCAGCTGTTAAGAACACTTGCAGAAGACCCAGGTTTTGTTCCCAGCACCCACATAGTGGCCCATAACTCCAGTTCCAGGGGATCTGGTGCCTCTTCTGGCCTCCGTGGGCACTGTATGCAGGACAAACATTCATATACTAAAATATCAAAAGACATACACTAAAAACTAAACCTTTGTTTGTTTTTGTTTGTTTTCCAAAACAATTTCTCTTGTGTAGTCCCAGCTGTTCTGAAACTCACTCTGTGGACCAGGCTGACCTCAAACTCAGAGGTCCACCTGCCTCTGCTTCCGAAGGACTGGGATTTAAGGCATGTGCCACCACCTGCTGGCAGAACTAAGTCTTAAAAAATGTAAAAAAAAAAAAAAAGGGGGGGGGTTGGAGAGATGACTCAGTGGTTAAGAGCACTTCCAGAGATCCTGAGTTTAAGTCCTAGCAACCACATGGTGGCTCACAACCATCTGTAATGGGATCTGAAGCCCTCTTCTGGTGTGTCTGAAGACAGTGACAGTGCACTCATATAAAATAAATAAATGAGTCCTTTTAAAAAATGTAAAAAAGAAAAACAAGTTCGGAAGCCCCTGAGGAACACCTGAGGTTACCTCAAATACACAAGTGCATCCAAAGCAGGGGGCATCAGAATAGCATTTGGCAACATTAAGCAAATAGTTCACGTCTCCAAGTGATGATTGCAGATGCCCATGTCATCATCAACCAGGCCATTCATTGCTCTGCAGACTTGGGAACTGAGCTCTCAGGGGCCTCCCTGTAATACCTTCCCACAGGAGCCAGTCTGCAGGACAGCTGGCCAAGGCCCAGACAGGGAAGGATCCAGAACAGAGCTGGGATAAGCCCTGGGTCTTCTGCTTGCCTGGCATGGGTTCTATCTCTTGAATATATCTATGACAGTGCACACTGGAGACTACACAGAACCCCCAGGGAGAGGTACCCACAGAACAGGGAAGGGAGACATTGGGTTGTGTGCCCAGGGCAGCAAGTGAGATCACAGAGTGCTTGGCAGGATTGGAATCCTACCTGACCATCACATAGGAGATGCCGAAGTCAGGCAAGGACTGCCAGGCCTGGATGAATCGCAGCTGGGCCTCGGGCAGTGAGAGTTGGGCCACATTCTGGTGAGCTTCCAGGATCCTTGGGGTGAGCTGTAGGGCCATATTAGTAAGGGATTGACAGGGCTTCCCCTTATCCAAAGTCCCTGGGATTCCCCCCACCTGTCTGCCCTGCTGACTGAAGGCACAGTACACTGGGCCTGGAACAAGAGAAAGAGGCCATTGTGGTGCCTCCTGAGTGCAGATGTGACTGAATCAGGTCCTACGATGGCCCTGGAACCCTTCTGGAGAGGAGTCTGGGACATGGCAGGATTAGGAAGGAGTGGATACAAGGATTCCCTAAGGAAGAGGTGGAGGTCCAGGGGTCAAGGGTGGATAGGAAAGTGTGATGGTTCCCATCTCCACCCCCTCATACACCTGCTTGGCCTTGAACTTTCGCTGGAATCGGGGAGCCACAAGGCCATAAGGATTAAGGCCCTCAGCAGAGGCTTCAAGACCCTGAGGTTTGTTCCCTGATCCTCCGTTGCTACCGCCTGCCCGCTGCAGGTTGAGGAAGGCCAAAATGGCCTGCACCTCGCTGGCATAGCTGCTGTCCGCCATGGTGCGGCCCTTGGAGGCCAGTCGGCAGGCAGCCATCCACTGTGCATACTGCTGTTCCTGGAGTGAGGACAGGGGGAGCGGGGGGGGGTGAGTAAGTGCTGGCAGTATTTACTTTTACCTCGAGTACAATTTCAGTCCTACCCCCTGCCCCTCTCACTCCTGTTCCCCCCTTGGTCCAGCCTGCTCACATCCTGGCACCTCAGGTAGATCTCACTCATGCCCTCTGGTGAGGGTACCAGGAGTTTGATGCAGAACTTCTGGCCAGAGACATTGACATCAGGGACCACCTCACAGCCTGCAAGGAAAAGGAGGTGACTCTCTAAGAGGTGCCTGTCCGAAAGCCAGCCACCATCACCTACAGCTTCCTCAGGGTAGATAGCACCCAGCCAGAACCCTAAGGAGGAGACTGGCTGAGAACAGTTGCCATCCCAACTCCCTTACCCTTGAGGTTGAGCTGCTGGATAGGGTCCCCTGGTGCTTCATCTTGGCTCTTATAGTAGGACAGTGTGGTGTCCTTGAATACCACCCAGTGCTGGCGGTAGCCCTTCAGGGTCAGCTTCCGGGGCCTGAAAAGAGCCTTAAGCTTGTAAACAATGGCCTCCCTGCTTTCCCCCTCCTCCACTCTCTCTAGGCAGGCCCTACACTTAACCTGAAGATTCGGAGATTGTCCTTGAGTTCTGGGATGGTGGTGAGGCTATCCTGGGAGAGGAGATGAGTCAGAGGGAGCCCCTTCCTGGCCCTGATCCCAACCCTGTTCCCAGGCCCAAACCTCTCCTCACCAGCATGTCGGAGGGTGCTGACCCCTTCAGCTTCACCTCTAGGTTGTTCAGGGCTGCATCCAGATCATCCAGTCCCAGGTCCCCAGAGGCCAGCTCACCCACCTCCCCACTCAGGGTCAGTTTGTTGATGTGGTACTAGGAACACATAGTTAGTTAGAGCTGAGTCTGAGGCCCATCTGTCCCACAGAGCACCCACGAAGACTACCCCGGGGAAGGAGAGAAGTCAGAGGGACTTCTTTGGAAGTGGACCCACTTCTGGGAGGCCTCCTGACCCTGTACCCCATATGCCCCAGGCCCCAGGCACCTGCAAGGCAGCAAACACCATCATCTCTTCCTCGGTGCAGTCGATCTCCTCGGTCAGTAAGTCCCAGCGGGCCTGCTCATACAGCTGGGTCAGCCGCACAGGGTCTGTCTGGAGCAGCAGGGGATGGGGCGCTCAGCCACATGGGCAGCAGATCCCATCTCTACCCTGCTGACCTGCCTGCAGCCTAGGCAGGCCGTGCTGTGCTTTACCGTGCCACAAGCTACAGTCGGCCTCCTGGGAGGACGGGCACGTGAGGAGGAAGACCACCCCTGAATGAAGTGCTCCCAGAGTAGAAAGAAGACAGTTTCCCCTGGGGTAGCTCACATAGGCCACAGGAAAGTACTCCAGTATTTCCTCTAGGAAGTGACCCGCAGGGTGACAATGGGCCATCAAAGGGAAGAAGAAATGAAAAGACTCTGGAGTCAAGGAGCAGGGACACTCTGAGGCCACCAGACCTGAGAGCAAGGGCATCAGGCAATGAGAAAGGGGAGCCCCCCCCAGAGTATTTCCCAACCCTGGCACATCCAGTTACTGTAGGACTAGGCATATCCTCTGCCACTGAGGAAAGACGAGACATCTCGGGGGAACAGGATCTACAGTCAGGCAACAGATGACAGTCCCACCTTCCCTGTCCAGTTCTCGGGGGACCCACGTTAAAAAAGGGGGACCAAGAGAAGGGGGGCTGCAATCAGGATGTAAAGTGAATGAATAAATTAATTAATGAAAGAAAAAGAATAGTTAACAACAACAACAACACACACACAGGCAAAGAGAAAAGAGGCATCTTTGAATATACTAATATACTAACATAATCCAATACTTTGAAAGGGAAAGCAGGAGGATCAACATCTGCAACTGAGGTCAAGCCTGGGCTACAGAAGATTGTCATGCACACAAAAACACAATGGCATGTGGGAACCCTGCTGATTTCTCGGAGAGGTCTCAACCGACTCCAGAGACAACACCTCAACTCGACTCACCAGGGGGCTGGAGCCAGCCGGAGAGATTAAAGCCAGAACTGAAAGCCCAGTTTTCATAGAGACTAATACTTTGATCTCCTTTCCTGTCCTGGAAGCCTTTGCCTGGAATTCCTAGCGTTGATGTGCCCGCCTTTCCGTTCTCACCTAGTTGTTATATGCATACCTGTGTTGCCTCTATGTATAAATATTCCGTTTCACTAAGTAAAGATTACACCTCGATAAGAGCTCTTTCCTGGTGTCAGTCTCTTTGTTTCCCCTATCACCCATTTACTTGCAGGACCTCAAGTTCCCGTTCGTAGATCACCCACGGAACGAAGGAAAACTGCAGGACGGTTCCCTTCAATGGCACAAGAGAATGGTTTCTCAAACCATAAGAGGATTAAAAGGCAAGTGGGGGGCTGGGCAGTGGTGGTACATGCCTTTAATCCCAGCACTTGGGAGGCAGAGGCAGGTGGATTTCTGAGTTTGAGGCCAGCCTGGTCTACAGAGTGACTTCCAGGACAGCCAGGGCTACACAGAGAAACCCTGTCTCGAAAAACCAAAAAAAAAATAAAAAATAAAAATAAAAAAAAAAAGAAGAAGAAGAAAGAAGAAAGAAAAAAAAAGGCTAGTGGGGTATGGTGGCGCATGAGGCAGAGGTAGGCAGAGCTCTGTGAGTTTGAGTCTAGCCTGGTCTCATGAGTGAGTTCCAGGACAGCTACTCAGAGAAACCCTGTCAAAATGCAAGAGAATTTAAGACAACATGTGGAGTGGTAGAAGTAGATTCAGGAGCTCTCTCTCTCTCCCCTCTCTTCTCTCTCTCTCTCTCTCTTTTTCTGTCTCTGACAAATAATGCAAAGTGCATAGAACACATCCACAGATTAGTAAGGAAGACAGTACAGACACTGCCAAGAGTATCAGCAGAAATTGCGCTGAGCGGCTATCCAAGTGACTGATAGCTAAAAGAGAGCTGGACTCCATTAGTCACTGGGCAAGTGTGAATCAGGGTCACAGGGAACTTCAGACCTGCTGGTTCTCTGGGGTGGGTGTTGGGCACTAGAGAATTCTCTGCAACAGCAAAAATGGTTTAAAACTGGGTATGATGGTAGTTGTGCACCATGCATAATAATGACCAAAGCCAAAATGTTCAAGATCACTGGAGCTTGTGGCATGCAAATTATACAGTGATGCTGTGGGACAGCATGGTGGCTGCACTGTAAAAGGAGCCAAGTGCCAAGTGCTGCTGAGCCTGGGGCCACCACAACGGACTTTGCTATTAATGGAGCAGGCCCTACTTCAGCCGAGTCTGTGCCAAGTCCTATCTTTTCTCCTCTGAAATACGTGAATACAGTGTCCAAGCTGTACATTCAGCCTCACAGCTGTGGGCTCCAAACCCTGACTCAACCAGCCACATGCTGATAATTCTTGGGGGAAAGGATTGGAATGAGTAGGGTACGGTGGCTTATCCCTGTAATCCCATAATTTGGAAGGTTGAGGCAGGAGGATTATCACAAGTTCCAGACCAGCCTGAGTGATAGAGTGAATCCTAGAACAGCCTGGAGTACAGAGTGAGACCATGTTGTTGTGGTTGCTGTTATTGTTATTGTTGTTGTTGTTGAGACAGGGTCTCACTATGTAGCCCTGGCTATCCTGGAACTCACCATTTAGACCAGGATGGCTTTAAAACTCATGGAGATCCACCTGCTTCTGCTTCTCAAGGAGTAAAGGCATGTGTCACAGTGTGGTACTGCACTCCTTTAATGCCAGTATTCAAACTCAAGAAGCAGAGGCAGGCTGGGCGGTGGTGGCGCACACCTTTAATCCCAGCACTTGGGAGGCAGAGGCAGGTGGATTTCTGAGTTCGAGGCCAGCCTGGTCTACAAAGTGAGTTCCAGGGCTATACAGAGAAACCCTGTCTCAAAAAACCAAAAAAAAAAAAAAGAAGCAGAGGCAGGAGGATTTCTGTGAATTCAAAGTTAGCCTTGTCTAAATAGCAAGATATAGACTATCCAGGACTATCCAGTGAGACTCTCTCTCTCTCTCTCTCTCTCTCTCTCTCTCTCTCTCACACACACACACACACACACAACACACACACACACACACGACAAGAAGAGGGAGGGAGGGGGAGAAGGAGAGGGAGAGAGGAAGAAAAATGTACATTGGGTAGGAAACTACTAGTTACCTAAAGATGGCTTAAAGGACAGGGGACAGCAGCAGTTAAGCAAAGGAACTCTTCTCTTCTCTTCTCAGGCCAGGACCTGGAGCTATCAGCCCAGTCCCACCTCCACAGATATTGGAAAAATAGTTTGAGCTCACTAAGATATAGGTAGACATGTGTATGCACGTATACACTGATAATAATAACTATCATTACTATGATCGCTAGCCAGCTTCAGCCTCCCATTTTGCTGGGATTCCACTACTAGGCCTGGGTTTGTCCGCCTGCTCTGAAAGTAGTGCTGTGATAGGCACTAGGAGGAGGGTCTGGGTTAGGATCTCCTGTGCAAACTCCAGCAGCAGGTCACGGTACATGGGGAATGCCCAAGTAGTCATTTGTAGCCTCTCGTGTGTAGGTAGAACTCAGTGGTGGAGGAACCCAGCCCTGCAGGCCCTGGGTTCGACCCATGATACCACATATGTCGTATCGGCTCCAAAGAAATTTGACCATGAAAGGAAGTAGGAACACAGCTATTGTGGGTTCTGCTAAGAACACTGTTTACATGTTACTATTTGTAGACATAGCCACGTTCCTTTCACCTAACACCATAAACACCACTAGATTAGTAAGACTCTTAGAAATGTGTGTGCTATGTGGAAGGGGGAAGGAGCAGGGCAGGATAGCTGAGTCTTCATCTTTCTGACAACCAGTAGCTGTGTGCAAAACTGCAAGGTCATGGGATAGATGCGCACACACAGAAATCCCAGCTGTCCAAGAGACTGAAGCAGAAGGATGGCTTGGGCCTAAGTTCAAGACTATCATAGGTAACAAGGGAGGCCCCACTGATGGCAGGAGAGGAGGAAGGGAGGAGGAAGGGAGAGAAAAAGATGGGGAGAGAGAACTTCATTAAACAGAAGCTAAGTTATAAGCTCGGATTTAGCAGATGGCAGCAAACTTGCCTAGCATATACAGGCTCTGGCTGGGCTGCAGCTCCAGGACACACACAACAGTAGATGTGGTGCATGCCTGTCAGGTATGCACTTGGGAGGCTAAAGCAGAAGGATTGTTTCTAGTTTGGGGCCAACCTGGACTATAAGTGAGTTCCAGGACAGCAGGCTCTGTAGAATCCTGTGACTATAAGACAAAATATGGGACTGGAGAAATGGCCCAATGGTTAAGAGAACTGACTGCTCTTCTAAAGAACCCAAGTTCACCCAGCACTTGGGAGGCAGAGGCAGGCAGATTTCTGAGTTTGAGGCCAGCCTGGTCTACAGAGTGAGTTCCAGGACAGCCAGGGTTACACAGAGAAACCCTGTCTCGAAAAAACAAAAAACAAAAGAGAACCCAAGTTCAGTTCTCAGCACCCACATGGCCACATGGCAACTCATAACTGTTTGTAACTCCAGTTCCAGGGGACCCAACACCTGATACCCTCAGGCAGATCTACATACGGGCAAAGCAGCAACACACATAAAGGGGCTGGAGAGATGGCTCAGACAGAAGCTCAGAACAGCACTGTCTGCTGTTCATGAGTTTAACTCTCAGAAACCACATGGTGGCTCACAACCATCTGTAATGGAATCCAATACCCTCTTCTGGTGTGTCTGAAGACAGCAACAGTGTACTTACCTAAAACAAATAAGTTTTTTAAATACGTAGATAAATAAAAAAGAAAGTAAATACTTAAATAAAACCCTACATTGTTCAAATCTACCTTTTCCAGAGAATAGGAATCTGGGGTAAGGAGGAGTGGAGAGATAGAAAATGGCTTTGCTGCTAGTCCTAAAAGTGTGTGGGGATGGAGAAAATGTAGTTCTACCTTGGGTGGGAGCAAACTGCACAGAGCTGCCTTCGGTCTCAGAGACCAGGCAAGTGCGGTGGAGAAGCAGGGGCATCCAAGTCACTGGGAGGCAGAGGAGATCGAGACCGGCAGAGGCTTGGGAGGAGCAGAAGGGGCAGTGAGAGCAAGCAGAGCCCACAGGAGGTGGGAGAAACCCAGCCTCATAGCAACAGGCATGAGACCAATGCTGCCCCAGTCAGAGTCTACACTAGGACTGCAGCTGTAGCCAGTCCTTACTGAGTAGTAGCAAGCTTTGGAGGGGTCAGACTGGTTTCTCAGGACCCTCACTCCATCCCCAAACAAGGACTTTTGTACTTGATCTGTTTGCCACTGTGGATCACCCCCGGGTCTTATGCAGCTACTCTACCTCTGGACTCCACCCCAAGCCCTGTAAACAAGATTTTATAATACTGTGATGGTCAGTGTTGTCAAATTGACTATACTAGAAGTACCCAGGAGATAGGCCTCTGGACATGTGTGTGGAAATTATTTTATATTAATTGATAGGGGAAGATCCGCCCGCTGTGGGGGTGGAGCACCACTCCCTGGGCAGGAGATCCTGGACTATGTGAAATGGAGCTTGTAACTGAGCATCAGGGGCATTCCTTCATTGCTTGCTCTTCTTCCTAGCTGTGGGTGTGATATGACCCACTGCTTCAATCTCCTGACTGAGTCCCCTGGATTAATGGATGGCACTTTGAGCTGTGAGCTAGAATAAACCCTCCCTTTTTTGAGTTGCTTTTTTTTAGGGTATTTTATTTAGCATCAGGGAGTAAAACCAAGACAAATAATTAAAGAACTATTTTACAAATAGCTTTGCTGCTATCTTAACAGCTGAGCCATCTTTCCAGCATTCAGAAGGCAGAGGCAGTAAGATTGTCTCTGAGCAACAAAGCGACACTTTTAAATAAACAAATATGGGTTGGGAAGTGGCTCAATGGGTTGAAAACAGTACCCACAAAAGCCTGATGCCCAGGCTTGCTTTCCAGAACCCACGTGGGAAAGCTATATGTGGTGACCCAATCTGCAACACTAGAACTTCCATAGGCAGATGGGAGACAGAAACAGGCCTGGAAGCTTGAGGGCCAGCAGTTCTGGAGTACACAGTGTAGCAACAGAAACAACAAGAAACCCCGCTCCTGCAAAGTGTGAGGTTGGAACTGACCCCCAGGGCTGCCCTTGGACCTCCACGTGCTTGTCTCAGCATATGCACACGTGTGCTCACACAAAAATAAGTAATTTTAAAATAAGTACATATAAACATTTTTAAATATATTCCTTTCTAAAGAAGGCACAAACACCAAAACTAGAGAGGAGGAACTATTTCTGATTCCTTGGTAATGATTGCTTAAAACAATCTTAGGTCACACGAAGCCAGAGAGATGATGGCTCTGCAGTAAGGGCCCTGGCTGCTCTTCAGAGTTGCCAGGTTCAGTTCCCAGCACCCACACGGCAGCTCACAACTGTCTGTAACTCCAGAGCCAGAAAATCCAGCTCTCTTTTCTGGACTCCATGTTCACCAGCACACACTTGGTGGCAGATATATATATACGCAGGCAAAACGCAAAAACACATAAAGTAAAAATAAATCTTTAAAAATATTTAGAGTTCGAGGCCAGCCTGGTGTACAGAGTGAGTTCCAGGACAGCCAGGGCTACACAGAGAAACCCTGGCTCGAAGAAAAACAAACAAAACAAAACAAAACAAAATTTAAAATACCTATTACCCTGGTTTGACTATTATGCATTTTATTACATGTACAGAGTTACTAAAATTTATGCCATAAAGATTTACTGATCACATAAATGAGTTTAAAAATTTCAATTTATTAAAAAGACCAGCAAGATAATTCAATGGGTCAGGGTACTTGCTACCAAGCCTGGCATGTGAGTTTAATCCCTGGGATTTGGGATTCATACAGTGAATACATATATATGTATATA
>NW_022196904.1:138296297-138298864 GCF_008632895.1 Mastomys coucha
ATATATATATATATCACTCTCACACATACACACACACATACAAACACACACACATGTACACAATCACAAATAGACAAAGAAATATGATGTTTAAAGAAGGGACTGGGTAGATGGCTCAGTTGTAGAATATTTGCTTCATAAGCAAGAAGACCAGAGCTCATATTCCCAGTCCCCATGTAAACGGCATGTAATCCGAGCACCCATGTAAACAGCATGTAATCCCAGCACTCATGTAAACAGCCTGTAATCCCAGCACCCATGTAAACAGCCTGTAATCCCAGCACCCATGTAAACATCATGTAATCCCAGCACTCAAGGCAGAGATGGGTGGAACCTTGGGCCTCACTAGCCACTAGGCCAGCTGAATCATGAGTTCTGTGACAATGATAGAAGACACCTGACAATGACCTCTGCCCTCATGCTCATACAATAGACAGTGGAGGAGGAGAAACGGAAGCTAAAGAGCTGGGTACTCCTGCAGGAAGAGGCACATACCCCGAGCCCCTGTAGCACAGAAGCTGAGAGAGTAAGATAATTCCAGAGGAAGCGGCATCGACTATGCCCATGCCCAAATGAACAAGTAAGATGCAGGTCTGTAATCCCAGCCACTGGAGGGGCTAAGGCAGGAAGATTGAAAATTCAAGGCCTGGCAGGGCTACAGAATGAATTCAAGGCCAGGCTCTACAACTTAGATAACTTACTAAGACCCTACTTCAAATTAAAAAAAAAAAAATTGGGTCTGGAAAGATGGCTCAGCTGTTAAGATTCCCCGCTGTTCTTCCAGAGTACCCAGGTCCAGTTTCCAGCACCCATGTGGTGGTTCACAACCCTTTGTAGCTCCAGTTCCAGGAGATCTGACACCCTCTCTGTTCTCCATCAATACCAGGCAAAAAATGTTATGCAGACATACTACATACAG
Source organism: Mastomys coucha (assembly GCF_008632895.1). NCBI lineage: Eukaryota > Metazoa > Chordata > Mammalia > Rodentia > Muridae > Mastomys > Mastomys coucha. Next base: position 138,297,217 of record NW_022196904.1, read on the forward strand.
AGCAAACACACTTACACAAAATAATATTAAAATAGTTAAAAGGGCCTGGGATAGTTGATCATTTGTCTGGCATGAGGAAATCCTAGGCTCAATCCTTATTACAAAGTGTATGTGGGATGGCACCATGGGACAGGCTGCATGGGCAGCAGGTGTCCTTTTGTGTGTGGGTGTGGGTAGAAGGCACCAGGGAGGTTTGGCTCAGAAGAGAGCATTGAGGGACTCTGTGGACAGCTCTGTAGACTAACACGTGCATGCTTGCAGTGAAACACCGCAGTAGCAAGAGGAGCCTGTGGGGCCCTGGGCAGTGTGTGGAAGCAGAAGCTTCCACAGCAAGGTTGCAAAGGAGAAAACAGATGGGCAGGCCCAGGAAAAGGCACACAGGCCACCCTGCAAAGCTCCTTCCCAGCCTGCCAGGCCCTGTAGGTTCAGCCTCCTTCTCCACACCAGAGACCCACACTCCCCAGCACCCACCGCTGTCTCAGGGTATCTACATGGGTCTCTGCCATGAACCCGGAGCAGGCAGATCCTAAAGAAACCAGCACTGCTGGGCAGGGGTGGCACACGCCTTTAATCCCAGCACTTGGGAGGCAGAGGCAGGTGGATTTCTGAGTTTGAGGCCAGCCTGGTCTACAGAGTGAGTTCCAGGACAGCCAGGGCTACTCAGCGAAACCCTGTCTCCAAAAACAAAAACAAAAAAACAAAACAAAACAAAACAAAAAAAAAAAGAAATGAAACTAGCACTGAGACTTGTCTCCATATACCTTGGCATTGGGGGGCCCTGTGGTGCATTAGTAGGATCAACACACAGACAAGGCATACACAGGCACAGACAAGCTGACCTACAGTAGCTAACCTCTCAGAGCCAGACCCTCTAGTTCCAGAACTCAGCTCACCTTGGGATCCAGGTCAAAAAAGCTATAGTACTTAAATCGCAGCCAAAGCACATCCCCAGCCTTGACACCTTGCTGCATGAGGCACCGCGATGAATCCAGCCACCTGGGTATGGCAGAAGCAGAGTCAAGATACAGAGAAAGGCCTAGAAGCAGGAGACAGAGTCTAGGCAAGTTAGGCCTTGAATAGGGTGACCTAGGCATGGGCCCTGCACCTGCTGTGGAGCTGGGTCTTGTCTGGCAGGGAGCTGGGCCTCGGCAGGCGCTGGAGCAGGAGAGGGTCAGGTGCTGGCTGTGGCCGGCTCAGCATGTGGTAACAGGCCTCAGTCTGGGGGCTGTCTGAGAAGTGTGCTGGCATGCCTCGGAATAAGGTGGGTGCCACACCTGCAGGGCAGGTGGGATTCGGTCAAGCTTGGCTGTGGATCTGACCTCACACGCCTCACTCTGCCCTGGCCCCAGATCAGGCTAGCCATGCTCACTCACCACCAGCTAAGACAACCTTTGTCAGGTCGTGCACCTCCTCCTCAGGCTCCTTCTCCTTCTTCTTCTTCTCCTTCTTTTCTGGAGCACGCAGCAGAGACAGCTCCTCTGGGTGCCTGATACCTGAAGGGAGTAAGACCTCAGCACCAAGGGTCTGCTGGGTCACCTCCCTGCCTTCCCACCTTGTGGGAGGTCACAGCCCTTTGGGAAACTGGAGAACAGGCTATAGCAAGGAGGAGGTTATGTGGTCCAGGGAAAGGGACGGGGGGGGGGGGGGG
>NW_022196904.1:138298899-138326014 GCF_008632895.1 Mastomys coucha
AGCCACTCACTGAGGAGGCGGCAGATGGCAGCCACGGTCTGGAAGAGGGGCTTGGAGAAGCTGGCCCGAAGACGCAGCACACGCCTGTTGGGCAGTCGCAGGATGACAGGTCGGTGCTGTGGCCCAAAGAAGAGGCGGGCATCTGCCAGAATCCCATACTTGTCCAGTGTCCAGTGTGTCTGCAGCAGCCACTGTCTCTTCTGTTCCCACCAAATGGCATGATCAGACCAGTCCTGCTTGCGATCTGTGAGGACCCGAGGTGCCCATTGGCCTTTAAAGGTCCTGCCAAGAGTTCTTTTTTTTTGTTTTGTTTTGTTTTTTGTTTTGTTTTGTTTTTGAGACAGGGTTTCTCTGTGTAGCTCTGGCTGTCCTGGAACTCACTCTGTAGACCAGGCTGGCCTCGAACTCAGAAATCTGCCTGCCTCTGCCTCCCAAGTGCTGGGATTAAAGACATGGGCCACCACCATCCAGCTTTCACTTAACCTTTCTAGCTTCAGCTTTCTACTTTGTAAGATAGAATAATCACCCTGACTCATGACAGCTCACCAATGTCTGCTACATGCCAAGTGTTGTGCAATTCTGAGAAGCATTCAGTTAGAAATGTGAATATTATCACTTGTCATCTAGCCAGAAATAGGGGTCATAACAATGGATGACACAGGATGATGTCTCATCCTCCCCCAGAGAAGTGTGAAATAGAAACAAAGGGGGCAAAAAGGTACTCTGGGCACACAGCCTCCTGGGATTTACAGAGACCCAATTTCTTGGCTTCTAGGTTCTTATTTAGTTGTTTTCAGACAGGGTTTGAATGGCTGTGTAGCTGAGGACAACCCTGATCTACGGTTCCTCTTGTCTCCAGCTCCCCAGTGCTGGGGTTCCAGGTATGTCCCTGGTTGATGCTGTGCTGAGGATCAAACCCAGCTTTGTGTATGCAAAGCCCTCCACCAGCTAAGTTTCTAGGCCTTTCTCTGGATCTCCCACTGAGTTTTTTGTTTGGTTGGTTTTGGTTTTTTCTTTTTTTTGGTTTTTCGAGACAGGGTTTCTCTGGGTAGCCCTGGCTGTCCTGGAACTCACTCTGTAGACCAGCCTGGCCTCGAACTCAGAAATCCTCCTGCCTCTGCCTCCCAAGCGCTGGGATTAAAGGCATGTGCCAGCACTGCCCGACTGTTTTTGGTTTTTTCAAGACAGAATTTCTCTGTGTAATAAATAGCCCTGGATTTCCTTTGTAGATCAGGCTGGCCTGGAACTCACAGAGATCCTCCTGCCTCTGCCACCTGAGTGCTAGGATTAAAGGTGTGCACTGCTATACTTGGCTCTTTGCGTTTAGTTTTTAAACTTGAGGCAGGGTTTTGCGATGTGGGCTGCATTCACTAGGGTTGGGACTGTCTCCCTGTTTAGGAGCCTTTCCTGTGGCTTTGTTCTCCTCAGGAGACTGTCCCATTTACTCCTTTTCTCTTTCCTAGGGATTTGGTCTGGAATCTCAGCCATGTCCTCTTCTAGGGGTTCGGGTCTCCTGTTTTAGGGCTCCAGACTCTGTCTTCTGCTAGGATCTGCATGACACAGACCTCTCCATTCTAAGGGGCATATCCGTTGCGTCCTTCATTCCAGACCCCTGTTCACCGGGCCTCGTTGCCAGTGCTGGAACACTTAATGCAGCAGGACTAGCCCCACTTTCCAGGTGTTGTGCTGAAGCCCACCGTAGCTGGACAGAGAGCCGTTCCTCCCCAGATCACCCACCCACCAGGGACTTTTACACTCCAGCACCATGTTGGAGCTTTTTACTTCTAGTTCCTTCCCTCTTGTGTTAATGTTAAGGTCACTTTTAAATCCACCTTTCTCTGTCCTGTTTGGCCCCTGGAGCGGAGCCCTCATCATCTCTCCCTCAGATGACTGGATGGTCTGCTTGGCTCTCCCTGGCTACAGACTGCCTCCCCTTCAGGCAAAGGGTCCTGCAAAGGTCCGCCTTACCCTTACCCACCCTGCCCTTTGTTCCCAAGGGAAGCAGCTAGTTCCTCAAGAAGGCCTCCGGACCTCCCGGGCTGTCAGGGCACCATCGGGGCTGCCTTCCCATCTTGTCACAAGTCAGGTGTCTTTACTGTCCCTCAGAGGCCCTAACCCAAAGCCTCCGCCAGTCCTTGGCATCAAGGCTAGGTCTTCCTTTTTGTAGAGGCCTCTCTGGAAATCTCCTGCTTTGCCTACTGTCAGGTCCTGCAGGAAGCTCTCAGCATTTTGTAGCGGCATGTTACCATGAGATAGGTTGGCCTCTGCTGCCTGGCAAGTGGAGGGCTGGGGATAATGCCCCTACTTCAGGGGACTGAGATCCTTTCCACAGGAAAGGCTCCTAAACAGGAAGACAGTCCCAACCCTAGTTCAGGAGAACTGAACTGACCTGGCCCATGGAGCCCAGCAGTGGTACATGGTGAGATCTAACTGGCTGGGTGTTCAGCCCTCTTGGGGCTCTTGCTGTAGACTCCTAACATCTCCAGCCCCTCTGTTCTGACCCATGTCAAGTCTCCAGTTTCGTCTGACATCTAGTTTCGAGGGACTAACCTTGTTCCCACTTCTGCTTTCACGGCCTCTTTGGGCCCTGTTTACGGTAGTTCCCTTCTCCGCCTCAGCCCTGCTATTTGGCTGTGTTGGAGCTGTCCTGCCCAATCACTCTGGTCCCTGTCTTGGACTGCGTGCACATAGAGGGTTGTCTGGGTCTAGAATACCTGCCTCCTATCCAGGTCCCAGTTCCAGAGGCCTAGGACCCACGCTCATGGTGAGATGCCTTCTGTCTCTGGATATCGGGAGCTCATGGTGGGATGTCTTCCGGCTCTGACTATCGGGGCTTGCCTGCCATCCACCCAGGAAGTGATAACTCTCATTCTCTGCTGGTAAGGTTGATGAGAAGACCCACAGGGCCTTCTGGGTGACTGATATCGCCCCAGCCTACTCCGCCGTAACTTCCTGTGGGGGCAGGGCCTCTCACCCACTCTCAGCAGCCTGCCAAGTGGTTTGCTGGGGAGGAAATTTAGGAGAGTAGGTGCCAGGTCCTCAGGAACCTCCTAGCCATCCCTCAGACCTCAGGAACATAACAGGTCTAAACAACAGGTCTAAACACAGGCAAGATGTACAGGGGACCATGTTGTCTGTCTCTTGGAGACTAGACAGAACCAGCAGGAGCTGGAGGAAGTATGGAGAGGGGAAGTAAAGAAATATCTTCTTTGGAACCAAACAATTAGGCCTGAGTCACTGTGACAAGGTTATGATGAGTGGAAGCAAAAATGGCCTAGAAGAGCCAGGGAGAGCTGTCATGACTGCTCTAAACTAGATATAGAGGATCACAAGGACTCACTGATCTCCTCCACGATCTTCAGAAGCACCCCACCAATGTGTGACTCCCCCGTGACTCGGAGCGTGACAGACTGGGCCTCAGGGTCCTCCTCGCCCACAAACACCCTCAGCTCCCAGGAAGAGTCGATATAGTCTCCGGAGGCTGTCTTCATGCCCGCCATCGCTGCGGCCGTTTCTGCTGAGACAAGGTGAGTAGACAGTGGGCTGCCTACAAATAAGCGGGAGCCCTATGGTACCCTGGGTAGGTGGGTAGGCTTTGGGGGCACTGGTACAGAGAGCTACTGTGATCCAGTCAATATAAAACCCTCTTACTATATCCTAAGTGTTTGGGCTGAAGAGGCAGTTCCTTAGAGCCCACGTTGCCCAGCCAATTCAGGTTTCACAGGTGGGAACACCGAGGCCCAATACTCACTGTAGAGTACCCCACTAGTTACCAGAACAGGTCAGCTCTTCTCTTCACAGCTCTGCCAAGCCCACCTATCCCAGAGAACAAGACCTGGCCCACAGCTCACAGCCAGTACTCTAACTCGAGCCTCTGGGGTGGTGGCAAGTGTGGCTGCTGTGCACAGAATGGCCGAGCAGGGGACAAGTGAGTCCTCCTGGGTTTTTCACTTACCTAACCTGCAAGGGACTGCAGCTGCAGGTGGCAGTGGAACACCTGTTATCCTGGCCTGGGCTGGCCTTGTCCGGCTCAGTTGCTTCTGTCAGAGGTCAGCCTGTGGTGGCCTTATCGTGAAAGTTGTGCTAGTCCCCTCCCCAGGGCGGGCTGTTGCTGGGTACAGGAAGCACACTGCCAGCACGCAGAGAGGGCTCCACGGGGCCCTTGCTTTTGCTACCACAGGAAATGAGGGAAGAACAGAGCTGGGGTGACACCACAAAGCCCTCTCAACCCCACCCCCAGGCATCTACTGGTTGCATCTCCAGCCTGCTCTTGGTGGGATGGCCTATAGCCAGCAGTGAAGCCTTTCCTACCCTGAAACAGAACTTGTTTCCAAACCTACCAGCCTTAAACCTGCCCACGCAGTGCCATGTCAGAGCCTCTATTCACCAGGCAGAGCCTCTCTGCCTCTTAGAAAAACCTCGATGTGATTTCCTCCAGGATTCCTTATCCTGTGGAGAGTTGTGGTGGTCCAACAGCCTCATGTCCATGCCAGGCACTGGGATGCAAATTGCTCTAAGTGCAAGGCTCTCCCTGCTAGGTGAGCAGGAATATAGCCTTTTCAGGGTGGCAGCCTACCCTTAATGAAGAGGAGGCTTTTTCTTTTTTCAGACAGGGTTTCTGTGTAGCCTTGGCTATCCCAGAACTCTGGCCTTGAACCCAGAGATCTGCCTCATCTGCCCCAAGTGCTGGGATTAAGGGTGTGTGCCATCCTCCAACCCTAAGGTAAAGCTCTCCCCCCCCCCCCCCCCCCCCCCATGACAGGGTTTCTCTGTGTAGCCCTGGCTGTCCTGGAACTCACTCTATAGACCAGGCTGGCCTCGAATTCAGAAATCCGCCTGCCTCTGCCTCCCAAATGCTGGGATTAAAGACGTGTGCCCCCACTGCCAGGCTAAGGCTTTCTAAGTGTGACTAGGAGAGCTGCTCTGAGGAGCCCTGGAGGGTGAGACAGGAAGCCAGTTTCAGCAAATGCAGGACATAATACAGCCTGCTGCTGGACTCAGCATCTTGCTAGCCCAGGAAGCAGTCCTTTTTGAGCAAATGAGGAAGTTCACAGCATGGGAGGAAGATAGTGGTGTGGAGCTCAGGATTAGAGCCACAGGAGCTGCTGTCGGTATTACTCTCAGGTCTGCTTTCTGATCCACTTTGGGTCTAGGTTAGGTTTAGTGTCCCATGCATCCAGCAGGTTTATTCTAAGACTGTACTGTACAGAGCAGCAAGAATATGGACCCAAAGCTGACCAACCTGAAGGTAAGTTATCAGTTGTTGAGTGACACCTCCACCTAGTGGCCACCCTGACAAAGCCAACAGCTCATTCTTCAGCCACCTTTCTTTCAAGGCCATCAAAAGGCAGGCACTTAAATGTTGCCTTCTAATTCAGCAACTACTGTCTTATTAGGAGAAAAAAGTCACTGGAGACCATAGCAACATATAAGCACGCCTGACTGGCTTGTTTTATTGAGGAGGGATGTGGGTAAGAACAAGTAAAGACAGCTGGGACCCTAGGTCGGGAAGAATACCCTCCCCTCCCCGTATGCACCCACTGCCCCAAATAAAAAATAACCAACTATGGGGGAGCAGCCGAGACAGTGACGGGGAGGCTGGGGATGGGCAGGGAAGGACACTCGGAATTGAGGGCAGCAGTGAAGAGACCATGCGTGTGCTGGGAGGGCCCGAGGTGGCGCTGGATGAGTCTGTCTTCCTTGTAGGCATGTATAAATATAAAGATAAGCCTTTCTTCTCCCCCCTCTGCCCAGTGCTGCTCGCCACCGTCCCAGCTCGCCTTTCCTCAGTGGCGAAGGGAAGAGGGGGAAAAACAAGTTATCACCGAATTGCGATCAGACCCACATCCATTAGCTTCTGGATCTTCTGTGCTATTACAGGATTCTTTAAGTGTCTAGGAGAAAAGATATAGTTAACTGAAACTGGTTCTTAGAGAGCTGCTATCTCCCTCCACCCAAGTTCCTTGGCTTGCAGAGCATTGACAAAGACCCCGTGCACGCAAAGGTCCTTTTCACCAGGCAGGACAGGGAGAACCTGCCTATCTTACTGTGTGTCTGCACAGCTAAAAGCCTAGCATAAATGGCTTTCTCATCAGAAGCTTAGGCTATCAGACTAACAGAAAAAGAAAGCCCATAGGCTCCTCTGTGCCACCAATGTTTTCTGCTAAGACTGATATGATTCAGGGCTAGAGAGATGGCCCAGTGGTTATTGATGGAGAGATAACTCAGAGCACTCACTGCACCCACAGTGGCTCTCAACCCTCTGTATATCCAGTTCTAGGGGGCCTGACACCCTCTTCTGTCCTATTCAAGCACCAGGAACACATACATACATGTAGGCAAAATGCTCATGCACATAACCTAAATCGTACATTGAAATGATAGAATTCCCTCTCACTTCCCCAGCATCCCCATTCAACTTACTCGCTCAGAGCCTGGGGGTCCTTTTGCATCTGCTCCAGGATGAGCCTCATGGCTGGGTCACTCATTATCTGTTGCACCTCAGGGTCAGCCATGGCCCGCCGCTTTACATCCTCAGGGCTATCATGTCTGTTGTACTGTGCCATCATACAGCGCTGGTAACCATCTGCTGCTTCCTGCATTCCAGAAAACATCAAGGCAGGAGTCAACACTGTTTGACTCACTGCTTTAGTAGGTCCAAGACAATAGATCATTGACAAAGGGGAAAAATGGAGAGACAAGAGAAACTGAAGCATTCGGGAAGGACCACAGAAAACAACCAAAGGAGAAACCAATGGGGGTGACTCTTACAGGCCAACAGCAGCTCACCTTACAGCTGGAGTCCAGGTCTAACGCTTTTTGGTACACATCCATGGCTTTTGTGTAGTCCTTCATGGCTTCCAGAGCAGCTGCTTTCCGTGTATAACCCTTGACTATAAAGAAGACAGGTAAGACACCAACTAAGTAGCTCCTGACTGAGATCCTCCCCTTATGCCTATATGCTTCAAAGCCTTTAACCTTAATCATCTCTGGGGGCAAAATCAGGGCACAGGAGACGGAAAAGCACTTACTGAAGGTGGGCTCTAGCTGGATGCACTCCTCACAGTCCTAGGAAGGAAGAAAGGTAATTAGGTGCACAGCAGCCAGCTACTATGCCCTGACTCTGCTGTTCCTGTCACATCCAGGCCCCTGGGTTCCTGGAGAGCAACTTAAAAGGAGAAAGTGCCAGAAAGGACAGCTCCAGATAAGCAGCCCCTTAAAGCTGGTCCACATGGATAGGTAGGACATAGATAAGTCTACCTGAGAGCAAGCACACAAATAACACTAACCGTGCCTTCTTCAGACTGTGTGCAAAAGCAGAAAAATTGAAACAAATCATTTGAGTTTCAGACTAACCAGGATTCCGAGAGACACTTTTTTTTTTGGTTTTTCGAGACAGGGTTTCTCTGAGTAGCCCTGGCTGTCCTGGAACTCACTCTGTAGACCAGGCTGGCCTTGAACTCAGAAATCCGCCTGCCTCTGCCTCCCCAGTGCTGGGACTAAAGGCGTGCGCCACCACTGCCCAGCGAGAGACACTTTTTTTAAAAAAGAATTATTTATTTTATGTATGTGAGTACATTGTAGCTACATGAGACTCTTAACTCAAAAAAGACAACTGCTATATTCACGAATTGGTGCCTAGTCCAATTATCAGTCCCAGTTATCAGAGAGACTGCCTCTGGCCCAGATGGGAGTGAATGCAGAAACTTGCATCCCAAGTTGGGTTGCCTTGCCCAGCCTTGATATAAGGGTTTGTGCCTGGCTCTTATTATCTTGTTGTGGCATGTTTGGTTCATATCCTTTTGGAGGCCTACTCTTTTCTATGGGGTGTCAATCTGGGGCGGGAGGGGGAGGGAAAAGCTACAGTTGGGATATATTGTATGAGAGAATAATAAATAAAAAAGAGAAGCCAAGTGGTGGTGATGCTTGCTTTTAGACCCAGAGCTCAAGAAACAGAAACAGGTAGATCTGTGTGAGTTCTAGGACAGCCTGATCTATAGAGCAAGTTCCAGGACAGCCAGTACTACACAGAGAAGTCCTGTCTCAAAAAAACAAAACAACAAAAGCCAAAAACATAACAAAGAAACAAAACAGCCAAGTGGGAAAGGTTAAGAAAGCAAAGTTTTGCTGGTACCTGTGCAAATCCTTACCTCCCAGTGATGCTACTGCCTTATAAGCTCATCAGGTTCTGATGTCACCCTTGTAGCCCTAACTACAGTGACGTCATGTAGTGACAATTCTGAAATTTTGGTTTCTTTAAAAGCCACAGAAATACTGTAAGAATGTGCTTTCGTTTTAATCTCAGGTGTGGGATGATGCGGGGCTACTTTGGACTGTCTGCAGCAGCTGACTATGATTTGCCTCATGTTCTAACAAAGGCGTGCTTTTGTCAGCTGCAGATGGTTCTGCGATTGTGTGATGTTTGGAACTTTTCGATGGGTATAGGTAATATAAATGCTAGGGTCCCAATAGGTGGGGGTTGGTAGTTATTCAGGGTGGTTGGAAACAGTTTGTTAGTAGTCATGCCCAGGGATCCCTCTCTTCTCACCTCTATCCTTTCTACCCTATCTAGTGATTGGGGGTGAAATGGTGGGGATGATGATGATGATAAAGGATGGGAAAAAGAACCCACAAAGTAGCAAAGACCAGCTACAATGTTACTTCCAGGCCACACCCAAAGATGATGGCACCACAAATAAAACTTGAAGCCAAGGCAGTGTGGCACATCTCTAATTTCAGTAGAGAGGCAAGGCATGAGTTCAAATTTAAAGTCAACCTGAGTTTATACTAGTGAGACCCTGCTGAAACAAAATCAGGAGCTGATGAGCTGGCTGAGTCAAGAAAGCACAAGCATGAAGACTTGCATTCACTCTCTAGTCCTCACATAAAAAATCCAGGCATGGCACTACACATTTATGATCTCAGTGCTGGGGCTTACTGGCAGTAAAGCGAAATCTCAGAAACCCTGCCTACAGCAGTTATGGAACAATCACCAGGCGGCTAAGCACATGCACTTAGACACAGAATCGGGTGTTGCAGCTGCTGGCTATAAACTTGTCACTCAAGAAGCTAAGGGACAAAATTCTCAGTTTGAAGCCAGTGTGGACTATATAAAATAAGTATTATGAAAAATAGGAAAGGGGGCTCAGCAGTTACTTACTGCTCTTGCAAGGACCTGAGTTTAATTCCCAGTAACCACTTGTTAGCTTGCAGCCATCCATCCATAACTCATTCCAGGGGGGCCAATGCCCTCTTCTGACCTCTGAGATATGGAGGTTTCGTATCTGGCACACATACACATACAATGCAGACAAAATACTTATATACACATTTGAAAGGGTATGGAAAGGAAGGGAGGAAAAACACTGGGGAATGGGGAGAAAAAAAGCCCCAGATTTAGGGAGGGCACAGGAGCCACATAGGTTTACATAATAAGCTCAACCACTAACTTTTAAGGGCTGGGGTCAGGCAGACACAAGCTTCTAACTTCACACACAGCACACTACTACTGTCAACTTAGAATCTGTTTTTTTTTTTAAATTATTTATTTGTATTTCATGTGTATTGATGTTTTGCCTGCATGTATGTCTGAGTGGGAGGGTGTCAAATCTGAAACTGAGTTTCAGTCAGTTGTGAGCCACCATGTGGTTGCTGGGAATTGAACTCAGGACCTCTGGAAGAGCAGCCATGGCTCTTAACTGCTGAGCCACCTCTCCAGCCCCACCTTAGAATTTTAGTAAGAACATTAACCCACTGAGGAGAGGACAAGAAAACGAGGCTTGGCCCCCTGCAGGTTTACAGTAACTCCAGGTTTCAGCTCACGTAGCCCCAGCAGAACTCCCAGGCCTCACCTTGAGTGCCAACTGAAACTCCAGGAGCTTGGTGTAGCAGGCAGCTCGGTTGCTGTACAGCTTGGCATCTCTTGGGTTCCTTTTAATGGCTTCTGTATAGTGCTTCATGGCCTGGGGGTAGTCACCTAGATAGTTACATAAAAATGAGGTCTATTAGCTCAGCTGGCTTAAACTCCAGCTGCTCAGGCTGCAGTCCTATCTCAATCTCCCGAGTATTAACTAGGATTGCCATGTGTACTACCATGTCTAGCTAGCTATGAATGATTTGCTTCTGCTATTTTATTTATTTACTTGGCTTCTGAGACAGGATTCCTGTGTACATCAGCCTAGCCTCAAACTTAAGAAATCCTCCTGCTACCTGGGCATGCCTTTAATCCCAGCACTTGGGAGGTAGAGGCAGGTGGATTTCTGAGTTGGAGGCCAGCCTGGTCTACAGAGTGAGTTCCAGGACAGCCAGGGCTACACAGAGAAACCCTGTCTTGAAAAACCAAAAAGAAAAAAACAAAACAAAACCTCCTGTGTAGCACAGGCTACCACCACCCAGCTGTTTCTGTTATTTTAAAACAGGGTTTCATTCTGTAACTAGGGGTTCTGGAACCCTCAATGATCTGCCTGTCTCAGTCTCCCAATTGTTGGAATTACACCCATGTACCCTTGCACCAGGGTAACCTTGGTTATGAACACTTTACCCAATATATATTCAACCCCAATTACCACCGACCCCCACCCCCACACAGGATTTTTGTTTGTTTTTAAGACAAGGTCTCACTAAGTACCAACAACTGGCCTGAGTTCTTTTTTTGTAGACACACCTTGAAAACTCTGCCTTTGGAGTTCCTGCCTCAGTCAGAGTACTGGAATTAAAAATACAAGCACCTCCATCCCAAAATTGGCAGGGTGGTAGTAGTATATGTCTTTAATCCCAACACTCAGGAGGCAGAGGCAGATGGATCTGAGTTCCAGGACAGTCAGGGCTACACAGAAAATCCCATCTTGAAAAATCAACACCCCCGCAACAAGCCACAACACTCAGCAAAAAAAAACTTTTGTGATAGCCAAAAACCACCCTCCTTCTCCTGCACAGTATGCCTTGCAAGCAGGATCAGGCAGCCACACATCAGAGTGAGGCTTCCTGGACAGTGCTGGCACCTTTCTGGAAGCATTCATTGCCCTTGTTCTTCTCCTCCAAAGCTAAGTCAGGGTTGATATAAGCCAGTCGCTCTTGTTCCTTCAGAATTTTCTCTGCCTAAAAAAAATAAACAAAAAAGTAATTTTTGTTAAATTATTAATTTAAACATCCAAACACTGACGACTAGACTGAAAGGCTAAATTAGAATTAAAACCAAAACTTTTTTACATTTGTGTGCACATATGCACTTGTACGTACAGTGCCTGTGTGGAGATCAGAAACAACTTGAGGTGGTTCTCTTTAAGTTCCCTAGAACACGAATTCTGTGGACTGAACTCAGGTTGTCAGGCTTGGTGGCAAGCACCCTAACCTGCTTTGCCCTTTGAGTGGCCCTTAATTAGGATTTTAAGTTTCAGAGTTCTAGGGTAAGATTTTCATCTCATTCTTGGGCTGAAAATATTGCTCAGTAGAGCATATAGGCACCACAAAATAAAAATTAAAAAAAAGAAAAATTTCCTGCAGGGCGGTGGTGGCGCACACCTTTAATCCCAGCACCTGGGAGGCAGAGGCAGGCTGATTTCTGAGTTCAAGGCCAGCCTGGTCTACAGAGTGAGTTCCAGGATAGCCAGGGCTATACAGAGAAACCCTGTCTCGAAAAAACAAAAAAAATTTTTTCCCTCTCAAGGTACACTGTTGAAGTGGAATAGAACTTGCATATACTTGATTCCAAACCATGCCCTTAGGTTGGGGGGATGTAGCTGAGGTAGTAGAGTTGCCTGTTTAACATGCATGAGGACCTACACGCAATCACTAGTATTGTACAACTCTGTTGTGGCAGCCTATTCCTGTGATCTCAGCTGTCACAAGCTTTGCAACTTTGTCTTGACCTCCATACCTACACTGTGGCATGTACCCAATCCCAAACAAATAAATGTTTAAAATGTAAAAAACAAACAATAAAAAAACTAAACCTCTGAAACTCCTACCAAGCCCTCAATGAAATGTTTTCTTTTGCTAGGCATGCAAGCACAAGCCTTAAATCCCAGAGCTTGGGAGAGACAGGTGGATCTCTGCCAGTTCAAGGGCAGCCTGGCCTACAAATAGTTCTAGGACAGCCAGGGCAGTTATAAAAACAAACATTATTTCAAAACAAAACAAAACAAAAAAAAACCAAAACCATAACCAAAAACTTCTCTTTTCCAAAAGGAAAAGACAAAAACAAAGTCCTAACAGTATTAGAACCTTGCTGATAGGCATTTCCTACAGACATTACCAAGCAATAGGGCTAAAATCATTTAAATGACATGCAAGCAAAACACCCCAACACATATAAAACTTAAAAAAACAGGGGTGGGGGTGGATGACAGCCCTATTCTTTTCAGACCCACCTGCTGGCACTTCTTGAGCACATCTGGAGTTCGGTGTTCTGCCAGAGACTTATTATAGAAATGGATAGCATCCTTGTAACTTTCTTCTTTGAAATAGGAATTGCCAATTCGGGCATAAGCTCTGGTGAAGACAAGAGTGACAAGGCAGAGTCAGAAACAAGGTCAACCATCAAAGAAAATATAAACTGATTCTAAACAAAGTTGGCTCAGCAGCCTGGAAACCCGGCTCTCAACAAGGGTTTCAAGCCCCAGCATGGTGGGTAAAGTGACATACTTGGCGATCTGCCTGTAGTCCTCTCGGTTCTCTCTGCCCACTTCAATGGCCTTTTCACAGAGCTCCCGGCATTTGTTATAGTCGCCCTTCTCAAAGTGCACAGCTGCCATGAAGAAGGGTGAGAAACAGTCAAGACTAGTTTCTTCTCTCAGGAAAGAGCGCCTAACAGCTCTCTCGCCCCTGGTTCCTAAGCCTCACCTGCTTGATTAGTTATGTAAGTCATATTAGTAGGGTCCAGTTCCTTGGCCCTGTCATAATGCTTCAGGGCCTTGTCAAAATCTTTCTTCTTGTAGGCATCATTTCCCAACTCCTTTTCTTTCAGTGCCTAAGTGGGGATAGAAAAGGTGAGTGCTTAGCATCACTACCATATGGCAGCAATATCAGCGCAGTGCATGCTCTGTCATGGGTCTCAATTAGCATGTGATACCAACCTTACCAGGAAGTAAGGGCTCCTCCTATTCTAGCCAGAGTCAAGTAGGTCAGGGCTGAAGTGTACTTTATTTTCACTCCCAGACCCTAACTCCTTTTCCCTATCTACTCTCTTGGATCTTTACCAAGCAGCAGAGGGCTTCTCTGATGGAGAGGAAATCCTCTCGACTCAAAGCAGCTAAAGAAGGTGGTGTGATTTGGTGGCAGGTTTTTATGAGGCAATCACAGCCAGTTGCTGTGGCTATCTTGAGGTCTTAGCTGTGAGGGGACAGCAGGCACAGTACGAGAATCAGAAAGGGCCAAAGGCACAGGAGGAGTCAGAATGGCTCTCTCCACCCACACGGAGGGCCTTTTTCCAGCTGAGACACCCTGAGCAACCAACAATCACCCATTTAAGAGTACTAAATTTGGCAACAATCTGCTGTTCCCGACTATGAGGGGAAACAATTCTTTAGGCACATGTCTCTTGCTCTGGAAGAGTGTTGCCAAGTGGACACCCACCTGAAACCATATCCAACCAGGAGGCCAAGCCTCGGGACTGATGCAGACACCATGCCCTGATCACAGCAGGGCCTACTACCCCTCACAATTCTATCAGTTCTACTCAGTGTTCATGTTGGCAGCACATGCAGAGGGTCCATTTTCACTACTGAAGCACTCCAATGTTCTAGCATTACTAGGAAATGGCTTGTAAAGAGCATCAAACATAAGTGTATGTTTTCAAACATACACTTACACCCAACATACATACACTTACATGCAACACAAACTGCTTCTACCTCACAAACCACCTGTAACCACAGGAATTCTTTCTGATGTATCTTAAATATCTATTAAAAAAATGGTCTTGACTTCAGAGATCTGCCTGCCTTTGCCTCCCAAGTGCTGGGATTAAAGGTGTGTACCACCACTGCCCAGCTATGGAGGCAAAAGCAGATGAATCTGAGTTTGAAGCCAACATGATCTATAGAGCAAGTTCTAGGACACCCAGGCCTATTCAGAAAAACTACCGAAAAAAAAACCTTACTTTAAATTTTTATTTTTATAACTTTTCAGGAGCACTGGCTGCTTTTCCAGAGAACCAGGGTCCAATTCTCAGCACAACATGGCAGTCCACAGCTACCTATACTCCAAGATCTGACACCCTCACTCAAGACATATATGTAGGCAAAACACCAATACACATATTAAAATATGCATATGTGTCTTGCATGCCCACGTCTGCATACTACTGTATACATGTTTAAGCCATAAAGGACAGAAGAAGGTATCTCATTCCCTATATCTGGAGTTACCAATAGTTGTGCCATCACCAAGTGGGTGCTGGGAATCAAGACTGGGTCCTCTGGAAGAACAACTGTTGGCATCCTTCTAAGCTCCACCTAACAGCGGCAAAATGTTGTTCTCTTCTACCATGTAGATCTCAATGACAGAAATAAGGTCATTAAGCTTGGCAGCAAATGCCTTTTCCTATTAACCCATCTCACTGACCCTCTGATGTATTTTAACTATTTTTTTCTTTCTTTCTTTTTTTTTTGTTTTTTTTTGTTTTTCGAGACAGGGTTTCTCTGAGTAGCCCTGGCTGTCCTGGAACTCACTTTGTAGACCAGGCTGGCCTTGAACTCAGAAATCCACCTGCCTCTGCCTCCCAAGTGTTGGTATTAAAGGCGTGTGCCACCACCGCCCGGCCCTATTTTTTTTTTCTTTCAGGCACAATTTCACTATTGCCCAAGTGGGTCTCGAAGCACCTGTGGCTCAGGTATTGAATAGGTATGACCCCCACAGATTCATGTGTTTAAATGCCTGGCCACAGGGATTGGCACTACTAGGAGGTATGGCCTTGTTAGAAGTGTGTCACTGTGGAGGTGGGGCTTTGTGGTTTTAATGCCCATTCTCCTCCTATCTGCTTTCAGATCAAGATGTCAGCTCCTCCTGTACCATGTCTACCCGTACAATGCCATGCCTCCTGCTATCATGATAATGGACTAAACCTCTGAAACTGTAAGCCAGCCCCAATTAAAAAGCTGCCCAGGTCGTGATGTCTCTTCACAGCAATATAAGGGGCAAAACACTCATATACATAAAGTAAAAATAAAGCATGCACTTTTAATCCCAGGATCTGGGAAGCAGAAACAGATAAATCTGAGTTTAAAGCCAGCCTGTTCTATAGTAACCCTATCTCACACTAACAACCAACCAAATAAAACATAAAAACTAATTCCAGCAGTTGAGAAGAAATTCATCCTAAGTTTAAGGCCAGTCTAAAATGCAGATGAAACTGTTCCTTCAAGTGTCAAATCCAGGGCTCCAAGCATTCTAGGCAGGCATTCCACAAATTGAGGTATTCCACTAGCTCCAAACCATTTCTCAGCTAGTCTGCAGACATAACCATTTAACTTCTAATTGGTTTGGCAGTATGTAAATGTGTGATAGTTTTAGAGGAGAAATAACAAGACCTGTTTCTTATTCTCTGGAAGATCTTCTTCCATTGGTTCTGGCTTGGCCTCCTTTTTGGGAGGTGGTGGGGGTGGAGGTGTTGCTGCTTCTTCCTCTTCATCCATGCTACCCAGATCAACCCCAAGGAGGACACTGAGAGTAGTCATGACCCGGGGATCCTGTAGTTTCCTAGATTGATCAAAAGAAAGAATGGGCTGGAGAAATGGCTCTACAGTTAAGGCATACTGTTCTTGCAGAGACTCAAGTTCTGCTCCCAGCACTCAACTCTAGCTCAAGGAGATCCAACACCTCTAGTTTCCTCAGGCACCTGAACTCACATGCACATAACCATATATAGACACAAGCACACATAACCTAAAATAATAAAAGCTAAAATTTCAAGTCGTTAGTAGTGGCATACACCTTTAATCCAGCAATTTGGAGGCAGGCAAATCCCTAAGTTCAAGGCCAGCCTGGTCTACAGAGGGAGTTCAAGGCTAACAAGGGCCACACAGAGAAACAGTCTCGGAACAAATAAAAGTTAAAATAAGCCGGGCAGTGGTGGCGCACGTCTTTAATCCCAGAACTTGGGAGGCAGAGGCAGGTGGATTTCTGAGTTCGAGGCTAGCCTGGTCTACAGAGTGAGTACCAGAACAGGCAGGGCTATACAGAGAAACCCTGTCTTGAACCAACCTCGCTCCCCAAAGTAAGTAAATAAATATTTTCAAAGGCTTGGAGAGATGCCTCAAAAGATTAAGAATGCCTGTGACCCTATCACAAGGGCCAGAGTTCAAATCCTAGCACCCATGTCAGGTGTCTCACAAATGCTGTAACTCTGTAACTCCAGCTATAAGGGAAAACAAACAAACAAACAGAAACTACACCAACCAAGCCAGCTACAATGGTGTATCCTTTTATTTTGATACTTAAGAGGCAGAGGTTGGTGGGGCTCTCCAGTGAGGCTGGTCTGATGTACATAGTTTCAGAACAGCCAGGAAAACTCTCAAAAAACATAACAAGAATAAAAAGCAAGAAAATCATCCAAGTAGCTGGAATTAGAGATGTATATTACCAAGGCTGGCTTCTACAACTGCTCCTTACCTGGGCACTGATTAACAGATTCCTATACTTGGATTATCCTTACCTACTAACAGGAGTACAAGCTCAGAGACAGCATTTGCCTAACATGGGCAAGGGCCAGGGTTTGATCCATAGCATTATAAGAATAAGCAAAGCTAGAATTCTAGGAGAGAGAGGATTGGAAGTAACACTCCTGAGTATCTTGCTATTACAAGCTGCCTAACCTTTTGTTTTGTTTTAAAGATTTATTTGTTTGTTTGTTTTTTCCGAGACAGGGTTTCTCTGTGTAGCCCCTGGCTGTCCCAGAACTCACTCTGTAGACCAGGCTGGCCTCAGAAATCCACCTGCCTCCCAAGTGCTGGGATTAAAAGCGTGAACCACCACTGCCCAGCGATTTATTTATTATATGTAAATACACTGTAGCTATTTTCAGACACTCCAGAAGAGGGCATCAGATATCATTACAGATGGCTGTGAGCCACCGTGTGGTTGCTGAGATTTGAACTCAGGACCTTTGGTCCTGAGCAGCAGTTAAGAGCAGTCGGTGCTCTTAACTGCTGAGCCATCTCTCCAGCCCCTTTTTAAAAAGTGCAATAAATGCAAATTAAAAAACCTGTCCTATTCAGTGGTCCATATCAGAGAGCTTCTGTTAGAGTTCCTATTGCCTCTACTTACGTGCCCAGGTCTGAAGGCTTGTTCTGTAGCTGTTCTATGAGTTCCCTGTAGGTGGGGTCACTGAGCAGTGTCCTTGTCCTAGGATCATTCTCCAACTTCTGGTACAGATTAGGCAAGTTGAATGGATTCATGAATTTCCTCTCTGCCAACCTGGCCTCCATGTTCTGCAAGCCCTCCTTAAGCTGGAGATTATTGGCTTCATGTTTTAAACCTTCTTCATAGGTTCGTTTGGCTTCTTCAAACCGGTTTAGGAACTCAAGGGCTGCTGCTTTTCTTGAATAACCCTGAACAGCCCCAAAATTATAGTAAATAAAGGTTATGCAGAAGTGAATTCAGATCAACTCAAAGAGCCTATTACGGCTTTGTTTTTATTCATTTGATATATAAGGGTGTTCGCCCTGCATGTGTATCCATGTACCACGTATGCCTGGCATCTATAAAGGACAGAAGACGGCACTGGGTTCCTTGAGACTGGAGTTAAAGACAGTTCTCACCCACCATGTGGATGCTGAAAATTATACCCAGGTCCTCTGGAAGAGCTACCAGTGCTGTTAACAAAGGAGTCATCTCACCAGCCCTCCCTTTTTTCCTAAGGTAGGGTCTCATGTAGCTGGGGTGGCTTCAAGTTCCACCTTGTCTCTGCTTCCCAAGTGTTGGCATATGCTACTCTGGTTGGCCCTCCTGCCATGTACTTTTTAGACCCAAATGATACTCACATGAAGGCCAACCAGCAAATAGGGAAAGGATACAACACCAACGCTGATACTAAAAGAATCCAGACAAAGGTGCATAAATCTCCATGAAACCCATGGCCACAAGCTGTCAATTTAGTAATGCTTCATTTCTTTTTTCTTTTTTTGTTTTTTTTGAGACAGGCTTTCTCTGTGTAGCCCTGGCTGTCCTGGAACTCACTCTGAAGACCAGGATGGCCTCAAACTCAGAAATCTGCCTGCCTCTGCCTCCCAAGTGCTGGGATTAAAGGCATGCACCACCACTGCCCAGCTTCATTTCTTATCTGTACAACTAATAAAACCTGTTTTACAATTAATTGATGGTAACAAACTTGGAGAAATAAGTGTTCCCTTCAAGGGATGCCTTCTGACAGGGTAGGCGGGCAGACAGGAGCAACTACAGTCAACTAGACAGGTCAGGAGGGCCTGCTAATTAGGAACTACAGACAAGACCCAAAGTCCTTAGGAAAATGTATAGAGAGCAACGATTCAGCTTACCTTGCCCCAGTCAGGCTTCAGGTCAACAGTCTTGCAGCCATCCTCATAGGCCTTCTGGTAGTCTCCTTTCTTGGCGTAGGCCGCAGAGCGATTGCTATAGAGCACGTGGTTCTGGGGATCTAGTTTAATTGCCTCAGAGTAGCACTGTAGGGCATCATCAATGTTCCCAGCACTCAGGGCCTTATTGCCCTTCTCCTTTAGCTCATTCACCTGAGGAGGAAAGGCAGGCATCAATACAGCTTCACTCCACAGACCTCAATTCTCTCCCCTGGGGTGTTAGATTTTACTTATTCTTCATTCAACTAATATCAACTAGTTGGCCACTACTTATCAATAAGAGAGAAATGCTAATCCACCCATGGAAACTAGCAGAGAAACAAAGCATAGGCAGGAAGACTTCTCTGCCCTCCACTGGCTCTCTGTGCAAACTGGCTTACTTTGAAAAGCAAACTCACTTATCAACGCATTCCAAAGATCTGAATCATAGTAACTAGAAATGGCTCAGTGGTTAAGAACATTGGCTCTTCCAGGAGACCTGGGTTCAATTCCCAGAACCCACAATAGCTGCTCACACCTATCTGTAACTCCAATTTCAGGGCTTCTGATATATATACATTCAGGCAAAACACCAATGAACATAAGATTAAAAAGATCTGAATGGTAAACTGAGTGTAGGAAGAGCTGAACATACTGAGATACAAGACTGATCAGACACATAGTGGCACATATCTATACTCCCAGTACTTAGAAGGCTCATAGAAACCACTGTCTCAAAAAACTCAAGATAGGGCCCCAATGAAATGCCTCTGTGATAAAACACAGGCCTGACAATCTAAGTTAGATACTGGACAGTGAAGGATGAAAAGGAACCGAGCCGGGCAATGGTGGTGCACATCTTCAATCCTAGCACTTGGGAGGTAGAGGCAGGCAGATTTCTGAGTTCGAGGCCAGCCTGGTCTACAGAGTGAGTTCCAGGACAGCCTGGGCTATACAGAGAAACCCTGTCTTGAAAAACAAAAAACAACAAAAAAAGGGAACCTACCCCACCAAGTTATCCTCTAACAGTCATATGTGCACACCAGCATGCACACATCATGCCCTTATGCCCTATTAGTTTCAGAATAAGGGGAGGGGCTGGTGAGATGGCTCAGTGGGTTAGACCACTGACCACTCTTCCAAAGGTCCTGAGTTCAAATCCCAGCAGCCACATGCTGGCTCACAACCACACTGTAATGAGATCTGAGGCTCTCTTCTGGCATGTCTGAAGACAGCTACAGTGTACTGTCCATAATAATAAATAAATCTTTGGGCTGGAGCAAGCAGGGATTGACCGGAGCGAGCAGAGGTCCTAAAAATTCAATTCCCAATAACCACATGAAGGCTCACAACCATCAGTACAGCTACAGTGTACTCATATACATAAAATAAATAATCTTAAAAAAAAAAAAAAAGAGGATCCTGTTCCTTCATGTTCATTATGGCTCTATTGCCATTTCCCATTATCAGCAAGAACCAAAAAGGACTTACTGTGCTAACCCTTAAGTGTAGAGCTAATCCCCACTAAGTTCCTCACAATCTTACTATTACTCTATCAGGAAGAGGGTAAGAGAATGAAGGAGCTTCATAAAGTGAAGGAGACTTTGCCTGGGTGCTGACTTTTCTTTCCCATAGTCACTACAAAGCCAAACCCCAGTCTCTTCTCCCTCCCTTTTTTAACACTTTGTGACAGGGTCTCAGTTTAATTTAAGAGGCTAGCCTTGAACATGAGATGAGACCTTCCTGTTCTGGTCTCCCAGTAGCTGAGATTAGAGGTCTAAAGGCTTTTCTTTTCATTATCTCTGTGTGTGTATAAAGGGTTTTTCTTAGCCATGTTGACCTATGGAAGGTCAAGAACTTCACACTGCAGCAGTTGTAGCCCACACCTTGGAGGCAGAGGTATACAATCTCTTGAGTTGCAGGCCAAACTGAGTTCCAGGATATCTAGGGCTGCATAGAAACTCAATCTCCAAAGGAAAAACAAAACAAAACAAAACAAAAAAATCCCCAAACAACTGGATATAAGGTACCTATGGAAAAAAAATACAGCTTCACAGTACCACCACCAATTTTCTAAGACAGGGTTTCTGTGTAGCCCTGGCTGTCCTCAAACTCAGGGATCTGCCTGCTTCTGCCTCCCAAGTGCTCAGATTAAAACTACCACAGGATCACAGCTCCCTTTTAAAGCCAAACACAAGAATGAACATGAATAAGATGTGTACTTATGTCATTGGGATGGGCATGTAGCTCACTTGATAGCTGAAGCACCAGGTTGGATCCCAGCACCAAGTACGGTGACATATTATTTCAGGACTTAGAAGGTGGAGGAAGGAGAATAAGGCCATCTCTTGGCTATATACAAGTGTGAAGCCAGACTAGGACCCCAACTCTAGCTAGTAAGACCAAACCACTGAGTCAAACTGTACTGAAATGATTACAGCACCTATTATGAAACTATCATCTACTCATGATTCAGAAGACTGACATAGAATTTACTTCTTTCAAATGCTTTTAGAATCCAAAGGCACACCAATCAGAAACTTCCATAGAACAGAGGTCCCAATGCACATGTAAGATGAGTTTGCCCTGTAATCTCAACACTTAGTAAGAGGCAGGGGACCCTGTTCTTAAGAGTGGATAACAGGCAAGCAGAGGTAAAGGAAAAGACATGAAACTGCCAAATGCCATTCCTTTACAGGAAGGCCAAGGGAGAAAGTGTACACAGTACACAAATAAAAACTCATCTCTGGGCCAGGTAGTGGCGGCGGTAGCACACGCCTTTAATCCCAGTGCTTAGGAGGCAGAGGCAGGCGGATTTCTGAGTTCAAGGCCAGCCTGGTCTACAAAGTGAGTTCCAGGACAGCCAGGGCTATACAGAAAAACCCTGTCTCGAAAAAAAAGGTCTTTGTGGTCAGGGTCTATGTAGCTATAGCTGACTTGTAACTCCACTATGCAGACAAAGCTGTAGATTTGTCTGCCTCTGCCTTCCAAATGTTGGGATTGAAGACCCATGCCACCACACCGGGCATTAAAAATGTTTTGGGTTTTTTTTGAGACAGGGTCTCAGTACACAACTCTGGCTATCCAATTACTTACTTAGAGATCAGCCTGCCTCTGCCTCATGAGTGCACCATCAAGCCTAGCAAAAATAAATCCTAAAAATGTAAACCATGCATCACTGTAGGGGTTACCTGGAATTGTACTCTTCAATTTTCAATATGCAAACGTATTTGTGTGTATTAGTGCATGGGATAGAAGTTGGGAGTCAGGGTATCTTCCTCTGATGCTCTCCACCTTACTCTGAGACGAGATTTTTCAACGAACCTGGAGCTCACAGACTAGCCTGAGATCCTCCATGCTCCCCTCCCCACAGCGTATTGACAATCTGAACTTAGGTCTTCATTCTTACACATCAAACACCTTACCAACAGATCCATCTCTAAGCCCAACACTCAAATCTGCCATCTTACTGTAAGTCTGCAGTCCTGGCCTCAGCCATTCCCTTACTGTCCACATGAACACTTGCACACTTGTATAATGAATGGCTGGCAGGGTTTCCCCCCCAACCCAGAGGGTGGAGAGGATGGCTGTGGTAGACCATAGCTCTGAATTCTCCAGGCCCTGTGTTTGATCCCTAGCACCACACACTGAATGAATGAATGAATGAATGAAAATGGAAAACAATTTCCTTTTGTTGTAACAGAGCAAGGTGTTGCTAATTCCAAAAAGCGTTCCTCTTGTCTGTACTGCGGCCTATCTATATCTATCCCAGTTACAGCTTAATTACTCCAAGGATACAAAAAGTTGATTAACCTCTCCATTAAGTCTTACTAAAAAGCAGAGAGGCCCCACGGTCCCTCACAGTGGCTATTCCAGAACAAAAGGTTTCACTTTATACTTCACAGTAAAAGTAGTAAAGCTGTGCTCTTTTTTGTGTGTGTTTGGATAAATCACAACGGTTCGGAGACAGCTTCCAAGGTAACAAAACCTCTGCAGGCCTCACAGATGCAGGCCACGGTGGCCTGAGCTAAGTCACCAAGGTAAGGACAGCAGGCTTGCCTCTGTGCCCCAGATGCTGAGAGGCAGAGGCAGGGACTTCTAGCTCCTCACTATCGGCTCACAACTGTCTAAAACTACTAAATCCTGTGTAATCGGGAACGAAATCTCCAAGGGTCGGATCCTCAGTCACCCTACAGGCACCACGAAGAAGGGGGGGAGGGGCGACATATGTATCTGGAGCCTCAGGGAGACCTGGTGACACTGTCCGCGCCCGCCTTCTCTGCACAGTCGCGCGGGCCCTTTTCCCGGGCGCACCCAGATGCCGTGTACCCCGAAGGCTGCCGGGGTGATCGGTCACCGGACCCCTCCAAGTTCGCAGAGGCCGACAGGGGCCTCTCCGCGCTGAGGTGGCCCGGCCCCCAGAAGCCTCGGGGCCCGGCCGCGGCCAGGCCTGTTCCCGCTCCACTCGGCGGGTCGCGGGGGCGACGGGCGCTCGCCATTCTCCCCTCACACGCCCGACCGCGGCCCTCACGCCCGCGCCTCGGCCGCGCGGCCCGGCCCCCGACCACTCGCTTTTCCCCGCCAACAGGCCTGCGCTGCCCCGGAGCCCCGGCCGCCCCTCCCCCTTCACCTGCTCCATAGCCTGGCCCGGAACCCCGTTGAATCGAATTCGTCCGCTCCGCGTTCCCAACCGCACGCGCCGCCTTCTGGAACCTACTAGAAGCTGCCGGGACCCCCGGGTTACCGCCCCTTCCTCGCCTGCTCACTGGTTGAGCGCGGCCAGGAGGCTCTGTGCGCCGCTACTATTGGTTTAAAGTTCAGTCAATCATCAGGACTTCTTTTTCATTGGTTTTCTGCGGGTCTTCTCGTCAGCCCTGCCTCCTCTCCACCTCGGCATTGGACGCTCCGCAACGAGCCCCGCCTATTTCAGGGCTGGGTTAACGGAGGGACGAGCGGGTCTTGACGACACCGATTGGTGGGCTAGTCCGTCAATTGTAGCTGACTTGGCCGCGCCCATTGGTCCTGTTCTTTCTGGAAATTTCCACAACTCTCATTGGGCTGAAGGACTCCTAGACGGAACCGCCTTTCAGAGAAAGAATTCAATTGGGTGGATGGGTGGGGAAAATTTGGCCATTCCTGGCGCTGATTGGTTTAGGCCTCTGCCCTGTAACGGGGTGCTCGGCTGGTGGTTCGTGGGAGTCGAGCCATCTGGCCGGGTATCGCCGAGGCTTTAACTACAGCGTTATAGGCTGTTCTCCCTAAGCCTGAGAGTGTCGGCCCGCGCTTCCTCACATCCCAGATATTAGGCCCCTAATGTTTCCAAAATATTGCCGCGCTGAATGTTCTCAAAATGCTGCGGGCCACGACAGGCCTCCGCTTTGCCCGCAGTGTCCTGGCTGACCGGCTGGTCCTTAGTGAAGCCGCTTACTCTGAACTCAGTTGCAAGCTTTGGTCACCATGGCGTGCTAGCAGAAATGATACTTAGGTTGCAGGCTTGGCTTAGCATGTAGTTTATGGAACAGCACAGAGATAAGGGGTCTGGACAGGGCTTGGATGAGCAACGTGGGCTTCGCGGTGCCTTGTCTGGGCCAGTAGCGCCAATGCCCGCCCTCTCAATCCGGTTACCCCTTATCTGTTCTCTTATATCTACCTAGTTCTTTCTCCTGCTTCGCTTAAGATAGGAGGAAATGAGCGGTGGTGGCATACAGCACCCAAGGAAACAGAGGCAGGTGGATCTTTGAGGTTAGCCTGGTCTACATAGTGAGGTCCAGGACAGCCAGAACTATCTATACCAGAACTATATGGTGAGACCCTGTCTCAGAGAGAGGGAAGAGGGAGAGGGACAGTGCTGAAATTACAGGTGTGAGCCAAATGTGGCAAGAGTACTTTTCGGGTGACTGGAGATTGAAAAAAAAAAAAATAGGGCCGGGCAGTGGTGGCCCACGCCTTTAATCCCAGCACTTGGGAGGCAGAGGCAGGAGAAACCCTGTCTCGAAAACAAAAAACAAAAGAAAAAAAGAAAAAAGGGTCTTGTCTGTGTTCCACAAGCCCATCACCTGCAACTTTCTGTTTGACAAAAAGAAAATACAAACGTTACAATTTTTGTTTGTTTTTGTTTTCCAAGAGAGGGCTTCTCTGAATAGCCCTGGCTGTCCTGGAACACACTTTGTAGACCAGGCTGGCCTTGAACTCAGAAATCCTCCTGCCTCTGCCTCCCAGTGCTGGAATTAAAGGCGTGCGCCACCACTGCCTGGCACATTTTTTTTTTTAATTACAAAAGACAAGTATAAAAAGTGCATGACTGCTGGGCAGTGGTGGAGCAGACCTTTAATCCCAGCATTGGAATGTGGGTGGGGGTTAGGTGGATCTCTGTGAGTTGGAGGCCAGCCTGGACTACAAAATGAGTTCCAGAACAGCTGGGGCACTGTTACACTGAGAAACCCAGTCTGGAAAAAACAAAGATGACACCACCAACAAAAAAGCACATAACTACAATCCCAAATTCTGGGAGTTGGAAGAGGCAGGGTGATCAGAATTCAAGGTCAGCCTGAGCAAATGAGAAAGAAAGAAAGAAAGAAAGAAAGAAAGAAAGAAAGAAAGAAAGAAAGAAAGAAAGAAAGGAAGGAAGGAAGGAAGGAAGGAAGGAAGAAAGAAAGGGAGAAAGAAAGAAAAGGAGGGGAAGGGAAGGCTGAGATGGCTTGAAAAGGTGATAAAAGCTGTTTACTCCCCAACCATGCAAGCCAGGCAACCCGAGTTTGAGTCCCAGAACACACACAACAGAGACAACTGATATCATAGTGTTTTCTCTGACCACTGTGGCACAAATGCCCCACACTCACATCATGAACTATGCCTTTTTTTCTTTTCTTTTTTTGGTTTTACAAGACAAGGTTTCTCTGTGTAGCCCTGGCTGTCCTGGAATTCACTCTGTAGACCAGGCTGGCCTTGAACTCAGAAATCGCCTGCCTCTGCCTCCCAAGTGCTGGGATTAAAGGCATGCGTCACCACCGCCCAGCTCCTCCTCTTCTTTTTAAGACAGGGTTTCTCTGTGTAGCCCTGGCTTTTCCGGAACTCACCCTGTAGACCAGGCTGGCCTCAAACTCACAGAGACTCATTTGTTTCTGTCTCCCAGTGCTAGGATTAAAGGGATGTGCTACCTTGCTCAGCTGTAACAATGCATTTTTTTTTAAACATTTCTTCCTAAGCCGGGCATTGTGGCGCACGCCTTTAATCCCAGCACTTGGGAGGCAGAGGCAGGTGGATTTCTGAGTTCGAGGCCAGCCTGGTCTACAGAGTGAGCTCCAGGACAGCCAGGGCTGTACAGAGAAACCCTGTCTCAAAAAACCAAAAAAAAAAAAAACAAAAAAAAAAAAACATTTCTTCCTTTTCTTTTTCTTTTTTTTTTGTTTGTTTTTTTGTTTGTTTGTTTGTTTTGTTTTTCCAGACAGGGTTTCTCTGTGTAGTCCTAACTGTCCTGGACTCACTCTGTAGACCAGGCTGGCCTGGAACTCAGAAATCTGCCTGCCTCTGCCTCCCAAGTGCTGGGATCAAAGGCGTGCGCCACCCCACCGCCCAACATTTTTCTTTTTTGGTTTTTTGTTTGTTTGTTTTTTGGTTTTTCGAGACAGAGTTTCTCTGTATAGCCCTGGCTGTCCTGGAACTCACTCTGTAGACCAGGCTGGACTTGAACTCAGAAATCCGCCTGCCTCTGCCTCCCAAGTGCTGGGATTAAAGGCGTGTGCCACCCCACCGCCCGGCCATTTTTTTTTTTATTTATTTATTTACATTATATATGTGAGTACACTGTAGCTGTCCTCAGACACCAGAAGAGGGCATCGGCCCCATTACAGATGGTTGTGAGCCACCATGTGGTTGCTGGGAATTGAACTCAGGACCTCTGGAACAGCAGTCAGTGCTCTTAACCTAACCGCTGAGCCATTGGTCCAGCCTGACAATGCATTTTTTAAATTTTTAAATTAAAAAAAAAAAAGCAAGGACAAAAACAGCTGGAGAGATTGGCTCAGTGGATAAGAGCACTGACTGCTGTTCCAGAAGTCCTGAGGTCAATTCCCAGCAACCACAGGAGGGCTAACACCCATTTCTAATTGGATCCTATGTCTCCTTCTGGTGTGTCTGAAGAGAGTGACAGTGTACTCACATACACTAAATCATTTTTTTTTTAATTACAAAAACAACAAACAAAACAAGATATTGGGCTGGGGAAGTGGCTCAGTTGGTAAATTTTCCTGTGCAGGCTTAAGGACCTGCATTTAAAATCATGTAAGAAGTTGGGTGTTTTGGGCTAGAGAGATGGCTCAACAGTTAGGATAGTACCCTACCCCTTAGAGGACCCCAGTTCAACACCACGAAGAGCAGCTTGCCCCTCTCTGTAACTCCATCTCCAGGGATCCACACCTCTGCTCTCCAAAGTCACTGGACCCTATCCATTGCATGTGCACATGTGCACACATGATTAAATATAACACCTTAAAAAATAAAAACTGAGCCGGGCGGTGGTGACTCACGCCTTTAATCCCAGCATTTGGGAGGCAGAGGCAGGTGGATTTCTGAGTTTGAGGCCAGCCTGG
>NW_022196904.1:138326031-138338075 GCF_008632895.1 Mastomys coucha
AAAAAAAAAAAAAAAAAAAAAAAACTGTGCTTTTTAGTTATTTTTCTATTGCTATGAAGAGGCATCATGATCAAGGCAACTTACAAAAGAGTTTATTGAAGTTTTCAGCTCCAGGGAGTGAGTGTAAGACCACTATGGTAGGTAGTGTGGGAGCAAGCAGGCAGGCCTGGTACTGGAGCAATAGCTAAGAGATATGCCAGAGACCTGGGATGGGGAAAACTTCCAGGAGTCTGTAGCAGTGACTTTAGCTGAGAGTCCTAGCAGTGAGGAGATATGGAACTTGAGGTGACCACCTCCTGTAGCCAGGCAGGACCCCCTAGTGGAGTGATGAGGAGACCAACCCACTCAAAAAACCCTCCACCCAAAATTTGTCCTGTCTACAAGATGTCCAGGGACACATATGGAGCAGAGACTGAGGGAATGGCCAAATAATGACTGGACCAACTTGAGCCCACCCCATGGGCAAGCACGAATCCCTGACACTATTAATGATACTCTGTTAGGCTTACAGACAGGAGCCTAGCATAGCTGTCCTCTGAGAGGCTCTACCCAGCAGCTCACTGAAACAGAGGCAGAGGCTTTGGAGCTTGGAGAGTCTTATGGAAGAGTTGGGGGAAGGATTGAAGGCCCCAGAATAGGAGCTCCACACATAAGAAGAGGACGACCAACAGAGTCAACTAACCTGGACCACTGGGACTTCTCAGAGACTGAACCACCAGCCAAAGAACACACACATGCTAGATCTAGGTCCGCTGTAGCAGATGTGCAGCTCAGTCTTCATCTGGGTCCCTACATCCTGGACAGCAGGGCTGTCCCTAAAGCTCTTGCCTGTCTGTGGATCCTGTTACCCTAACCGGACTGCCTTGTCTGGCCTCAGTGAGAGAGGATGCGCCTAGCCCTGCAGAGGCTTGATGTGCCAGGGTGGGAGGATACCCAGGGGACCTCCATCCTCTCAAAGGAGAAGGGAATAGAAGGGACTGTGTGAGGAGGGGCCTCAGGGGACGGGGTATCAATCAGGATGTAAAGTGAATAAATTAATTAAATAATTATGGGGGCGGGGCTTATATCTAATCCACAGGCAGAGAGAGACCTAACTAGGTTTGGTATGGTCTTCTGAAATTTCTAAGGAGATACTCAGTGATAAACATCCTCCAACGAGGGCGTGCCTCCTAAAGCTTCCCAATCTGAAGTCCAAGCATTCAAATAGATGAGACTATGGGGGGATTCTCATTCAAACACCACACTCTATGGAGGCACACATCAGTAATTCTAGTGCTGGGGAGTCTGGGGGGATATCTGGGGCTTGCTAGCCAGCCAGTTTAGCAGACTCAGTGGGTAAGCTCTAGGTTCTGTGTGAGACACTGTCTCAAAAAATAAAAGTGCTGGGCTCAGTGATAAAAGTGATAGCTCAGGGGGCTGGCGAAATGGCTCAGGGGGTAAGAGCACTGACTGCTCTTTCAAAGGTCCTGAGTTTGGATCCCAGCAACCACATGGTGGCACACAACCATCTGTAATGAGATCTGACTCCCTCTTCTGGTGCGTCTGAAGACAGCTACAGTGTAATATGCCGAGCTAGCCGGGCCATCCTGAGTTCAATTCCCAGCAGCCACATGATGGCTCAGCCATCTGTACAGCTATAGTGTACCCATACTGTAAATATGTAAATGAAAAAATAAAAGAGTGGAGGGGCTGAGGAAATACTCCACTTGGCAGTTAAGAGCCCTTGCTACTCTTGCACAAGCATGGGAGCTGACAACTGACCAAAAATCCAGTACAAGGGAACCAAGTCTCCTAGTCTGGCCTCTTAGAGCAGCACACACAGACACAGACATACATTTAGGAAACACACATAGGAGCTTAAAAGAAAGGCAGAGAAAGCCCGGCAGTGGTGGTGCATGCCTTTAATCCCAGCACTTGGGAGGCAGAGGCAGGCAGATTTCTGAGTTCAAGGCCAGCCTGGTCTACAGAGTGAGTTCCAGAACAGCCAGGGCTATACAGAGAAACCCTCTCTCGGAAAAAAACAAAAACAAAAACAAAACAAAACAAAAAGGCAGAGAATAATTGAAGAATTGAAGACCCCTTTCATTGACCTTTGACCACCACATATGCACTCGCACATGAAAACATATTCATGTGTGCTCACACATGAAAACACATGCATGCCAAACAGAGGTGGCACACACTAGCACTTAGAAGTCAGAGGCAGGTGGATTTTTGAGTTCGAGGCCAGCCTGGACTACAGAATGAGTTCCAAGACAGCCAAGACTACACAGAGAAACCCTGTCTTGAAAAAAAACCCAAACCAAACCAAAACCAAAAAACAAAAAAGAAAAGAAAACATATGTTTGAGCAGACACATACTCAATTAAAAAGTCAAGGTGTGGGCCTTTAGATGGAGACTGTTGGGACATTCTGAAGCTTAAGCTTCTAGTGTCACAGCAAAGTCACACTGAACACTGAGAAATGTGAGCTCTTATTAGGTCCCATACCTCTGGCATGAGCTGAGAATTGTGCTAGGGAAGCCAATGTCCTCTTCTCTCCTCTCAGGTCCCTCGAATGCAGCAGAGTCATTACAGAGGCATCTGGCCCTGTGCATCCCCTGAGTGACTCAGGCCGCTGTTCAGGGGGAGGGGAGGAAAGCAAAGGCCTTGCCTGGACTCAGGGTGAGACCGCAGTTCCTTTGGAGCAAACAACCAACTTGTACAGCTGCCTTTTAACAGCCATGTGGTGTGGGGTTCGGGACTCCGGGAGATCTTCCACTGCTGGAGAGAGGAGTTGCGGTAACTCTGGCCTCCTTTTCCCACTGAGGATAAGGTTCTCTTGAGGGTTCTTTGAGGCCCACTATGCTCAGTGGTTCTGACTCGGAGGTTCTCCTGCAAAGAGGCTGAGTCAAGAGTTGGGAAAGTTGGAGGAGAAATGGAGGGGGAAGTTCTCTTCAGTCCCTGTGAACCATCACGGAGCACCAGGCTCTCCCTGTGCCAGATGCTTGGAGGACCAGAACAATGGTAATTATCTAATCACTAATCAGACAGCTGAGGGCAGTACGGGGGCTGGGTGTCTCCACCAGCCTCATAGCTATAAATACCATCTCAAATGACTCGTAGAATTCCAGCTTCTTGTCAAAGCTTCCGCCCAACTCCCAGGCTTGGCTAACAGGCTGCCTCCTGACTTCTTCCCTTCAGGCCTGGCAGACACTTCCAGGAGTTTAGATCAGGTCTTATAAGTGTCCTCTAGTCCATCAATGGTGACATCACATCACGAGCCCCCCAGTAGTTTTATATGGAAGCTGAATGCATGTTTGATTTTTGTTTTGTTTTGTTTTGTTTTTTCTTTTCCTTTTTTTGTTTTTTTGAGACAGGGTTTCTCTGTATAGCCCTGGCTGTCCTGGAACTCACGCTGTAGACCAGGCTGGCCTCGAACTCAGAAATCCGCCTGCCTCTGCCTCCCAAGTGCTGGGTGGGATTAAAGGCGTGCGCCACCACCGCCCTGCTTTTTTTTGTTTGTTTGTTTTTGTTTTTACTGGAGAGTTCTAGCTGTGTAGCCCTACAGTAACTTTGAACTTGGAATCCTTCTGCCTCAGCCTCCCAAGTGCTGGGATCACAGGCCTGACCCACCATGCTCAGCTTTCTTGAGTCTCCTCATTCACACCCCACACCCAGCCCATGAGCAAGGCTGACCAGCTAGAGGGACCTGGCACCTCTACCTCTAATGCCAGAGTGAGCGGGGACAGCTTCCCAAAGTGATTCCCAGCCTGTGCTCTGGGTCATGTCTTGTCCGGCGTGCAGCAGGATAGCGGATAGATGGGGACCTATGCCTTTCAGAAGACCACTGAAGCAGGGCTGGCGGCCTTGGCCATGGCAGACAGGAGTTCAGAATCCTCCTTAAAGGTTAGGGAGTCACACCATCTCTCAGTTGAGGTACACTGCATGAGGAAAGAGCCTCGGTTTGTGGGATAACATTTTCTGGCATTGGGATATATGTGCATGAGTATTTGCCTATATGTGAGTCCCTGTTGCCATGGACACCAGAAGAGAACATCAGATCCTCTTGAACTGAAGTTGTAAGGATTGTGAGCAACCATGTGGGGTGGGGGTCTTGGAAACCAAAATCAGGTTCTCTGCTGGAGCACAAGTGTTCCTAACCACTGAGCCATCTCTTCTTCTAAAAAAGGTTTGTCTTTTTATTTTATTTTATTTTATTTTGAGACAAGGTAAGTATTGTTGGCTGGCCTGAAACTTGCTATGTAGACTAGGTTGGCCTTAAATTCACAGAGATCCACCTGCCTCTGCTTCCCAAATGCAGGTATTAAAGGTACCACCTCATCAGGTCTTAGAAGTCTTTGAGACAGTATCTCTTGTAGCTCAGGGTGGCCTCCAACTTTTAATCTTCCTGCTTCCATCTCCCAAGTGCTGGGGTTA
Organism: Mastomys coucha; assembly: GCF_008632895.1. Lineage (NCBI taxonomy): Eukaryota > Metazoa > Chordata > Mammalia > Rodentia > Muridae > Mastomys > Mastomys coucha. The sequence continues at coordinate 138,330,450 of NW_022196904.1, forward strand.
CAGCTGTGAGCTACTATATCTGTCTCTGACCATTTAACTTTATTCATTTTACTTTATTATTTATTATCTTGTGTGTGTAATGTATGATGTGTGTGTGGGTATGGGTGTGATAGAGCACATATAGGGAGATTAAAATTTTGCTTCTCTTCTACCACCATGGGTTTTTGGAATTGAATTCAAATTGTCAGGTTTTTGTGACAAGAGCTTTTACCTGCTCAACCATCATATGGGGCTTACTTAACTGTTTCTGATGTAGGACTGTACATACCTCTGGCTGGCCTCAAACTCATTACGTAGCCAGTGATGACTTTGAGCTCTGGATCCTCCTATCTCCACACCCCTAGAGCCAGGATTACAGATGTTCAGCACCATGCCCAGTGCCTCTGACCTTTTGAATTTTTTATCTTAGTATCCAGCAAACCTGTACAGTACATCCAAGTCACCCTACAATTTTGTTTACCGGAGAAGAATTTTGTTCTTTGGATGAAAATAAGCAAACCAGGGGCTAGAGTGGTTAGGAGCACTGGCTACTCTTGCAGAGAACCTGGTTCAATTCCCAGCATCCACATGGCAGCTTACAACTGTCTATAATTCCTGGACCAGAGGAGCTAGCAGTCTCCTCTGGTTTCTGTGATTAGCAAACACTCATGCAATGCACTCTTTTTACTGCAATGATGCCATAAAAAAGCACAAATTTAACTTTATACATTAAAAAAAAATCTTTAAAACAAAACAAAATGGGGCTGGTGAGATGGCTCAGCAGGTAAGAGCACTGATTGCTCTTCCCAAGGTCCTGAGTTCAAATCCCAGCAACAACATGGTGGCTCACAACCACCCATAACGAGATCTGACACCCACTTCTGGTGTGTCTGAAAACAGCTACAGTGTACTTATTTGTAATAATAAATAAATCTTAAAAACAAAAACAAAACAAGGACTGGAGAGATGGATCAGTGGTTAAGAGCACCGTCTGCTCTTCCAGAGGTCCTGAGTTCAATTCCCAGCAACCACATGGTGGCTCACAACTATCCGTAGTGGGATCCAGTGCCCTCTTCTGGTGTGTCTGAGGACAGCTACTATGTACACATATAAATAAATCAATAAATCTTTTTTTAAAAAAGGTAGATGGAAGGTAAAAACAAACTGTTGAGAGTCGTGACTGCTACACAAATGCTGTGATGTTCACATCCACACTAACACAACCACATACACACACACACACACACACACACACACACACAAAATGATAAACATGATTACTTTTGATAAACAAAAGTAATATAAAATCAGTATACTAGAGCTGGGTGATAGTGGTGCCTGCCTTGAATCCCAGCCCTTGGGAGGCAGAGGCCTGTGGATCTCTGTGAGTTTGAGGATTCCAGGACAGCTAAGGCTACACAGAGAAACCCTGTTTCAGAGAGAGAGAGAGAGAGAGAGAGAGAGAGAGAGAGAGAAAATGAATAGCGGGAGAACAAACAGGAAAGATACTGATTGTCACCCTCCATGAGCACATGCACCCACATACACATGTGCCTACACACATTTGAGTGGGTAGACATATGCACATACATTACACATATATATAATAAATAAATGAATAAATAATATAACTTTACCTTCCATTTCATTTCTCAAAAAATCCATATCCGATTATATATTATTATATTATCTTTTAGGTTTTTTTTTTTTTTTTTTTTTTTTTTTTTTTTTTTTTTTTTTTGGTTTTTTGAGACAGGGTTTCTCTGTGTAGCCCTGGCTGTCCTGGAACTCACTTTGTATACCAGGTTGGCCTCGACCTCAGAAATCCACCTGCCTCTGCCTCCCCAGTGCTGGGATTAAAGGCGTGTGCCACCACCGCCCGGCTGTAATTTTCATTTTAGATTAGTTTACTTTGTATGTGTGAGTACTCCTGCTCACGTGTATGGTGACATACCACCTGCAGGCAGTGACCACCAAGGCCAGAAAGGGGTGTTGAAACTGGAAATATGGACAGTTGTGGATGTGAGCCACTGCCATACAGGTGCTGGGAATCGAGCCTGGGTCTCTTGCAAGAACAGGTGCTCTGCTCGTGACATCTGAGCCAGGCCCAATTATAACACGATCTTTTTTTTTTTAAAGATTTAATTTATTTTTGCATATAATAATATGTGAGTACAGACACTCCAGAAGAGGGAGTATGATCTTGTTAAGGATGGTTGTGAGCCATCATGTGGTTGCTGGGATTTGAACTCAGGACCTTTGCAAGAGCAGTCAGTGCTCTTACCCACTGAGCCATCTCGCCAGTCCTAACACGATCTTTTAAAGCCTCTGAATAATGTAAGTTCAGAATCCAGCAAAAACCATGACATAAGGCTGGAGAAGCTGCACTCTGTCCTTGCTTATATACCACTATAATGACACACAATACCAGTGAAAAAGACAGTAAAATGCACTGTGGCAGGCAGCTAGTTAAGGAAAATAGGGAGAGAGTGGTACAACCTGGATGAGGGCCGAATGCAAATTGTTACCACTTAGAGTAGACATTAGGAACTGGGTAGACCAGGGACCAGAAGCAAAACGATGGCTGGCAGTTGCATGGGGGTTTGCTTTCATGTGTGCCTCTGTGCGAGCACACATTTAAATTTGTCATTATCATTACATTTAATTAATTTATGTATTTATTATGTGTATGGGGTGGAGGTTGCAAGTGCCACAGTGCACTTGTGGAGGTCAGAAGACAACTTGTGGGAAGGGAGTTGGTTCTCTCCTTCCATTGTGTGGGATAGGAGATTCGAACTCAGGATTTCAGGCCTGGTGACAAGCCCCTCCACCAGCTTGGTCATCTCACTGACCCTACCTTATTGCTTTAGTTAGGAAAGGCTCTTTCACTGAAATGGCACACCATTTTGCCTAAGATGGCTAACCAGTTTGCTTTTGAGATCCATTTATGTTGTTAGGGATTTGAATTTATGTCTTCATGCCATCTCCCCAGCCCCTTGTGTTTTGTTTGAGCCCAAGATGGTTTTGTACTGCCTATGACCTGTGTAACTGATGATGACCTTGAATCCCCGAGCCTTTTTCATCTACCATCCAAGTGCTGAGATTACGGGCAAGCCCCACCGCATCTGGCTCTGACTGGTCTCAAAGTTGTTTGTTTTTGTTTTAGACATGTTTTGGATTTATTTGTGTGTATGTGCACATGTGCTATAGCAGACACACAGAGGTCAGAGACAACTTGCAGGAGTCAGTCTTCTCCTTCTATTATATGGGTCCTGGTCATCAAGTTTGGCAGTGAGTGCCTTTACCCACGGAGCCATTCATCGCCCCATTCAGGACGCTGAGGTCTCTAGTCCTTTGTTACTGAGTGACCTATCTCCAGCCCTTGGAACTGGCTCATTTACTCTATTTATTTCTTTTGTTTTGTTTTGTTTTTTGTTTGTTTGTTTGTTTTGCGACAAGGTTTCTCTATGTAGTCCTGGATGTCCTAGAATGCTCTATATAGACCAAACTGGCCTCAGACTCCCAGAGATCTGCTTGCCTCTGCCTCACAAGTGGTAGGATTAAAGTTGAGCTCATCATGCCTGCCTTTGAAATTGATTTTTCTTTTCCTTTTTTCCTCTCTTTTTTCTTTTCTATAATTTTTTTTTTTTTTTTTTTTTTTTTTTTTTTTTTTTTTTTTTTTTTTTTTGGTTTTTCGAGACAGGGTTTCTCTGTGTAGTCCTGGCTGTCCTGGAACTCACTCTGTAGACTAGGCTGGCCTTGAACTCAGAAATCTGCCTGCCTCTGCCTCCCAAGTGCTGGGATTAAAGGCATGTGCCACCACTGCCCTGTAAGTTTATTTTTATTTATGAGTACACTGTAGTTATCTTCAGACACACCAGAAGAGGGCAGTAGATTCCATTACCAATGGTTGTGAGCCACCATGTGGTTGCTGGGAATTGAACTCAGGATCTCTGGAAGTGCAGTCAGTACTCTTAACTGCCAAGTCATGTCTCCAACCCTCTCTTTTCTCTTCTTTTTTCTTTATTTTTTTTCCTTTGGTTTTTCAGGACAGGATTCCTTTGTGTAGTTCTGGGATTCACTGTAGACCTGGCTGTCCTGGAATCATAGAGATCCACCTGTCTCTGCTTCCGGAGTGCAGGAATCAAAAGTGTGTGCTGCTGCCACACTGTCCGGGCTGGAACTGATTTCTTCATCATCCTGTCTTTGCCTCCTCAGTGCTGGTGATATAGGAGTAATACCATATTATAGGAGTAATACCATATTATAGGAGTAATACCACATTATAGGAGTAATGCCACATTATAAGAGTAATGCCACATTATAGGAGTAATACCACATTATAGGAGTAATGCCACATTATAGGAGTAATACCACATTATAGGAGTAATGCCACATTATAGGAGTAATGCCACATTAGAGGAGTAATACCACATTAGAGGAGTAATTCCACATTATAGGAGTAATACCACATTATAGGAGTAATGGAGTAATGCCACATTATAGGAGTAATGCCACATTATAGGAGTAATACCATATTATAGGTGTAATACCACATTATAGGAGTAATACCACATTAGAGGAGTAATACCACATTATAGGAGTAATACCACATTATAGGAGTAATGCCACATTATAAGGGTAATGCCACATATTACCACCGTGTTCAGTTTGTACTTATCAATCTTTTTCCTTCCTTCCTTTCTTCCTTCCTTCCTTTCTTTTTTCCTTCTTTCCTTCTTTCCTTCCTTCCTTCCTTCCTTCCTTCCTTTCTTTCTTTCTTTCTCTGTTTTTTTTTTTTTTGAGACAGGGTCTCTCTATGTTGTTGTGTAACAGTGTCCTCTGAGACTAAAAGATTCCTTCCTGCAGGGACGCTCCTTAAGCAGGAAGGTTACAACTCAAAATAGCTTCAGGAAGTCCCTGAAACCCACCACTAGGCATGGTCTGCCAGAGTAAATAAAAGCAGAGAGTCCCTCTCAGAGGAGGACAGCCAAGCTACAAAAAAGATGTACTGTGGGAATTTAGCCATTAGTTAAACTCAGTGGGAGACCGGCTCCCAGAACCTAAAAACAATGGGAGACCAGCAGCTCCCAGAACCCAGAAACAAGGGAACCAAGACGACCTGGCCGTAGAACCCAGAAACAACCTGGCCCAAAACAATTGCCAGGTGACTAGCCTGCCTCTGGACCCTAGCACGAGCCAGCACCAATCAGAAACCACCCCGTACCTTCCCCTCACCCCACTCTTCCCTTTTGCCCCAGCAACTGCACAGGAATAAAAAGCTGCCTAAGACCTTGCTCAGGGCCAGACCCCTCTACTCCTTCAAGGGAGTCTCACCCCAGCTAGCTGGAATAAAAAGCCTCTTGCAGATTGCGTCAAGTCCGTGTCCTGGTGGTGTGTGGGGTCGGGGTTGCTCCCGGGATGGAAGCTGTTGTGAGTTGTCACCCACACTAGGGTGGGCTTTGATGATGCAACTGTCTGTGAGTCTTTCTGCTCCTGTAAGTAATCCTTCATCCGTATTCCTGCAATATAACCAATAAAGCTCATTGATTAACCAAGTTGCATTTATCTGTATTTTAGTTTATCGTGAGCTCCCTATGTGGAGTGAGTAGTCCTGTGTGTAACATCTCCCCAGGAAAGTTTCTGTCACACAACATGTGTGTCCCTAGCTATCCTGGAACTCGTTCTGTAGACCAGGCTGGCCACAAACCCACAGAGATTCACCTACTTCTCCTTCCTTGTGTTGGGATCAAAATGTGCCACAACACCAGCTCCCATCTACTGCATTTCAACTCAGTAAAATTGAAAGACCCCCAGAACTGGGGAGATCCTTACTCAAGTCTCGGGATGATGCAACCACCCAATAACTCACGAGAGACTGAACTTGCTGCAATCACATGAGGTTTATTTGGGATAGGCCGGTACCAGGGTCGATCTCGTGACCATGCAGGCCAAGAAGAGCAGTCAGTGCTCTTAACCACTGAGCCATCTTTCCAGCCCTGTCATTTTCTTTTCAACCCTCCCTCCCTCCCTGGAGAACCCTTTGACTGACTGAGCTAGCTTGGTCAATAAACAGCAAAAGGACCAGCTCAAATTCTGTGAAGGCTTCCTCCAGCATCAAGCCCTGTCTCTCTGCCCAGAATCCTCAGAGTCTTTGGCCCAGGAGGCAGCCATGTGGGGACAGACCTGAGTCCCCGCAGAGAAAATGAGGGTTGTCAGCTTTAAAACCTTCTACAACGGGCTGGAGTGATGGCTCAGTGGTGAAGACCACCGACTGCTCTTCCAGAGGTCCTGAGTTCAAATATCAGCGACCACATGGTGGCTCACAACCATCTGTAATGAGATCTGATGCCCTCTTCTGGTGTGTCTGAAGAAGACAACTATAGTGTACTAATATATAATAAATGAATCTTTAAAAAAAAAAGTCTACAACTGTAACCTATTTGCAAGGTACACTGGTGTAACTGGCAGAAAGCGTGTGGGAGTAACCAACCGATATCTGATTGGATTTAAAGTCTCCTCTATGAGATGAAGCTCATCCCTGACACTACTCGGGTGACTAAGAACAGGAGACTAGATAGGTGAGAAGCCTAGTGCAAAAGGAAATGCTACTTGGTAAGTTATTTCTCCTCTGGTGAAATGAGCCAATTCAAGACAGTTAGAGTATACATAAAGCCAGGTTCACTGTGAAACCATTCACTGGTCCCAAGGGATAAGGTTAGGGAAGTGGACATGGGAGGGAGACAGAGGGGAGGGGAGAAGAGAAAGAGAAAAAAATGTATATACAAAGAGAGAAGGGAGAAGGGGGAGAGACCAAAATGTCTGGATATTATTATTATTATTATTATTATTATTATTATTATTATTGTCCCATCCTGTGGAGGGAAAGTTCAGGGTAGAAGGGCAAGCTATGTATAGTAGGGACTGAGAGATGCTGGGAAAACCTGGGGGTCAGATCCACTTTGGTATGTTAAATATGCCCCTCAGCTGCTTGCTCTAGGTCTCAATCTCAATACTATTGTTCTTCTAAAGGAATTTAGCAATAGCACAACTCCTCACAGCATCCTGCTGTACTAATAGATGGGTATCTGACTCAGCCATCACCAGAGAGACTTCCTCCTGTAGTAGATCAAACCCAGAGACCCACAGCTAGACAATGTACAATGAGTATGAGACCACGGAACACTCAGTTCTAAGTGGGGTGCCTCCATCAAATCCCTCCCTCGGAGCTTAGGGAACCTTGTGAAAGAGAAGGAATAAAGGTTGTAAGAGCCAGAGTGGAAAAGGGACACCAAGGAAACCAGGCCTTCTAAACACGGCAAGACTGACACACATGAGCTCACAGAGCGTGGGGAGCTTGGAGAGCTTGGGGGCTTCTTCTAGGAACTTGGCAGGAATTTGACTTTGGGCTAGGACAGGGAAGCAGGCTCAGTTATCTTGATCATCCTGATAAGCCGCTGGAAACAGTGATCGCAGGACTTTGCTTACTGCCTTGTTCCCTGACCTAGAACTGATCATATTCTTTGCATGTACTTAGAATGGTATAAAAGTAGGCTGGAGAAAAGAAACGCGCGTCAGCCTCCGCACGGGCTGGGATCACGTGACAGTGTTGTCTAATTGTCTTTTTCTTTTCTCTTTTTTTTTTTT